>NW_027478523.1:600000-900000 GCF_051014685.1 Ptiloglossa arizonensis | reverse complement strand
TAGTTACTCGTTTAGAGCATCAGAACTGCGAAAATTTTGAGTTTCTCAAGCGTTTCTTACCTCCAAACTGCCATATCTCGCGAACGGATTGACCAATCCGCAAAATTTCTGTTGCATTTGAAAGTAGAGACTCGCCCGATTACAACGGTATGCGCACATTTCCCCTGGGCCGTTCTAGTTATTCGTTTCGAGCATCAGAACTGCGAAAATTTTGAGTTTCTAAAGCGTTTCTTATCTCCAAACTGCCATATCTCGCGAACGGATTGATCAATCCGCAAAATTTCTGTTGCATCTGAAAGTAGAAACTCGCCCGATTACAACGGTATGCGCACTTTTCCCCTAGGCCGTTCTAGTTATTCGTTTCGAGCATCAGAACTGCGCAAATTTTGAGTTTCTCAAGCGTTTCTTATCTCGGAACTGCCATATCTCGCGAACGGATTGATCAATCCGCAAAATTTCTGTTGCATCTGAAAGTAGAAACTCGCCCGATTACAACGGTATGTGTAGTTTTCCCCTAGGCCGTTCTATTTATTCGTGTCGAGCATCAGAACTGCGAAAATTTTGGGTTTCTCAAGCGTTTCTTACCTCCAAACTGTCATATCTGGCGAACGGATTTACCAATCCGCAAAATTTCTGTTGCATCTGAAAGTAGAAACGCGCCCGATTACAACGGTGTGCGTACTTTTCCCCTAGGTCGTTCTAGTTATTCGTTTCGAGCATCAGAACTGCGAAAATTTTGAGTTTCTCAAGCGTTTCTTATCTCCAAACTGCCATATCTCGCGAACCGATTGAACAATCCGCAAAATTTCTGTTGCGTCTGAAAGTAGAAACTCGCCCGATTACAACGGTAGGTGTAGTTTTCCCCTAGGCCATTCTAGTTATTCGTTTCGATCATCAGAACTGCGAAAATTTTGAGTTTCTCAAGCGATTCTTACATCCAAACTGCCATATCTCGCGAACGGATTGACCAGTCCGCAAAATTTCTGTTGCATCTGAAAGTAGAAACTCGCCCGATTACAACGGTATGCGTACTTTTCCCCTAGGCCGTTCTAGTTACTCGTTTAGAGCATCAGAACTGCGAAAATTTTGAGTTTCTCAAGCGTTTCTTACATCCAAACGGCCATATCTCGCGAACGGATTGACCAATCCGCAAAATTTCTGTTGCATCTGAAAGTAGAAACTCGCCCGATTACAACGGTAGGTGTTGTTTTCCCCTAGGTCGTTCTAGTTATTCGTTTCGAGCATCAGAACTGCGAAAATTTTGAGTTTCTCAAGCGATTCTTACCTCCAAACTGCCATATCTCGCGAACGGATTGACCAGTCCGCAAAATTTCTGTTGCATCTGAAAGTAGAAACTCGCCCGATTACAACGGTATGCGTACTTTTCCCCTAGGCCGTTCTAGTTACTCGTTTAGAGCATCAGAAATGCGAAAATTTTGAGTTTCTCAAGCGTTTCTTACATCCAAACGGCCATATCTCGCGAACGGATTGACCAATCCGCAAAATTTCTGTTGCATCTGAAAGTAGAAACTCGCCCGATTACAACGGTAGGTGTAGTTTTCCCCTAGGTCGTTCTAGTTATTCGTTTCGAGCATCAGAACTGCGAAAATTTTGAGTTTCTCAAGCGTTTCTTACCTCCAAACTGCCATATCTCGCGAACGGATTGACCAATCCCCAAAATTTCTTTTGCATTTGAAAGTAGAAACTCGCCCGATTACATCAGTATGCGTACTTTTCCCCTAGGCCGTTCTAGTTATTCGTTTCGAGCATCAGAACTGCGAAAATTTTGAGTTTCTCAAGCGTTTCTTACCTACAAACTGCCATATCTAGCGAACGGATTGACCAATCCGCAAAATTTCTGTTGCATCTGAAAGTAGAAACTCGCCCGATTACAACGGTAGGTGTAGTTTTCCCCTAGGTCGTTCTAGTTATTCGTTTCGAGCATCAGAACTGCGAAAATTTTGAGTTTCTCAAGCGTTTCTTACCTCCAAACTGCCATATCTCGCGAACGGATTGACCAATCCCCAAAATTTCTTTCGCATTTGAAAGTAGAGACTCGCCCGATTACAACGGTATGCGCACATTTCCCCTGGGCCGTTCTAGTTATTCGTTTCGAGCATCAGAACTGCGAAAATTTTGAGTTTCTAAAGCGTTTCTTATCTCCAAACTGCCATATCACGCGAACGGATTGATCAATCCGCAAAATTTCTGTTGCATCTGAAAGTAGAAACTCGCCCGATTACAACGGTATGCGCACTTTTCCCCTAGGCCGTTCTAGTTACTCGTTTCGAGCATCAGAACTGCGAAAATTTTGAGTTTCTCAAGCGTTTCTTATCTCGGAACTGCCATATCTCGCGAACGGATTGATCAATCCGCAAAATTTCTGTTGCATCTGAAAGTAGAAACTCGCCCGATTACAACGGTATGGGTACTTCTCCCCTAGGCCGTTCTAGTCATTCGTTTCGAGCATCAGAACTGCGAAAATTTTGAGTTTCTCAAGCGTTTCTTACCTCCAAACTGCCATATCTCGCGAACGGATTGACCAGTCCGCAAAATTTCTGTTGCACCTGAAAGTAGAAACTCGCCCGATTACAACGGTATGCGTACTTTTCCCCTAGGCCGTTCTAGTTACTCGTTTAGAGCATCAGAACTGCGAAAATTTTGAGTTTCTCAAGCGTTTCTTACATCCAAACGGCCATATCTCGCGAACGGATTGACCAATCCGCAAAATTTCTGTTGCATCTGAAAGTAGAAACTCGCCCGATTACAACGGTAGGTGTAGTTTTCTCCTAGGTCGTTCTAGTTATTCGTTTCGAGCATCAGAACTGCGAAAATTTTGAGTTTCTCAAGCGTTTCTTACCTCCAAACTGCCATATCTCGCGAACGGATTGACCAATCCCCAAAATTTCTTTTGCATTTGAAAGTAGAAACTCGCCCGATTACATCAGTATGCGTACTTTTCCCCTAGGCCGTTCTAGTTATTCGTTTCGAGCATCAGAACTGCGAAAATTTTGAGTTTCTCAAGCGTTTCTTACCTCCAAACTGCCATATCTAGCGAACGGATTGACCAATCCGCAAAATTTCTGTTGCATCTGAAAGTAGAAACTCGCCCGATTACAACGGTATGTGTAGTTTTCGCCTAGGCCGTTCCAGTTATTCGTTTCGAGCATCAGAACTGCGAAAATTTTGAGTTTCTCAAGCGTTTCTTACCTCCAAACTGCCATATCTCGCGAACGGATTGACCAATCCGCAAAATTTCTGTTGCATTTGAAAGTAGAGACTCGCCCGATTACAACGGTATGCGCACTTTTCCCCTGGGCCGTTCTAGTTATTCGTTTCGAGCATCAGAACTGCGAAAATTTTGAGTTTCTAAAGCGTTTCTTATCTCCAAACTGCCATATCTCGCGAACGGATTGATCAATCCGCAAAATTTCTATTGCATCTGAAAGTAGAAACTCGCCCGATTACAACGGTATGCGCACTTTTCCCCTAGGCCGTTCTAGTTACTCGTTTCGAGCATCAGAACTGCGAAAATTCTGAGTTTCTCAAGCGTTTCTTATCTCGGAACTGCCATATCTCGCGAACCGATTGATCAATCCGCAAAATTTCTGTTGCATCTGAAAGTAGAAACTCGCCCGATTACAACGGTATGGGTACTTCTCCCCTAGGCCGTTCTAGTCATTCGTTTCGAGCATCAGAACTGCGAAAATTTTGAGTTTCTCAAGCGTTTCTTACCTCCAAACTGCCATAACTAGCGAACGGATTGACCAATCCGCAAAATTTCTGTTGCATCTGAAAGTAGAAACTCGCCCGATTACAACGGTATGTGTAGTTTTCGCCTAGGCCGTTCTAGTTACTCGTTTCGAGCATCAGAACTGCGAAAATTTTGAGTTTCTCAAGCGTTTCTTACATCCAAACAGCCACATCTCGCGAACGGATTGACCAATCCGCAAAATTTCTGTTGCATCTGAAAGTAGAAACACGCCCGATTACAACGGTATGTATAGTTTTCCCCTACCCCGTTCCAGTTATTCGTTCCGAGCATCAGAACTGCGAAAATTTTGAGTTTCTCAAGCGTTTCTTACCTCCAAACTGCCATATCTCGCGAACGGATTGACCAATCCGCAAAATTTCTGTTGCATCTGAAAGTAGAAACTCGCCCGATTACAACGGTAGGTGTTGTTTTCCCCTAGGTCGTTCTAGTTATTCGTTTCGAGCATCAGAACTGCGAAAATTTTGAGTTTCTCAAGCGATTCTTACCTCCAAACTGCCATATCTCGCGAACGGATTGACCAGTCCGCAAAATTTCTGTTGCATCTGAAAGTAGAAACTCGCCCGATTACAACGGTATGCGTACTTTTCCCCTAGGCCGTTCTAGTTACTCGTTTAGAGCATCAGAAATGCGAAAATTTTGAGTTTCTCAAGCGTTTCTTACATCCAAACGGCCATATCTCGCGAACGGATTGACCAATCCGCAAAATTTCTGTTGCATCTGAAAGTAGAAACTCGCCCGATTACAACGGTAGGTGTAGTTTTCCCCTAGGTCGTTCTAGTTATTCGTTTCGAGCATCAGAACTGCGAAAATTTTGAGTTTCTCAAGCGTTTCTTACCTCCAAACTGCCATATCTCGCGAACGGATTGACCAATCCCCAAAATTTCTTTTGCATTTGAAAGTAGAAACTCGCCCGATTACATCAGTATGCGTACTTTTCCCCTAGGCCGTTCTAGTTATTCGTTTCGAGCATCAGAACTGCGAAAATTTTGAGTTTCTCAAGCGTTTCTTACCTACAAACTGCCATATCTAGCGAACGGATTGACCAATCCGCAAAATTTCTGTTGCATCTGAAAGTAGAAACTCGCCCGATTACAACGGTAGGTGTAGTTTTCCCCTAGGTCGTTCTAGTTATTCGTTTCGAGCATCAGAACTGCGAAAATTTTGAGTTTCTCAAGCGTTTCTTACCTCCAAACTGCCATATCTCGCGAACGGATTGACCAATCCCCAAAATTTCTTTTGCATTTGAAAGTAGAGACTCGCCCGATTACAACGGTATGCGCACATTTCCCCTGGGCCGTTCTAGTTATTCGTTTCGAGCATCAGAACTGCGAAAATTTTGAGTTTCTAAAGCGTTTCTTATCTCCAAACTGCCATATCACGCGAACGGATTGATCAATCCGCAAAATTTCTGGTGCATCTGAAAGTAGAAACTCGCCCGATTACAACGGTATGCGCACTTTTCCCCTAGGCCGTTCTAGTTACTCGTTTCGAGCATCAGAACTGCGAAAATTTTGAGTTTCTCAAGCGTTTCTTATCTCGGAACTGCCATATCTCGCGAACGGATTGATCAATCCGCAAAATTTCTGTTGCATCTGAAAGTAGAAACTCGCCCGATTACAACGGTATGGGTACTTCTCCCCTAGGCCGTTCTAGTCATTCGTTTCGAGCATCAGAACTGCGAAAATTTTGAGTTTCTCAAGCGTTTCTTACCTCCAAACTGCCATATCTCGCGAACGGATTGACCAGTCCGCAAAATTTCTGTTGCACCTGAAAGTAGAAACTCGCCCGATTACAACGGTATGCGTACTTTTCCCCTAGGCCGTTCTAGTTACTCGTTTAGAGCATCAGAACTGCGAAAATTTTGAGTTTCTCAAGCGTTTCTTACATCCAAACGGCCATATCTCGCGAACGGATTGACCAATCCGCAAAATTTCTGTTGCATCTGAAAGTAGAAACTCGCCCGATTACATCAGTATGCGTACTTTTCCCCTAGGCCGTTCTAGTTATTCGTTTCGAGCATCAGAACTGCGAAAATTTTGAGTTTCTCAAGCGTTTCTTACCTCCAAATTGCCATATCTAGCGAACGGATTGACCAATCCGCAAAATTTCTGTTGCATCTGAAAGTAGAAACTCGCCCGATTACAACGGTATGTGTAGTTTTCGCCTAGGCCGTTCCAGTTATTCGTTTCGAGCATCAGAACTGCGAAAATTTTGAGTTTCTCAAGCGTTTCTTACCTCCAAACTGCCATATCTCGCGAACGGATTGACCAATCCGCAAAATTTCTGTTGCATTTGAAAGTAGAGACTCGCCCGATTACAACGGTATGCGCACTTTTCCCCTGGGCCGTTCTAGTTATTCGTTTCGAGCATCAGAACTGCGAAAATTTTGAGTTTCTAAAGCGTTTCTTATCTCCAAACTGCCATATCTCGCGAACGGATTGATCAATCCGCAAAATTTCTATTGCATCTGAAAGTAGAAACTCGCCCGATTACAACGGTATGCGCACTTTTCCCCTAGGCCGTTCTAGTTACTCGTTTCGAGCATCAGAACTGCGAAAATTCTGAGTTTCTCAAGCGTTTCTTATCTCGGAACTGCCATATCTCGCGAACCGATTGATCAATCCGCAAAATTTCTGTTGCATCTGAAAGTAGAAACTCGCCCGATTACAACGGTATGGGTACTTCTCCCCTAGGCCGTTCTAGTCATTCGTTTCGAGCATCAGAACTGCGAAAATTTTGAGTTTCTCAAGCGTTTCTTACCTCCAAACTGCCATAACTAGCGAACGGATTGACCAATCCGCAAAATTTCTGTTGCATCTGAAAGTAGAAACTCGCCCGATTACAACGGTATGTGTAGTTTTCGCCTAGGCCGTTCTAGTTACTCGTTTCGAGCATCAGAACTGCGAAAATTTTGAGTTTCTCAAGCGTTTCTTACATCCAAACAGCCACATCTCGCGAACGGATTGACCAATCCGCAAAATTTCTGTTGCATCTGAAAGTAGAAACACGCCCGATTACAACGGTATGTATAGTTTTCCCCTACCCCGTTCCAGTTATTCGTTCCGAGCATCAGAACTGCGAAAATTTTGAGTTTCTCAAGCGTTTCTTACCTCCAAACTGCCATATCTCGCGAACGGATTGACCAATCCCCAAAATTTCTTTTGCATTTGAAAGTAGAAACTCGCCCGATTACATCGGTATGCGTACTTTTCCCCTAGGCCGTTCTAGTTATTCGTTTCGAGCATCAGAACTGCGAAAATTTTGAGTTTCTCTGGCGCTTCTTACCTCCAAACTGCCATATCTCGCGAACGGATTGACCAATCCGCAAAATTTCTGTTGCATCTGAAAGTAGAAACTCGCCCGATTACAACGGTAGGTGTAGTTTTCCCCTAGGTCGTTCTAGTTATTCGTTTCGAGCATCAGAACTGCGAAAATTTTGAGTTTCTCAAGCGTTTCTTACCTCCAAACTGCCATATCTCGCGAACGGATTGACCAATCCCCAAAATTTCTTTTGCATTTGAAAGTAGAAACTCGCCCGATTACATCAGTATGCGTACTTTTCCCCTAGGCCGTTCTAGTTATTCGTTTCGAGCATCAGAACTGCGAAAATTTTGAGTTTCTCAAGCGTTTCTTACCTCCAAACTGCCATATCTAGCGAACGGATTGACCAATCCGCAAAATTTCTGTTGCATCTGAAAGTAGAAACTCGCCCGATTACAACGGTATGTGTAGTTTTCGCCTAGGCCGTTCCAGTTATTCGTTTCGAGCATCAGAACTGCGAAAATTTTGAGTTTCTCAAGCGTTTCTTACCTCCAAACTGCCATATCTCGCGAACGGATTGACCAATCCGCAAAATTTCTGTTGCATTTGAAAGTAGAGACTCGCCCGATTACAACGGTATGCGCACTTTTCCCCTGGGCCGTTCTAGTTATTCGTTTCGAGCATCAGAACTGCGAAAATTTTGAGTTTCTAAAGCGTTTCTTATCTCCAAACTGCCATATCTCGCGAACGGATTGATCAATCCGCAAAATTTCTATTGCATCTGAAAGTAGAAACTCGCCCGATTACAACGGTATGCGCACTTTTCCCCTAGGCCGTTCTAGTTACTCGTTTCGAGCATCAGAACTGCGAAAATTCTGAGTTTCTCAAGCGTTTCTTATCTCGGAACTGCCATATCTCGCGAACCGATTGATCAATCCGCAAAATTTCTGTTGCATCTGAAAGTAGAAACTCGCCCGATTACAACGGTATGGGTACTTCTCCCCTAGGCCGTTCTAGTCATTCGTTTCGAGCATCAGAACTGCGAAAATTTTGAGTTTCTCAAGCGTTTCTTACCTCCAAACTGCCATAACTAGCGAACGGATTGACCAATCCGCAAAATTTCTGTTGCATCTGAAAGTAGAAACTCGCCCGATTACAACGGTATGTGTAGTTTTCGCCTAGGCCGTTCTAGTTACTCGTTTCGAGCATCAGAACTGCGAAAATTTTGAGTTTCTCAAGCGTTTCTTACATCCAAACTGCCACATCTCGCGAACGGATTGACCAATCCGCAAAATTTCTGTTGCATCTGAAAGTAGAAACACGCCCGATTACAACGGTATGTGTAGTTTTCCCCTACCCCGTTCCAGTTATTCGTTCCGAGCATCAGAACTGCGAAAATTTTGAGTTTCTCAAGCGTTTCTTATCTCGGAACTGCCATATCTCGCGAACGGATTGATCAATCCGCAAAATTTCTGTTGCATCTGAAAGTAGAAACTCGCCCGATTACAACGGTATGGGTACTTCTCCCCTAGGCCGTTCTAGTCATTCGTTTCGAGCATCAGAACTGCGAAAATTTTGAGTTTCTCAAGCGTTTCTTACCTCCAAACTGCCATAACTAGCGAACGGATTGACCAATCCGCAAAATTTCTGTTGCATCTGAAAGTAGAAACTCGCCCGATTACAACGGTATGTGTAGTTTTCGCCTAGGCCGTTCTAGTTACTCGTTTCGAGCATCAGAACTGCGAAAATTTTGAGTTTCTCAAGCGTTTCTTACATCCAAACAGCCACATCTCGCGAACGGATTGACCAATCCGCAAAATTTCTGTTGCATCTGAAAGTAGAAACACGCCCGATTACAACGGTATGTGTAGTTTTCCCCTACCCCGTTCCAGTTATTCGTTCCGAGCATCAGAACTGCGAAAATTTTGAGTTTCTCAAGCGTTTCTTACCTCCAAACTGCCATATCTCGCGAACGGATTGACCAATCCCCAAAATTTCTTTTGCATTTGAAAGTAGAAACTCGCCCGATTACATCGGTATGCGTACTTTTCCCCTAGGCCGTTCTAGTTATTCGTTTCGAGCATCAGAACTGCGAAAATTTTGAGTTTCTCTGGCGCTTCTTACCTCCAAACTGCCATATCTCGCGAACGGATTGACCAATCCGCAAAATTTCTGTTGCATCTGAAAGTAGAATCTCGCCCGATTACAACGGTATGGGTACTTCTCCCCTAGGCCGTTCTAGTCATTCGTTTCGAGCATCAGAACTGCGAAAATTTTGAGTTTCTCAAGCGTTTCTTACCTCCAAACTGCCATATCTCGCGAACGGATTGACCAGTCCGCAAAATTTCTGTTGCATCTGAAAGTAGAAACTCGCCCGATTACAAAGGTATGCGTACTTTTCCCCTAGGCCGTTCTAGTTACTCGTTTAGAGCATCAGAACTTTGAAAATTTTGAGTTTCTCAAGCGTTTCTTACATCCAAACGGCCATATCTCGCGAACGGATTGACCAATCCGCAAAATTTCTGTTGCATCTGAAAGTAGAAACTCGCCCGATTACAACGGTAGGTGTAGTTTTCCCCTAGGTCGTTCTAGTTATTCGTTTCGAGCATCAGAACTGCGAAAATTTTGAGTTTCTCAAGCGTTTCTTACCTCCAAACTGCCATATCTCGCGAACGGATTGACCAATCCCCAAAATTTCTTTTGCATTTGAAAGTAGAAACTCGCCCGATTACATCAGTATGCGTACTTTTCCCCTAGGCCGTTCTAGTTATTCGTTTCGAGCATCAGAACTGCGAAAATTTTGAGTTTCTCAAGCGTTTCTTACCTCCAAACTGCCATATCTAGCGAACGGATTGACCAATCCGCAAAATTTCTGTTGCATCTGAAAGTAGAAACTCGCCCGATTACAACGGTATGTGTACTTTTCGCCTAGGCCGTTCCAGTTATTCGTTTCGAGCATCAGAACTGCGAAAATTTTGAGTTTCTCAAGCGTTTCTTACCTCCAAACTGCCATATCTCGCGAACGGATTGACCAATCCGCAAAATTTCTGTTGCATTTGAAAGTAGAGACTCGCCCGATTACAACGGTATGCGCACTTTTCCCCTGGGCCGTTCTAGTTATTCGTTTCGAGCATCAGAACTGCGAAAATTTTGAGTTTCTCAAGCGTTTCTTATCTCGGAACTGCCATATCTCGCGAACGGATTGATCAATCCGCAAAATTTCTGTTGCATCTGAAAGTAGAAACTCGCCCGATTACAACGGTATGGGTACTTCTCCCCTAGGCCGTTCTAGTCATTCGTTTCGAGCGTCAGAACTGCGAAAATTTTGAGTTTCTCAAGCGTTTCTTACCTCCAAACTGCCATAACTAGCGAAGGGATTGACCAATCCGCAAAATTTCTGTTGCATCTGAAAGTAGAAACTCGCCCGATTACAACGGTATGTGTAGTTTTCGCCTAGGCCGTTCTAGTTACTCGTTTCGAGCATCAGAACTGCGAAAATTTTGAGTTTCTCAAGCGTTTCTTACATCCAAACTGCCACATCTCGCGAACGGATTGACCAATCCGCAAAATTTCTGTTGCATCTGAAAGTAGAAACACGCCCGATTACAACGGTATGTGTAGTTTTCCCCTACCCCGTTCCAGTTATTCGTTCCGAGCATCAGAACTGCGAAAATTTTGAGTTTCTCAAGCGTTTCTTACCTCCAAACTGCCATATCTCGCGAACGGATTGACCAATCCGCAAAATTTCTGTTGCATTTGAAAGTAGAGACTCGCCCGATTACAACGGTATGCGCACTTTTCCCCTGGGCCGTTCTAGTTATTCGTTTCGAGCATCAGAACTGCGAAAATTTTGAGTTTCTAAAGCGTTTCTTATCTCCAAACTGCCATATCTCGCGAACGGATTGATCAATCCGCAAAATTTCTATTGCATCTGAAAGTAGAAACTCGCCCGATTACAACGGTATGCGCACTTTTCCCCTAGGCCGTTCTAGTTACTCGTTTCGAGCATCAGAACTGCGAAAATTCTGAGTTTCTCAAGCGTTTCTTATCTCGGAACTGCCATATCTCGCGAACCGATTGATCAATCCGCAAAATTTCTGTTGCATCTGAAAGTAGAAACTCGCCCGATTACAACGGTATGGGTACTTCTCCCCTAGGCCGTTCTAGTCATTCGTTTCGAGCATCAGAACTGCGAAAATTTTGAGTTTCTCAAGCGTTTCTTACCTCCAAACTGCCATAACTAGCGAACGGATTGACCAATCCGCAAAATTTCTGTTGCATCTGAAAGTAGAAACTCGCCCGATTACAACGGTATGTGTAGTTTTCGCCTAGGCCGTTCTAGTTACTCGTTTCGAGCATCAGAACTGCGAAAATTTTGAGTTTCTCAAGCGTTTCTTACATCCAAACTGCCACATCTCGCGAACGGATTGACCAATCCGCAAAATTTCTGTTGCATCTGAAAGTAGAAACACGCCCAATTACAACGGTATGTGTAGTTTTCCCCTACCCCGTTCCAGTTATTCGTTCCGAGCATCAGAACTGCGAAAATTTTGAGTTTCTCAAGCGTTTCTTATCTCGGAACTGCCATATCTCGCGAACGGATTGATCAATCCGCAAAATTTCTGTTGCATCTGAAAGTAGAAACTCGCCCGATTACAACGGTATGGGTACTTCTCCCCTAGGCCGTTCTAGTCATTCGTTTCGAGCATCAGAACTGCGAAAATTTTGAGTTTCTCAAGCGTTTCTTACCTCCAAACTGCCATAACTAGCGAACGGATTGACCAATCCGCAAAATTTCTGTTGCATCTGAAAGTAGAAACTCGCCCGATTACAACGGTATGTGTAGTTTTCGCCTAGGCCGTTCTAGTTACTCGTTTCGAGCATCAGAACTGCGAAAATTTTGAGTTTCTCAAGCGTTTCTTACATCCAAACAGCCACATCTCGCGAACGGATTGACCAATCCGCAAAATTTCTGTTGCATCTGAAAGTAGAAACACGCCCGATTACAACGGTATGTGTAGTTTTCCCCTACCCCGTTCCAGTTATTCGTTCCGAGCATCAGAACTGCGAAAATTTTGAGTTTCTCAAGCGTTTCTTACCTCCAAACTGCCATATCTCGCGAACGGATTGACCAATCCCCAAAATTTCTTTTGCATTTGAAAGTAGAAACTCGCCCGATTACATCGGTATGCGTACTTTTCCCCTAGGCCGTTCTAGTTATTCGTTTCGAGCATCAGAACTGCGAAAATTTTGAGTTTCTCTGGCGCTTCTTACCTCCAAACTGCCATATCTCGCGAACGGATTGACCAATCCGCAAAATTTCTGTTGCATCTGAAAGTAGAAACTCGCCCGATTACAACGGTATGGGTACTTCTCCCCTAGGCCGTTCTAGTCATTCGTTTCGAGCATCAGAACTGCGAAAATTTTGAGTTTCTCAAGCGTTTCTTACCTCCAAACTGCCATATCTCGCGAACGGATTGACCAGTCCGCAAAATTTCTGTTGCATCTGAAAGTAGAAACTCGCCCGATTACAAAGGTATGCGTACTTTTCCCCTAGGCCGTTCTAGTTACTCGTTTAGAGCATCAGAACTTTGAAAATTTTGAGTTTCTCAAGCGTTTCTTACATCCAAACGGCCATATCTCGCGAACGGATTGACCAATCCGCAAAATTTCTGTTGCATCTGAAAGTAGAAACTCGCCCGATTACAACGGTAGGTGTAGTTTTCCCCTAGGTCGTTCTAGTTATTCGTTTCGAGCATCAGAACTGCGAAAATTTTGAGTTTCTCAAGCGTTTCTTACCTCCAAACTGCCATATCTCGCGAACGGATTGACCAATCCCCAAAATTTCTTTTGCATTTGAAAGTAGAAACTCGCCCGATTACATCAGTATGCGTACTTTTCCCCTAGGCCGTTCTAGTTATTCGTTTCGAGCATCAGAACTGCGAAAATTTTGAGTTTCTCAAGCGTTTCTTACCTCCAAACTGCCATATCTAGCGAACGGATTGACCAATCCGCAAAATTTCTGTTGCATCTGAAAGTAGAAACTCGCCCGATTACAACGGTATGTGTACTTTTCGCCTAGGCCGTTCCAGTTATTCGTTTCGAGCATCAGAACTGCGAAAATTTTGAGTTTCTCAAGCGTTTCTTACCTCCAAACTGCCATATCTCGCGAACGGATTGACCAATCCGCAAAATTTCTGTTGCATTTGAAAGTAGAGACTCGCCCGATTACAACGGTATGCGCACTTTTCCCCTGGGCCGTTCTAGTTATTCGTTTCGAGCATCAGAACTGCGAAAATTTTGAGTTTCTCAAGCGTTTCTTATCTCGGAACTGCCATATCTCGCGAACGGATTGATCAATCCGCAAAATTTCTGTTGCATCTGAAAGTAGAAACTCGCCCGATTACAACGGTATGGGTACTTCTCCCCTAGGCCGTTCTAGTCATTCGTTTCGAGCGTCAGAACTGCGAAAATTTTGAGTTTCTCAAGCGTTTCTTACCTCCAAACTGCCATAACTAGCGAAGGGATTGACCAATCCGCAAAATTTCTGTTGCATCTGAAAGTAGAAACTCGCCCGATTACAACGGTATGTGTAGTTTTCGCCTAGGCCGTTCTAGTTACTCGTTTCGAGCATCAGAACTGCGAAAATTTTGAGTTTCTCAAGCGTTTCTTACATCCAAACTGCCACATCTCGCGAACGGATTGACCAATCCGCAAAATTTCTGTTGCATCTGAAAGTAGAAACACGCCCGATTACAACGGTATGTGTAGTTTTCCCCTACCCCGTTCCAGTTATTCGTTCCGAGCATCAGAACTGCGAAAATTTTGAGTTTCTCAAGCGTTTCTTACCTCCAAACTGCCATATCTCGCGAACGGATTGACCAATCCGCAAAATTTCTGTTGCATTTGAAAGTAGAGACTCGCCCGATTACAACGGTATGCGCACTTTTCCCCTGGGCCGTTCTAGTTATTCGTTTCGAGCATCAGAACTGCGAAAATTTTGAGTTTCTAAAGCGTTTCTTATCTCCAAACTGCCATATCTCGCGAACGGATTGATCAATCCGCAAAATTTCTATTGCATCTGAAAGTAGAAACTCGCCCGATTACAACGGTATGCGCACTTTTCCCCTAGGCCGTTCTAGTTACTCGTTTCGAGCATCAGAACTGCGAAAATTCTGAGTTTCTCAAGCGTTTCTTATCTCGGAACTGCCATATCTCGCGAACCGATTGATCAATCCGCAAAATTTCTGTTGCATCTGAAAGTAGAAACTCGCCCGATTACAACGGTATGGGTACTTCTCCCCTAGGCCGTTCTAGTCATTCGTTTCGAGCATCAGAACTGCGAAAATTTTGAGTTTCTCAAGCGTTTCTTACCTCCAAACTGCCATAACTAGCGAAGGGATTGACCAATCCGCAAAATTTCTGTTGCATCTGAAAGTAGAAACTCGCCCGATTACAACGGTATGTGTAGTTTTCGCCTAGGCCGTTCTAGTTACTCGTTTCGAGCATCAGAACTGCGAAAATTTTGAGTTTCTCAAGCGTTTCTTACATCCAAACTGCCACATCTCGCGAACGGATTGACCAATCCGCAAAATTTCTGTTGCATCTGAAAGTAGAAACACGCCCGATTACAACGGTATGTGTAGTTTTCCCCTACCCCGTTCCAGTTATTCGTTCCGAGCATCAGAACTGCGAAAATTTTGAGTTTCTCAAGCGTTTCTTACCTCCAAACTGCCATATCTCGCGAACGGATTGACCAATCCGCAAAATTTCTGTTGCATTTGAAAGTAGAGACTCGCCCGATTACAACGGTATGCGCACTTTTCCCCTGGGCCGTTCTAGTTATTCGTTTCGAGCATCAGAACTGCGAAAATTTTGAGTTTCTAAAGCGTTTCTTATCTCCAAACTGCCATATCTCGCGAACGGATTGATCAATCCGCAAAATTTCTATTGCATCTGAAAGTAGAAACTCGCCCGATTACAACGGTATGCGCACTTTTCCCCTAGGCCGTTCTAGTTACTCGTTTCGAGCATCAGAACTGCGAAAATTCTGAGTTTCTCAAGCGTTTCTTATCTCGGAACTGCCATATCTCGCGAACCGATTGATCAATCCGCAAAATTTCTGTTGCATCTGAAAGTAGAAACTCGCCCGATTACAACGGTATGGGTACTTCTCCCCTAGGCCGTTCTAGTCATTCGTTTCGAGCATCAGAACTGCGAAAATTTTGAGTTTCTCAAGCGTTTCTTACCTCCAAACTGCCATAACTAGCGAACGGATTGACCAATCCGCAAAATTTCTGTTGCATCTGAAAGTAGAAACTCGCCCGATTACAACGGTATGTGTAGTTTTCGCCTAGGCCGTTCTAGTTACTCGTTTCGAGCATCAGAACTGCGAAAATTTTGAGTTTCTCAAGCGTTTCTTACATCCAAACAGCCACATCTCGCGAACGGATTGACCAATCCGCAAAATTTCTGTTGCATCTGAAAGTAGAAACACGCCCGATTACAACGGTATGTGTAGTTTTCCCCTACCCCGTTCCAGTTATTCGTTCCGAGCATCAGAACTGCGAAAATTTTGAGTTTCTCAAGCGTTTCTTACCTCCAAACTGCCATATCTCGCGAACGGATTGACCAATCCCCAAAATTTCTTTTGCATTTGAAAGTAGAAACTCGCCCGATTACATCAGTATGCGTACTTTTCCCCTAGGCCGTTCTAGTTATTCGTTTCGAGCATCAGAACTGCGAAAATTTTGAGTTTCTCAAGCGTTTCTTACCTCCAAACTGCCATATCTAGCGAACGGATTGACCAATCCGCAAAATTTCTGTTGCATCTGAAAGTAGAAACTCGCCCGATTACAACGGTATGTGTAGTTTTCGCCTAGGCCGTTCCAGTTATTCGTTTCGAGCATCAGAACTGCGAAAATTTTGAGTTTCTCAAGCGTTTCTTACCTCCAAACTGCCATATCTCGCGAACGGATTGACCAATCCGCAAAATTTCTGTTGCATTTGAAAGTAGAGACTCGCCCGATTACAACGGTATGCGCACTTTTCCCCTGGGCCGTTCTAGTTATTCGTTTCGAGCATCAGAACTGCGAAAATTTTGAGTTTCTAAAGCGTTTCTTATCTCCAAACTGCCATATCTCGCGAACGGATTGATCAATCCGCAAAATTTCTATTGCATCTGAAAGTAGAAACTCGCCCGATTACAACGGTATGCGCACTTTTCCCCTAGGCCGTTCTAGTTACTCGTTTCGAGCATCAGAACTGCGAAAATTCTGAGTTTCTCAAGCGTTTCTTATCTCGGAACTGCCATATCTCGCGAACCGATTGATCAATCCGCAAAATTTCTGTTGCATCTGAAAGTAGAAACTCGCCCGATTACAACGGTATGGGTACTTCTCCCCTAGGCCGTTCTAGTCATTCGTTTCGAGCATCAGAACTGCGAAAATTTTGAGTTTCTCAAGCGTTTCTTACCTCCAAACTGCCATAACTAGCGAACGGATTGACCAATCCGCAAAATTTCTGTTGCATCTGAAAGTAGAAACTCGCCCGATTACAACGGTATGTGTAGTTTTCGCCTAGGCCGTTCTAGTTACTCGTTTCGAGCATCAGAACTGCGAAAATTTTGAGTTTCTCAAGCGTTTCTTACATCCAAACTGCCACATCTCGCGAACGGATTGACCAATCCGCAAAATTTCTGTTGCATCTGAAAGTAGAAACACGCCCGATTACAACGGTATGTGTAGTTTTCCCCTACCCCGTTCCAGTTATTCGTTCCGAGCATCAGAACTGCGAAAATTTTGAGTTTCTCAAGCGTTTCTTATCTCGGAACTGCCATATCTCGCGAACGGATTGATCAATCCGCAAAATTTCTGTTGCATCTGAAAGTAGAAACTCGCCCGATTACAACGGTATGGGTACTTCTCCCCTAGGCCGTTCTAGTCATTCGTTTCGAGCATCAGAACTGCGAAAATTTTGAGTTTCTCAAGCGTTTCTTACCTCCAAACTGCCATAACTAGCGAACGGATTGACCAATCCGCAAAATTTCTGTTGCATCTGAAAGTAGAAACTCGCCCGATTACAACGGTATGTGTAGTTTTCGCCTAGGCCGTTCTAGTTACTCGTTTCGAGCATCAGAACTGCGAAAATTTTGAGTTTCTCAAGCGTTTCTTACATCCAAACAGCCACATCTCGCGAACGGATTGACCAATCCGCAAAATTTCTGTTGCATCTGAAAGTAGAAACACGCCCGATTACAACGGTATGTGTAGTTTTCCCCTACCCCGTTCCAGTTATTCGTTCCGAGCATCAGAACTGCGAAAATTTTGAGTTTCTCAAGCGTTTCTTACCTCCAAACTGCCATATCTCGCGAACGGATTGACCAATCCCCAAAATTTCTTTTGCATTTGAAAGTAGAAACTCGCCCGATTACATCGGTATGCGTACTCTTCCCCTAGGCCGTTCTAGTTATTCGTTTCGAGCATCAGAACTGCGAAAATTTTGAGTTTCTCTGGCGCTTCTTACCTCCAAACTGCCATATCTCGCGAACGGATTGACCAATCCGCAAAATTTCTGTTGCATCTGAAAGTAGAAACTCGCCCGATTACAACGGTATGGGTACTTCTCCCCTAGGCCGTTCTAGTCATTCGTTTCGAGCATCAGAACTGCGAAAATTTTGAGTTTCTCAAGCGTTTCTTACCTCCAAACTGCCATATCTCGCGAACGGATTGACCAGTCCGCAAAATTTCTGTTGCATCTGAAAGTAGAAACTCGCCCGATTACAAAGGTATGCGTACTTTTCCCCTAGGCCGTTCTAGTTACTCGTTTAGAGCATCAGAACTTTGAAAATTTTGAGTTTCTCAAGCGTTTCTTACATCCAAACGGCCATATCTCGCGAACGGATTGACCAATCCGCAAAATTTCTGTTGCATCTGAAAGTAGAAACTCGCCCGATTACAACGGTAGGTGTAGTTTTCCCCTAGGTCGTTCTAGTTATTCGTTTCGAGCATCAGAACTGCGAAAATTTTGAGTTTCTCAAGCGTTTCTTACCTCCAAACTGCCATATCTCGCGAACGGATTGACCAATCCCCAAAATTTCTTTTGCATTTGAAAGTAGAAACTCGCCCGATTACATCAGTATGCGTACTTTTCCCCTAGGCCGTTCTAGTTATTCGTTTCGAGCATCAGAACTGCGAAAATTTTGAGTTTCTCAAGCGTTTCTTACCTCCAAACTGCCATATCTAGCGAACGGATTGACCAATCCGCAAAATTTCTGTTGCATCTGAAAGTAGAAACTCGCCCGATTACAACGGTATGTGTACTTTTCGCCTAGGCCGTTCCAGTTATTCGTTTCGAGCATCAGAACTGCGAAAATTTTGAGTTTCTCAAGCGTTTCTTACCTCCAAACTGCCATATCTCGCGAACGGATTGACCAATCCGCAAAATTTCTGTTGCATTTGAAAGTAGAGACTCGCCCGATTACAACGGTATGCGCACTTTTCCCCTGGGCCGTTCTAGTTATTCGTTTCGAGCATCAGAACTGCGAAAATTTTGAGTTTCTAAAGCGTTTCTTATCTCCAAACTGCCATATCTCGCGAACGGATTGATCAATCCGCAAAATTTCTATTGCATCTGAAAGTAGAAACTCGCCCGATTACAACGGTATGCGCACTTTTCCCCTAGGCCGTTCTAGTTACTCGTTTCGAGCATCAGAACTGCGAAAATTTTGAGTTTCTCAAGCGTTTCTTATCTCGGAACTGCCATATCTCGCGAACGGATTGATCAATCCGCAAAATTTCTGTTGCATCTGAAAGTAGAAACTCGCCCGATTACAACGGTATGGGTACTTCTCCCCTAGGCCGTTCTAGTCATTCGTTTCGAGCGTCAGAACTGCGAAAATTTTGAGTTTCTCAAGCGTTTCTTACCTCCAAACTGCCATAACTAGCGAAGGGATTGACCAATCCGCAAAATTTCTGTTGCATCTGAAAGTAGAAACTCGCCCGATTACAACGGTATGCGTAGTTTTCGCCTAGGCCGTTCTAGTTACTCGTTTCGAGCATCAGAACTGCGAAAATTTTGAGTTTCTCAAGCGTTTCTTACATCCAAACTGCCACATCTCGCGAACGGATTGACCAATCCGCAAAATTTCTGTTGCATCTGAAAGTAGAAACACGCCCGATTACAACGGTATGTGTAGTTTTCCCCTACCCCGTTCCAGTTATTCGTTCCGAGCATCAGAACTGCGAAAATTTTGAGTTTCTCAAGCGTTTCTTACCTCCAAACTGCCATATCTCGCGAACGGATTGACCAATCCCCAAAATTTCTTTTGCATTTGAAAGTAGAAACTCGCCCGATTACATCAGTATGCGTACTTTTCCCCTAGGCCGTTCTAGTTATTCGTTTCGAGCATCAGAACTGCGAAAATTTTGAGTTTCTCAAGCGTTTCTTACCTCCAAACTGCCATATCTCGCGAACGGATTGACCAATCCGCAAAATTTCTGTTGCATTTGAAAGTAGAGACTCGCCCGATTACAACGGTATGCGCACTTTTCCCCTGGGCCGTTCTAGTTATTCGTTTCGAGCATCAGAACTGCGAAAATTTTGAGTTTCTAAAGCGTTTCTTATCTCCAAACTGCCATATCTCGCGAACGGATTGATCAATCCGCAAAATTTCTATTGCATCTGAAAGTAGAAACTCGCCCGATTACAACGGTATGCGCACTTTTCCCCTAGGCCGTTCTAGTTACTCGTTTCGAGCATCAGAACTGCGAAAATTTTGAGTTTCTCAAGCGTTTCTTATCTCGGAACTGCCATATCTCGCGAACGGATTGATCAATCCGCAAAATTTCTGTTGCATCTGAAAGTAGAAACTCGCCCGATTACAACGGTATGGGTACTTCTCCCCTAGGCCGTTCTAGTCATTCGTTTCGAGCGTCAGAACTGCGAAAATTTTGAGTTTCTCAAGCGTTTCTTACCTCCAAACTGCCATAACTAGCGAAGGGATTGACCAATCCGCAAAATTTCTGTTGCATCTGAAAGTAGAAACTCGCCCGATTACAACGGTATGCGTAGTTTTCGCCTAGGCCGTTCTAGTTACTCGTTTCGAGCATCAGAACTGCGAAAATTTTGAGTTTCTCAAGCGTTTCTTACATCCAAACTGCCACATCTCGCGAACGGATTGACCAATCCGCAAAATTTCTGTTGCATCTGAAAGTAGAAACACGCCCGATTACAACGGTATGTGTAGTTTTCCCCTACCCCGTTCCAGTTATTCGTTCCGAGCATCAGAACTGCGAAAATTTTGAGTTTCTCAAGCGTTTCTTACCTCCAAACTGCCATATCTCGCGAACGGATTGACCAATCCCCAAAATTTCTTTTGCATTTGAAAGTAGAAACTCGCCCGATTACATCAGTATGCGTACTTTTCCCCTAGGCCGTTCTAGTTATTCGTTTCGAGCATCAGAACTGCGAAAATTTTGAGTTTCTCAAGCGTTTCTTACCTCCAAACTGCCATATCTCGCGAACGGATTGACCAATCCGCAAAATTTCTGTTGCATTTGAAAGTAGAGACTCGCCCGATTACAACGGTATGGGTACTTCTCCCCTAGGCCGTTCTAGTCATTCGTTTCGAGCATCAGAACTGCGAAAATTTTGAGTTTCTCAAGCGTTTCTTACCTCCAAACTGCCATAACTAGCGAACGGATTGACCAATCCGCAAAATTTCTGTTGCATCTGAAAGTAGAAACTCGCCCGATTACAACGGTATGTGTAGTTTTCGCCTAGGCCGTTCTAGTTACTCGTTTCGAGCATCAGAACTGCGAAAATTTTGAGTTTCTCAAGCGTTTCTTACCTCCAAACTGCCATATCTAGCGAACGGATTGACCAATCCGCAAAATTTCTGTTGCATCTGAAAGTAGAAACTCGCCCGATTACAACGGTAGGTGTAGTTTTCCCCTAGGTCGTTCTAGTTATTCGTTTCGAGCATCAGAACTGCGAAAATTTTGAGTTTCTCAAGCGTTTCTTACCTCCAAACTGCCATATCTCGCGAACGGATTGACCAATCCCCAAAATTTCTTTTGCATTTGAAAGTAGAAACTCGCCCGATTACATCAGTATGCGTACTTTTCCCCTAGGCCGTTCTAGTTATTCGTTTCGAGCATCAGAACTGCGAAAATTTTGAGTTTCTCAAGCGTTTCTTACCTCCAAACTGCCATATCTAGCGAACGGATTGACCAATCCGCAAAATTTCTGTTGCATCTGAAAGTAGAAACTCGCCCGATTACAACGGTATGTGTAGTTTTCGCCTAGGCCGTTCCAGTTATTCGTTTCGAGCATCAGAACTGCGAAAATTTTGAGTTTCTCAAGCGTTTCTTACCTCCAAACTGCCATATCTCGCGAACGGATTGACCAATCCGCAAAATTTCTGTTGCATTTGAAAGTAGAGACTCGCCCGATTACAACGGTATGCGCACTTTTCCCCTGGGCCGTTCTAGTTATTCGTTTCGAGCATCAGAACTGCGAAAATTTTGAGTTTCTAAAGCGTTTCTTATCTCCAAACTGCCATATCTCGCGAACGGATTGATCAATCCGCAAAATTTCTATTGCATCTGAAAGTAGAAACTCGCCCGATTACAACGGTATGCGCACTTTTCCCCTAGGCCGTTCTAGTTACTCGTTTCGAGCATCAGAACTGCGAAAATTCTGAGTTTCTCAAGCGTTTCTTATCTCGGAACTGCCATATCTCGCGAACCGATTGATCAATCCGCAAAATTTCTGTTGCATCTGAAAGTAGAAACTCGCCCGATTACAACGGTATGGGTACTTCTCCCCTAGGCCGTTCTAGTCATTCGTTTCGAGCATCAGAACTGCGAAAATTTTGAGTTTCTCAAGCGTTTCTTACCTCCAAACTGCCATAACTAGCGAACGGATTGACCAATCCGCAAAATTTCTGTTGCATCTGAAAGTAGAAACTCGCCCGATTACAACGGTATGTGTAGTTTTCGCCTAGGCCGTTCTAGTTACTCGTTTCGAGCATCAGAACTGCGAAAATTTTGAGTTTCTCAAGCGTTTCTTACATCCAAACTGCCACATCTCGCGAACGGATTGACCAATCCGCAAAATTTCTGTTGCATCTGAAAGTAGAAACACGCCCGATTACAACGGTATGTGTAGTTTTCCCCTACCCCGTTCCAGTTATTCGTTCCGAGCATCAGAACTGCGAAAATTTTGAGTTTCTCAAGCGTTTCTTATCTCGGAACTGCCATATCTCGCGAACGGATTGATCAATCCGCAAAATTTCTGTTGCATCTGAAAGTAGAAACTCGCCCGATTACAACGGTATGGGTACTTCTCCCCTAGGCCGTTCTAGTCATTCGTTTCGAGCATCAGAACTGCGAAAATTTTGAGTTTCTCAAGCGTTTCTTACCTCCAAACTGCCATAACTAGCGAACGGATTGACCAATCCGCAAAATTTCTGTTGCATCTGAAAGTAGAAACTCGCCCGATTACAACGGTATGTGTAGTTTTCGCCTAGGCCGTTCTAGTTACTCGTTTCGAGCATCAGAACTGCGAAAATTTTGAGTTTCTCAAGCGTTTCTTACATCCAAACAGCCACATCTCGCGAACGGATTGACCAATCCGCAAAATTTCTGTTGCATCTGAAAGTAGAAACACGCCCGATTACAACGGTATGTGTAGTTTTCCCCTACCCCGTTCCAGTTATTCGTTCCGAGCATCAGAACTGCGAAAATTTTGAGTTTCTCAAGCGTTTCTTACCTCCAAACTGCCATATCTCGCGAACGGATTGACCAATCCCCAAAATTTCTTTTGCATTTGAAAGTAGAAACTCGCCCGATTACATCGGTATGCGTACTTTTCCCCTAGGCCGTTCTAGTTATTCGTTTCGAGCATCAGAACTGCGAAAATTTTGAGTTTCTCTGGCGCTTCTTACCTCCAAACTGCCATATCTCGCGAACGGATTGACCAATCCGCAAAATTTCTGTTGCATCTGAAAGTAGAAACTCGCCCGATTACAACGGTATGGGTACTTCTCCCCTAGGCCGTTCTAGTCATTCGTTTCGAGCATCAGAACTGCGAAAATTTTGAGTTTCTCAAGCGTTTCTTACCTCCAAACTGCCATATCTCGCGAACGGATTGACCAGTCCGCAAAATTTCTGTTGCATCTGAAAGTAGAAACTCGCCCGATTACAAAGGTATGCGTACTTTTCCCCTAGGCCGTTCTAGTTACTCGTTTAGAGCATCAGAACTTTGAAAATTTTGAGTTTCTCAAGCGTTTCTTACATCCAAACGGCCATATCTCGCGAACGGATTGACCAATCCGCAAAATTTCTGTTGCATCTGAAAGTAGAAACTCGCCCGATTACAACGGTAGGTGTAGTTTTCCCCTAGGTCGTTCTAGTTATTCGTTTCGAGCATCAGAACTGCGAAAATTTTGAGTTTCTCAAGCGTTTCTTACCTCCAAACTGCCATATCTCGCGAACGGATTGACCAATCCCCAAAATTTCTTTTGCATTTGAAAGTAGAAACTCGCCCGATTACATCAGTATGCGTACTTTTCCCCTAGGCCGTTCTAGTTATTCGTTTCGAGCATCAGAACTGCGAAAATTTTGAGTTTCTCAAGCGTTTCTTACCTCCAAACTGCCATATCTAGCGAACGGATTGACCAATCCGCAAAATTTCTGTTGCATCTGAAAGTAGAAACTCGCCCGATTACAACGGTATGTGTACTTTTCGCCTAGGCCGTTCCAGTTATTCGTTTCGAGCATCAGAACTGCGAAAATTTTGAGTTTCTCAAGCGTTTCTTACCTCCAAACTGCCATATCTCGCGAACGGATTGACCAATCCGCAAAATTTCTGTTGCATTTGAAAGTAGAGACTCGCCCGATTACAACGGTATGCGCACTTTTCCCCTGGGCCGTTCTAGTTATTCGTTTCGAGCATCAGAACTGCGAAAATTTTGAGTTTCTAAAGCGTTTCTTATCTCCAAACTGCCATATCTCGCGAACGGATTGATCAATCCGCAAAATTTCTATTGCATCTGAAAGTAGAAACTCGCCCGATTACAACGGTATGCGCACTTTTCCCCTAGGCCGTTCTAGTTACTCGTTTCGAGCATCAGAACTGCGAAAATTTTGAGTTTCTCAAGCGTTTCTTATCTCGGAACTGCCATATCTCGCGAACGGATTGATCAATCCGCAAAATTTCTGTTGCATCTGAAAGTAGAAACTCGCCCGATTACAACGGTATGGGTACTTCCCCCTAGGCCGTTCTAGTCATTCGTTTCGAGCGTCAGAACTGCGAAAATTTTGAGTTTCTCAAGCGTTTCTTACCTCCAAACTGCCATAACTAGCGAAGGGATTGACCAATCCGCAAAATTTCTGTTGCATCTGAAAGTAGAAACTCGCCCGATTACAACGGTATGTGTAGTTTTCGCCTAGGCCGTTCTAGTTACTCGTTTCGAGCATCAGAACTGCGAAAATTTTGAGTTTCTCAAGCGTTTCTTACATCCAAACTGCCACATCTCGCGAACGGATTGACCAATCCGCAAAATTTCTGTTGCATCTGAAAGTAGAAACACGCCCGATTACAACGGTATGTGTAGTTTTCCCCTACCCCGTTCCAGTTATTCGTTCCGAGCATCAGAACTGCGAAAATTTTGAGTTTCTCAAGCGTTTCTTACCTCCAAACTGCCATATCTCGCGAACGGATTGACCAATCCCCAAAATTTCTTTTGCATTTGAAAGTAGAAACTCGCCCGATTACATCAGTATGCGTACTTTTCCCCTAGGCCGTTCTAGTTATTCGTTTCGAGCATCAGAACTGCGAAAATTTTGAGTTTCTCAAGCGTTTCTTACCTCCAAACTGCCATATCTCGCGAACGGATTGACCAATCCGCAAAATTTCTGTTGCATTTGAAAGTAGAGACTCGCCCGATTACAACGGTATGGGTACTTCTCCCCTAGGCCGTTCTAGTCATTCGTTTCGAGCATCAGAACTGCGAAAATTTTGAGTTTCTCAAGCGTTTCTTACCTCCAAACTGCCATAACTAGCGAACGGATTGACCAATCCGCAAAATTTCTGTTGCATCTGAAAGTAGAAACTCGCCCGATTACAACGGTATGTGTAGTTTTCGCCTAGGCCGTTCTAGTTACTCGTTTCGAGCATCAGAACTGCGAAAATTTTGAGTTTCTCAAGCGTTTCTTACCTCCAAACTGCCATATCTAGCGAACGGATTGACCAATCCGCAAAATTTCTGTTGCATCTGAAAGTAGAAACTCGCCCGATTACAACGGTATGCGTACTTTTCCCCTAGGCCGTTCCAGTTACTCGTTTCGTGCATCAGAACTGCGAAAATTTTGAGGTTCTCAAGCGTTTCTTATCTCCAAACGGCCATATCTCGCGAACGGATTGACCAATCCGCAAAATTTCTGTTGCATCTGAAAGTAGAAACTCGCCCGATTACAACGGTAGGTGTAGTTTTCCCCTAGGTCGTTCTAGTTATTCGTTTCGAGCATCAGAACTGCGAAAATTTTGAGTTTCTCAAGCGTTTCTTATCTCCAAACTGCCACATCCCGCGAACGGATTGACCGATCCGCAAAGTTTCTGTTGCATCTGAAAGTAGAAACACGCCCGATTACAACGGTATGTGTAGTTTTCCCCTAGGCCGTTCCAGTTATTCGTTTCGAGCATCAGAACTGCGAAAATTTTGAGTTTCTCAAGCGTTTTTTACTTCCAAACTGCCACATCTCGCGAACGGATTGACCAATCCGCAAAATTTCTGTTTCATCTGAAAGTAGAAACTCGCCCGATTACAACGGTATTCGAGCTTCTCCCCTAGGCCGTTCTAGTTATTCGTTTCGAGCATCAGAACTGCGAAAATTTTGAGTTTCTCAAGCGTTTCTTACATCCAAACTGCCACATCTCGCGAACGGATTGACCAATCCGCAAAATTTCTGTTGCATCTGAAAGTAGAAACACGCCCGATTACAACGGTATGTGTAGTTTTCCCCTACCCCGTTCCAGTTATTCGTTCCGAGCATCAGAACTGCGAAAATTTTGAGTTTCTCAAGCGTTTCTTACCTCCAAACTGCCATATCTCGCGAACGGATTGACCAATCCCCAAAATTTCTGTTGCATCTGAAAGTAGAAACTCGCCCGATTACAACGGTATGCGTACTTTTCCCCTAGGCCGTTCTAGTTACTCGTTTAGAGCATCAGAACTGCGAAAATTTTGAGTTTCTCAAGCGTTTCTTACATCCAAACGGCCATATCTCGCGAACGGATTGACCAATCCGCAAAATTTCTGTTGCATCTGAAAGTAGAAACTCGCCCGATTACAACGGTAGGTGTAGTTTTCCCCTAGGTCGTTCTAGTTATTCGTTTCGAGCATCAGAACTGCGAAAATTTTGAGTTTCTCAAGCGTTTCTTACCTCCAAACTGCCATATCTCGCGAACGGATTGACCAATCCCCAATATTTCTTTTGCATTTGAAAGTAGAAACTCGCCCGATTACATCAGTATGCGTACTTTTCCCCTAGGCCGTTCTAGTTATTCGTTTCGAGCATCAGAACTGCGAAAATTTTGAGTTTCTCAAGCGTTTCTTACCTCCAAACTGCCATATCTAGCGAACGGATTGACCAATCCGCAAAATTTCTGTTGCATCTGAAAGTAGAAACTCGCCCGATTACAACGGTATGTGTAGTTTTCGCCTAGGCCGTTCCAGTTATTCGTTTCGAGCATCAGAACTGCGAAAATTTTGAGTTTCTCAAGCGTTTCTTACCTCCAAACTGCCATATCTCGCGAACGGATTGACCAATCCGCAAAATTTCTGTTGCATTTGAAAGTAGAGACTCGCCCGATTACAACGGTATGCGCACTTTTCCCCTGGGCCGTTCTAGTTATTCGTTTCGAGCATCAGAACTGCGAAAATTTTGAGTTTCTAAAGCGTTTCTTATCTCCAAACTGCCATATCTCGTGAACGGATTGATCAATCCGCAAAATTTCTATTGCATCTGAAAGTAGAAACTCGCCCGATTACAACGGTATGCGCACTTTTCCCCTAGGCCGTTCTAGTTACTCGTTTCGAGCATCAGAACTGCGAAAATTTTGAGTTTCTCAAGCGTTTCTTATCTCGGAACTGCCATATCTCGCGAACGGATTGATCAATCCGCAAAATTTCTGTTGCATCTGAAAGTAGAAACTCGCCCGATTACAACGGTATGGGTACTTCTCCCCTAGGCCGTTCTAGTCATTCGTTTCGAGCATCAGAACTGCGAAAATTTTGAGTTTCTCAAGCGTTTCTTACCTCCAAACTGCCATAACTAGCGAACGGATTGACCAATCCGCAAAATTTCTGTTGCATCTGAAAGTAGAAACTCGCCCGATTACAACGGTATGTGTAGTTTTCGCCTAGGCCGTTCTAGTTATTCGTTTCGAGCATCAGAACTGCGAAAATTTTGAGTTTCTCAAGCGTTTCTTACATCCAAACTGCCACATCTCGCGAACGGATTGACCAATCCGCAAAATTTCTGTTTCATCTGAAAGTAGATACACGCCCGATTACAACGGTATGTGTAGTTTTCCCCTACCCCGTTCCAGTTATTCGTTCCGAGCATCAGAACTGCGAAAATTTTGAGTTTCTCAAGCGTTTCTTACCTCCAAACTGCCATATCTCGCGAACGGATTGACCAATCCCCAAAATTTCTTTTGCATTTGAAAGTAGAATCTCGCCCGATTACAACGGTATGCGTACTTTTTCCCTAGGCCGTTCTAGTTATTCGTTTCGAGCATCAGAACTGCGAAAATTTTGAGTTTCTCTGGCGCTTCTTACCTCCAAACTGCCATATCTCGCGAACGGATTGACCAATCCGCAAAGTTTCTGTAGCATCTGAAAGTAGAAACTCGCCCGATTACAACGGTAGGTGTAGTTTTCCCCTAGGTAGTTCTAGTTATTAGTTTCGAGCATCAGAACTGCGAAAATTTTGTGTTTCTCAAGCGTTTCTTACTTCCAAACTGCCATATCTCGCGAACGGATTGACCGATCCGCAAAATTTCTGTTGCATCTGAAAGTAGAATCTCGCCCGATTACAACGGTATGCGTACTTCTCCCATAGGCAGTTCTAGTCATTCGTTTCGAGCATCAGAACTGCGAAAATTTTGAGTTTCTCAAGCGTTTCTTATCTCCAAACTGCCATATCTCGCGAACCGATTGACCAATCCGCAAAATTTCTGTTGCGTCTGAAAGTAGAAACTCGCCCGATTACAACGGTAGGTGTAGTTTTCCCCTAGGCCGTTCTAGTTATTCGTTTCGAGAATCAGAACTGCGAAAATTTTGAGTTTCTCAAGCGTTTCTTATCTCCAAACTGCCATATCTCGCGAACGGATTGATCAATCCGCAAAATTTCTGTTGCATCTGAAAGTAGAAGCTCGCCCGATTACAACGGTATGCGCACTTTTCCCCTAGGCCGTTCTAGTTACTCGTTTCGAGCATCAGAACTGCGAAAATTTTGAGTTTCTCAAGCGTTTCTTATCTCGGAACTGCCATATCTCGCGAACGGATTGATCAATCCGCAAAATTTCTGTTGCATCTGAAAGTAGAAACTCGCCCGATTACAACGGTATGGGTACTTCTCCCCTAGGCCGTTCTAGTCATTCGTTTCGAGCATCAGAACTGCGAAAATTTTGAGTTTCTCAAGCGTTTCTTACCTCCAAACTGCCATAACTAGCGAACGGATTGACCAATCCGCAAAATTTCTGTTGCATCTGAAAGTAGAAACTCGCCCGATTACAACGGTATGTGTAGTTTTCGCCTAGGCCGTTCTAGTTACTCGTTTCGAGCATCAGAACTGCGAAAATTTTGAGTTTCTCAAGCGTTTCTTACCTCCAAACTGCCATATCTAGCGAACGGATTGACCAATCCGCAAAATTTCTGTTGCATCTGAAAGTAGAAACTCGCCCGATTACAACGGTATGCGTACTTTTCCCCTAGGCCGTTCCAGTTACTCGTTTCGAGCATCAGAACTGCGAAAATTTTGAGGTTCTCAAGCGTTTCTTATCTCCAAACGGCCATATCTCGCGAACGGATTGACCAATCCGCAAAATTTCTGTTGCATCTGAAAGTAGAAACTCGCCCGATTACAACGGTAGGTGTAGTTTTCCCCTAGGTCGTTCTAGTTATTCGTTTCGAGCATCAGAACTGCGAAAATTTTGAGTTTCTCAAGCGTTTCTTATCTCCAAACTGCCACATCCCGCGAACGGATTGACCGATCCGCAAAGTTTCTGTTGCATCTGAAAGTAGAAACACGCCCGATTACAACGGTATGTGTAGTTTTCCCCTAGGCCGTTCCAGTTATTCGTTTCGAGCATCAGAACTGCGAAAATTTTGAGTTTCTCAAGCGTTTTTTACCTCCAAACTGCCACATCTCGCGAACGGATTGACCAATCCGCAAAATTTCTGTTTCATCTGAAAGTAGAAACTCGCCCGATTACAACGGTATTCGAGCTTCTCCCCTAGGCCGTTCTAGTTATTCGTTTCGAGCATCAGAACTGCGAAAATTTTGAGTTTCTCAAGCGTTTCTTACATCCAAACTGCCACATCTCGCGAACGGATTGACCAATCCGCAAAATTTCTGTTGCATCTGAAAGTAGAAACACGCCCGATTACAACGGTATGTGTAGTTTTCCCCTACCCCGTTCCAGTTATTCGTTCCGAGCATCAGAACTGCGAAAATTTTGAGTTTCTCAAGCGTTTCTTACCTCCAAACTGCCATATCTCGCGAACGGATTGACCAATCCCCAAAATTTCTTTTGCATTTGAAAGTAGAAACTCGCCCGATTACATCGGTATGCGTACTTTTCCCCTAGGCCGTTCTAGTTATTCGTTTCGAGCATCAGAACTGCGAAAATTTTGAGTTTCTCTGGCGCTTCTTACCTCCAAACTGCCATATCTCGCGAACGGATTGACCAATCCGCAAAGTTTCTGTTGCATCTGAAAGTAGAAACTCGCCCGATTACAACGGTAGGTGTAGTTTTCCCCTAGGTCGTTCTAGTTATTCGTTTCGAGCATCAGAACTGCGAAAATTTTGAGTTTCTCAAGCGTTTCTTATCTCCAAACTGCCACATCCCGCGAACGGATTGACCGATCCGCAAAGTTTCTGTTGCATCTGAAAGTAGAAACACGCCCGATTACAACGGTATGTGTAGTTTTCCCCTAGGCCGTTCCAGTTATTCGTTTCGAGCATCAGAACTGCGAAAATTTTGAGTTTCTCAAGCGTTTTTTACGTCCAAACTGCCACATCTCGCGAACGGATTGACCAATCCGCAAAATTTCTGTTGCATCTGAAAGTAGAAACTCGCCCGATTACAACGGTATTCGAGCTTCTCCCCTAGGCCGTTCTAGTTATTCGTTTCGAGCATCAGAACTGCGAAAATTTTGAGTTTCTCAAGCGTTTCTTACATCCAAACTGCCACATCTCGCGAACGGATTGACCAATCCGCAAAATTTCTGTTGCATCTGAAAGTAGAAACACGCCCGATTACAACGGTATGTGTAGTTTTCCCCTAGGCCGTTCCAGTTATTCGTTTCGAGAATCAGAACTGTGAAAATTTTGAGTTTCTCAAGCGTTTCTTACCTCCGAACTGCCATATCTCGCGAACGGATTGACCAATCCGCAAAATTTCTGTTGCATCTGAAAGTAGAAACTTGCCCGATTACAACGTTATGCGTACTTTTCCCCTCGGCCGTTCTAGTTACTCGTTTCGAGCATCAGAACTGCGAAAATTTTGAGGTTCTCAAGCGTTTCTTATCTCCAAACGGCCATACATCGCGAACGGATTGATCAATCCGCAAAATTTCTGTTGCATCTGAAAGTAGAAACTCGCCCGATTACAACGGTAGGTCTAGTTTTCCCGTAGGCCGTTCTAGTTATTCGTTTCGATCATCAGAACTGCGAAAATTTTGAGTTTCTCAAGCGATTCTTACCTCCAAACTGCCATATCTCGCGAGCGGATTGACCTGTCCGCAAAATTTCTGTTGCATCTGAAAGTAGAAACTCGCCCGATTACAACGGTATGTGTAGTTTTCCCCTAGGCCGTTCCAGTTATTCGTTTCGAGAATCAGAACTGTGAAAATTTTGAGTTTCTCAAGCGATTCTTACCTCCAAACTGCCATATCTCGCGAGCGGATTGACCAATCCGCAAAATTTCTGTTGCATTTGAAAGTAGAAACTCGCCCGATTACAACGGTAGGTGTAGTTTTCCCCTAGGCCGTTATGGTTATTCGTGTCGAGCATCAGAACTGCGAAAATTTTGAGTTTCTCAAGCGTTTCTTATCTCCAAACTGCCATATCTCGCGAACGGATTGATCAATCCGCAAAATTTCTTTTGCATCTGAAAGTAGAAACTCGCCCGATTACAACGGTAGGTGTAGTTTTACCCTAGGCCGTTCTAGTTATTCGTTTCGAGCATCAGAACTGCGAAAATTTTGAGTTTCTCAAGCGTTTCTTACCTCCAAACTGCCATATCTCGCGAACCGATTGACCAATCCGCAAAATTTCTGTTGCGTCTGAAAGTAGAAACTCGCCCGATTACAACGGTAGGTGTAGTTTTCCCCTAGGCCGTTCTAGTTATTCGTTTCGAGAATCAGAACTGCGAAAATTTTGAGTTTCTCAAGCGTTTCTTACCTCCAAACTGCCATATCTCGCGAACAGATTGAACAATCCGCAAAATTTTTGTTGCATCTGAAAGTAGAAACTCGCCCGATTACAACGGTAGGTGTAGTTTTCCCCTAGGCCGTTCTAGTTATTCGTTTCGAGAATCAGAACTGCGAAAATTTTGAGTTTCTCAAGCGTTTCTTACCTCCAAACTGCCATATCTCGCGAACAGATTGAACAATCCGCAAAATTTTTGTTGCATCTGAAAGTAGAAACTCGCCCGATTACAACGGTATCCGTGCTTTTCCCCTAGGCCGTTCTAGTTACTCGGCTCGAGCATCATAACTGCGAAAATTTTGAGTTCCTCAAGCGTTTCTTACCTCCAAACTGCCATATCTCGCGAACGGATTGACAAACCCGCAAAATTTCTGTTGCATCTGAAAGTAGAAACGCGCCCGATTACAACGGTATGCGTACTTCTCCCCTAGGGCGTTCCAGTTATTCGTCTCTAGCATCAGAACTGCGAAAAATTTGAGTTTTTCAAGCGTTTCTTACCTCCAAACTGCCATATCTCGCGAACGGATTGACCGATCCGCAACATTTCTGTTGCCTCTGAAAGTAGAAACTCGCCCGATTACAACGGTATGCGTACTTTTCCCCTAGGCCGTTATAGTTATTCGTGTCGAGCATCAGAACTGCGAAAATTTTGAGTTTCTCAAGCGTTTCTTACCTCCAAACTGCCATATCTCGCGAACGGATTGACCAATCCGCAAAATTTCTGTTGCATCTGAAAGTACAAACTCGCCCGATTACAACGGTATGCGCACTTTTCCCCTAGGCCGTTCTAGTTACTCGTTTCGAGCATCAGAACTGCGAAAATTTTGAGTTTCTCAAGCGATTCTTACCTCCAAACTGCCATATCTCGCGAGCGGATTGACCAGTCCGCAAAATTTCTGTTGCACCTGAAAGTAGAAACTCGCCCGATTACAACGGTATGCGTACTTTTCCCCTCGGCCGTTCTAGTTACTCGTTTCGAGCATCCGAACTGCGAAAATTTTGAGGTTCTCAAGCGTTTCTTATCTCCAAACGGCCATATCTCGCGAACGGATTGATCAATCCGCAAAATTTCTGTTGCATCTGAAAGTAGAAACTCGCCCGATTACAACGGTAGGTGTAGTTTTCCCGTAGGCCGTTCTAGTTATTCGTTTCGATCATCAGAACTGCGAGAATTTTGGGTTTCTCAAGCGTTTCTTACCTCCAAAGTGCCATATCTCGCGAACTAATTGACCAATCCGCAAAACTTATGTTGCATCTGAAAGTAGAGACTCGCCCGATTAAAACTGTATGTGTAGTTTTCCCCTAGGCCGTTCCAGTTATTCGTTTCGAGCCTCAGAACTGCGAAAATTTTGAGTTTCTCAAGCGTTTCTTACCTCCAAACTGCCATATCTCGCGAACGGATTGACCAATCCGCAAAATTTCTGTTGCATCTGAAAGTAGAAACTTGCCCGATTACAACGGTATGCGTACTTTTCCCCTCGGCCGTTCTAGTTACTCGTTTCGAGCATCAGAACTGCGAAAATTTTGAGGTTCTCAAGCGTTTCTTATCTCCAAACGGCCATATCTCGCGTACGGATTGATCAATCCGCAAAATTTCTGTTGCATCTGAAAGTAGAAACTCGCCCGATTACAACGGTAGGTGTAGTTTTCCCGTAGGCCGTTCTAGTTATTCGTTTCGATCATCAGAACTGCGAAAATTTTGAGTTTCTCAAGCGATTCTTACCTCCAAACTGCCATATCTCGCGAGCGGATTGACCTCCGCAAAATTTCTGTTGCATCTGAAAGTAGAAACTCGCCCGATTACAACGGTATGTGTAGTTTTCCCCTAGGCCGTTCCAGTTATTCGTTTCGAGAATCAGAACTGTGAAAATTTTGAGTTTCTCAAGCGTTTCTTACCTCCAAACTGCCATATCTCGCGAACGGATTGACCAATCCGCAAAATTTCTGTTGCATTTGAAAGTAGAAACTCGCCCGATTACAACGGTAGGTGTAGTTTTCCCCTAGGCCGTTATGGTTATTCGTGTCGAGCATCAGAACTGCGAAAATTTTGAGTTTCTCAAGCGTTTCTTACCTCCAAACTGCCATATCTCGCGAACGGATTGACCAATCCGCAAAATTTCTGTTGCATCTGAAAGTAGAAACCCGCCCGATTACAACGGTATGCGTACTTTTCCCGTAGGCCGTTCTAGTTACTCGTTTCGAGCCTCAGAACTGCGAAAATTTTGAGTTTCTCAAGCGTTTCTTATCTCCAAACTGCCATATCTCGCGAACGGATTGATCAATCCGCAAAATTTCTGTTGCATCTGAAAGTAGAAACTCGCCCGATTACAACGGTATTCGAGCTTCTCCCATAGGCCGTTCTAGTTATTCGTTTCGAGCATCAGAACTGCGAAAATTTTGAGTTCCTCAAGCGTTTTTCACATCCAAACTGCCACATCTCGCGAACGGATTGACCAATCCGCAAAATTTCTGTTGCATCTGAAAGTAGAAACACGCCCGATTACAACGGTATGTGTAGTTTTCCCCTACCCCGTTCCAGTTATTCGTTCCGAGCATCAGAACTGCGAAAATTTTGAGTTTCTCAAGCGTTTCTTACCTCCAAACTGCCATATCTCGCGAACGGATTGACCAATCCCCAAAATTTCTTTTGCATTTGAAAGTAGAAACTCGCCCGATTGCATCAGTATGCGTACTTTTCCCCTAGGCCGTTCTACTTATTCGTTTCGAGCATCAGAACTGCGAAAATTTTGAGTTTCTCTGGCGCTTCTTACCTCCAAACTGCCATATCTCGCGAACGGATTGACCAATCCGCAAAGTTTCTGTTGCATCTGAAAGTAGAAACTCGCCCGATTACAACGATAGGTGTAGTTTTCCCCTAGGTCGTTCTAGTTATTCGTTTCGAGCATCAGAACTGCGAAAATTTTGTGTTTCTCAAGCGTTTCTTACTTCCAAACTGCCATATCTCGCGAACGGATTGACCGATCAGCAAAATTTCTGTTGCATCTGAAAGTAGAATCTCGCCCGATTACAACGGTATGCGTACTTCTCCCCTAGGCAGTTCTAGTCATTCGTTTCGAGCATCAGAACTGCGAAAATTTTGAGTTTCTCAAGCGTTTCTTACCTCCAAACTGTCATATCTAGCGAACGGATTGACCAATCCGCAAAATTTCTGTTGCATCTGAAAGTAGAAACTCGCCCGATTACAACGGTGTGTAGTTTTCGCCTAGGCCGTTCCAGTTATTCGTTTCGAGCATCAGAACTGGGAAAATTTTGAGTTTCTCAAGCGTTTCTTACCTCCAAACTGCCATATCTCGCGAACGGATTGACCAATCCGCAAAATTTCTGTTGCATATGAAAGTAGAGACTCGCCCGATTACAACGGTATGCGCACTTTTCCCCTGGGCCGTTCTAGTTATTCGTTTCGAGCATCAGAACTGCGAAAATTTTGAGTTTCTAAAGCGTTTCTTATCTCCAAACTGCAATATCTCGCGAACGGATTGATCAATCCGCAAAATTTCTGTTGCATCTGAAAGTAGAAACTCGCCCGATTACAACGGTAGGTGTAGTTTTACCCTAGGCCGTTCTAGTTATTCGTTTCGAGCATCAGAACTGCGAAAATTTTGAGTTTCTCAAGCGTTTCTTACCTCCAAACTGCCATATCTCGCGAACCGATTGACCAATCCACAAAATTTCTGTTGCGTCTGAAAGTAGAAACTCGCCCGATTACAACGGTAGGTGTAGTTTTCCCCTAGGCCGTTCTAGTTATTCGTTTCGAGAATCAGAACTGCGAAAATTTTGAGTTTCTCAAGCGTTTCTTACCTCCAAACTGCCATATCTGGCGAACGGATTTACCAATCCGCAAAATTTCTGTTGCATCTGAAAGTAGAAACGCGCCCGATTACAACGGTATGCGTACTTCTCCCCTAGGGCGTTCCAGTTATTCGTTTCTAGCATCAGAACTGCGAAAATTTTGAGTTTCTCAAGCGTTTCTTACCTCCAAACTGCCATATCTCGCGAACGGATTGACCGATCCGCAAAATTTCTGTTGCATCTGAAAGTAGAAACTCGCCCGATTACAACGGTATGCGTACTTTTCCCCTAGGCCGTTCTAGTTATTCGTTTCGATCATCAGAACTGCGAAAATTTTGAGTTTCTCAAGCGATTCTTACCTCCAAACTGCCATATCTCGCGAACGGATTGACCAGTCCGCAAAATTTCTGTTGCATCTGAAAGTAGAAACTCGCCCGATTACAACGGTAGGTGTAGTTTTCCCCTAGGCCGTTCTAGTTAGTCGTTTCGAGCACCAGAACTGCGAAAATTTTGAGTTTCTCAAGCGTTTCTTATCTCCAAACGGCCATATCTCGCTAACGGATTGATCAATCCGCAAAATTTCTGTTGCATCTGAAAGTAGAAACGCGCCCGATTACAACGGTGTGCGTACTTTTCCCCTAGGTCGTTCTAGTTATTCGTTTCGAGCATCAGAACTGCGAAAATTTTGAGTTTCTCAAGCGTTTCTTATCTCCAAACTGCCATATCTCGCGAACCGATTGACCAATCCGCAAAATTTCTGTTGCGTCTGAAAGTAGAAACTCGCCCGATTACAACGGTAGGTGTAGTTTTCCCCTAGGCCGTTCTAGTTATTCGTTTCGAGCATCAGAACTGCGAAAATTTTGAGTTTCTCAAGCGATTCTTACCTCCAAACTGCCATATCTCGCGAACGGATTGACCAGTCCGCAAAATTTCTGTTGCATCTGAAAGTAGAAACTCGCCCGATTACAACGGTATGCGTACTTTTCCTCTAGGCCGTTCTAGTTACTCGTTTAGAGCATCAGAACTGCGAAAATTTTGAGTTTCTCAAGCGTTTCTTACATCCAAACGGCCATATCTCGCGAACGGATTGACCAATCCGCAAAATTTCTGTTGCATCTGAAAGTAGAAACTCGCCCGATTACAACGGTAGGTGTAGTTTTCCCCTAGGTCGTTCTAGTTATTCGTTTCGAGCATCAGAACTGCGAAAATTTTGAGTTTCTCAAGCGTTTCTTACCTCCAAACTGCCATATCTCGCGAACGGATTGACCAATCCCCAAAATTTCTTTTGCATTTGAAAGTAGAAACTCGCCCGATTACATCAGTATGCGTACTTTTCCCCTAGGCCGTTCTAGTTATTCGTTTCGAGCATCAGAACTGCGAAAATTTTGAGTTTCTCAAGCGTTTCTTACCTCCAAACTGCCATATCTAGCGAACGGATTGACCAATCCGCAAAATTTCTGTTGCATCTGAAAGTAGAAACTCGCCCGATTACAACGGTATGTGTAGTTTTCGCCTAGGCCGTTCCAGTTATTCGTTTCGAGCATCAGAACTGCGAAAATTTTGAGTTTCTCAAGCGTTTCTTACCTCCAAACTGCCATATCTCGCGAACGGATTGACCAATCCGCAAAATTTCTGTTGCATTTGAAAGTAGAGACTCGCCCGATTACAACGGTATGCGCACATTTCCCCTGGGCCGTTCTAGTTATTCGTTTCGAGCATCAGAACTGCGAAAATTTTGAGTTTCTAAAGCGTTTCTTATCTCCAAACTGCCATATCTCGCGAACGGATTGATCAATCCGCAAAATTTCTGTTGCATCTGAAAGTAGAAACTCGCCCGATTACAACGGTATGCGCACTTTTCCCCTAGGCCGTTCTAGTTACTCGTTTCGAGCATCAGAACTGCGAAAATTTTGAGTTTCTCAAGCGTTTCTTATCTCGGAACTGCCATATCTCGCGAACGGATTGATCCATCCGCAAAATTTCTGTTGCATCTGAAAGTAGAAACTCGCCCGATTACAACGGTATGCGTACTTTTCCCCTAGGCCGTTCTAGTTACTCGTTTAGAGCATCAGAACTGCGAAAATTTTGAGTTTCTCAAGCGTTTCTTACATCCAAACGGCCATATCTCGCGAACGGATTGACCAATCCGCAAAATTTCTGTTGCATCTGAAAGTAGAAACTCGCCCGATTACAACGGTAGGTGTAGTTTTCCCCTAGGTCGTTCTAGTTATTCGTTTCGAGCATCAGAACTGCGAAAATTTTGAGTTTCTCAAGCGTTTCTTACCTCCAAACTGCCATATCTCGCGAACGGATTGACCAATCCCCAAAATTTCTTTTGCATTTGAAAGTAGAAACTCGCCCGATTACATCAGTATGCGTACTTTTCCCCTAGGCCGTTCTAGTTATTCGTTTCGAGCATCAGAACTGCGAAAATTTTGAGTTTCTCAAGCGTTTCTTACCTCCAAACTGCCATATCTAGCGAACGGATTGACCAATCCGCAAAATTTCTGTTGCATCTGAAAGTAGAAACTCGCCCGATTACAACGGTATGTGTAGTTTTCGCCTAGGCCGTTCCAGTTATTCGTTTCGAGCATCAGAACTGCGAAAATTTTGAGTTTCTCAAGCGTTTCTTACCTCCAAACTGCCATATCTCGCGAACGGATTGACCAATCCGCAAAATTTCTGTTGCATTTGAAAGTAGAGACTCGCCCGATTACAACGGTATGCGCACTTTTCCCCTGGGCCGTTCTAGTTATTCGTTTCGAGCATCAGAACTGCGAAAATTTTGAGTTTCTAAAGCGTTTCTTATCTCGGAACTGCCATATCTCGCGAACGGATTGATCAATCCGCAAAATTTCTGTTGCATCTGAAAGTAGAAACACGCCCGATTACAACGGTATGTGTAGTTTTCCCCTACCCCGTTCCAGTTATTCGTTCCGAGCATCAGAACTGCGAAAATTTTGAGTTTCTCAAGCGTTTCTTACCTCCAAACTGCCATATCTCGCGAACGGATTGACCAATCCCCAAAATTTCTTTTGCATTTGAAAGTAGAAACTCGCCCGATTACATCGGTATGCGTACTTTTCCCCTAGGCCGTTCTAGTTATTCGTTTCGAGCATCAGAACTGCGAAAATTTTGAGTTTCTCTGGCGCTTCTTACCTCCAAACTGCCATATCTCGCGAACGGATTGACCAATCCGCAAAGTTTCTGTTGCATCTGAAAGTAGAAACTCGCCCGATTACAACGGTAGGTGTAGTTTTCCCCTAGGTCGTTCTAGTTATTCGTTTCGAGCATCAGAACTGCGAAAATTTTGTGTTTCTCAAGCGTTTCTTACTTCCAAACTGCCATATCTCGCGAACGGATTGACCGATCCGCAAAATTTCTGTTGCATCTGAAAGTAGAATCTCGCCCGATTACAACGGTATGCGTACTTCTCCCATAGGCTGTTCTAGTCATTCGTTTCGAGCATCAGAACTGCGAAAATTTTGAGTTTCTCAAGCGTTTCTTATCTCCAAACTGCCATATCTCGCGAACCGGTTGACCAATCCGCAAAATTTCTGTTGCGTCTGAAAGTAGAAACTCGCCCGATTACAACGGTAGGTGTAGTTTTCCCCTAGGCCGTTCTAGTTATTCGTTTCGAGAATCAGAACTGCGAAAATTTTGAGTTTCTCAAGCGTTTCTTATCTCCAAACTGCCATATCTCGCGAACGGATTGATCAATCCGCAAAATTTCTGTTGCATCTGAAAGTAGAAACTCGCCCGATTACAACGGTATGCGCACTTTTCCCCTAGGCCGTTCTAGTTACTCGTTTCGAGCATCAGAACTGCGAAAATTTTGAGTTTCTCAAGCGTTTCTTATCTCGGAACTGCCATATCTCGCGAACGGATTGATCAATCCGCAAAATTTCTGTTGCATCTGAAAGTAGAAACTCGCCCGATTACAACGGTATGGGTACTTCTCCCCTAGGCCGTTCTAGTCATTCGTTTCGAGCATCAGAACTGCGAAAATTTTGAGTTTCTCAAGCGTTTCTTACCTCCAAACTGCCATAACTAGCGAACGGATTGACCAATCCGCAAAATTTCTGTTGCATCTGAAAGTAGAGACTCGCCCGATTACAACGGTATGTGTAGTTTTCGCCTAGGCCGTTCTAGTTACTCGTTTCGAGCATCAGAACTGCGAAAATTTTGAGTTTCTCAAGCGTTTCTTACCTCCAAACTGCCATATTTAGCGAACGGATTGACCAATCCGCAAAATTTCTGTTGCATCTGAAAGTAGAAACTCGCCCGATTACAACGGTATGTGTAGTTTTCCCCTAGGCCGTTCTAGTTATTCGTTTCGATCATCAGAACTGCGAAAATTTTGAGTTTCTCAAGCGATTCTTACTTCCAAACTGCCATATCTCGCGAACGGATTGACCAGTCCGCAAAATTTCTGTTGCATCTGAAAGTAGAAACTCGCCCGATTACAACGGTATGCGTACTTTTCCCCTAGGCCGTTCCAGTTACTCGTTTCGAGCATCAGAACTGCGAAAATTTTGAGGTTCTCAAGCGTTTCTTATCTCCAAACGGCCATATCTCGCGAACGGATTGACCAATCCGCAAAATTTCTGTTGCATCTGAAAGTAGAAACTCGCCCGATTACAACGGTAGGTGTAGTTTTCCCCTAGGTCGTTCTAGTTATTCGTTTCGAGCATCAGAACTGCGAAAATTTTGAGTTTCTCAAGCGTTTCTTATCTCCAAACTGCCACATCCCGCGAACGGATTGACCGATCCGCAAAGTTTCTGTTGCATCTGAAAGTAGAAACACGCCCGATTACAACGGTATGTGTAGTTTTCCCCTAGGCCGTTCCAGTTATTCGTTTCGAGCATCAGAACTGCGAAAATTTTGAGTTTCTCAAGCGTTTTTTACCTCCAAACTGCCACATCTCGCGAACGGATTGACCAATCCGCAAAATTTCTGTTGCATCTGAAAGTAGAAACTCGCCCGATTACAACGGTATTCGAGCTTCTCCCCTAGGCCGTTCTAGTTATTCGTTTCGAGCATCAGAACTGCGAAAATTTTGAGTCTCTCAAGCGTTTCTTACATCCAAACTGCCACATCTCGCGAACGGATTGACCAATCCGCAAAATTTCTGTTGCATCTGAAAGTAGAATCACGCCCGATTACAACGGTATGTGTAGTTTTCCCCTACCCCGTTCCAGTTATTTGTTCCGAGCATCAGAACTGCGAAAATTTTGAGTTTCTCAAGCGTTTCTTACATCCAAACTGCCACATCTCGCGAACGGATTGACCAATCCGCAAAATTTCTGTTGCATCTGAAAGTAGAAACACGCCCGATTACAAGGGTATGTGTTGTTTTCCCCTACCCCGTTCCAGTTATTCGTTCCGAGCATCAGAACTGCGAAAATTTTGAGTTTCTCAAGCGTTTCTTACTTCCAAACTGCCATATCTCGCGAACGGATTGACCAATCCCCAAAATTTCTTTTGCATTTGAAAGTAGAAACTCGCCCGATTACATCGGTATGCGTACTTTTCCCCTAGGCCGTTCTAGTTACTCGTCTCGAGCATCATAACTGCGAAAATTTTGAGTTTCTCAAGCGTTTCTTACCTCCAAACTGCCATATCTCGCGAACGGATAGACAAATCCGCAAAATTTCAGTTGCATCTGAAAGTAGAAACGAGCCCGATTACAACGGTATGCGTACTTCTCCGCTAGGGCGTTCCAGTTATTCGCTTCGTGCATCAGAACTGCGAAAATTTTGAGTTTCTCAAGCGTTTCTTACCTCCAAACTGCCATATCTCGCGAACGGATTGACCGATCCGCAAAATTTCTGTTGCATCTGAAAGTAGAAACGCGCCCGATTACAACGGTGTGCGTACTTTTCCCCTAGGCCGTTCTAGTTACTCGTTTCGAGCACCAGAACTGCGAAAATTTTGAGGTTCTCAAGCGTTTCTTATCTCCAAACGGCCATATCTCGCTAACGGATTGATCAATCCGCAAAATTTCTGTTGCATCTGAAAGTAGAAACGCGCCCGATTACAACGGTGTGCGTACTTTTCCCCTAGGTCGTTCTAGTTATTCGTTTCGAGCATCAGAACTGCGAAAATTTTGAGTTTCTCAAGCGTTTCTTATCTCCAAACTGCCACATCCCGCGAACGGATTGACCGATCCGCAAAATTTCTGTTGCATCTGAAAGTAGAAACACGCCCGATTACAACGGTATGTGTAGTTTTCCCCTAGGCCGTTCCAGTTATTCGTTTCGAGCATCAGAACTGCGAAAATTTTGAGTTTCTCAAGCGTTTTTTACCTCCAAACTGCCACATCTCGCGAACGGATTGACCAATCCGCAAAATTTCTGTTGCATCTGAAAGTAGAAACTCGCCCGATTACAACGGTATTCGAGCTTCTCCCCTAGGCCGTTCTAGTTATTCGTTTCGAGCATCAGAACTGCGAAAATTTTGAGTTTCTCAAGCGTTTCTTACATCCAAACTGCCACATCTCGCGAACGGATTGACCAATCCGCAAAATTTCTGTTGCATCTGAAAGTAGAAACACGCCCGATTACAACGGTATGTGTAGTTTTCCCCTACCCCGTTCCAGTTATTCGTTCCGAGCATCAGAACTGCGAAAATTTTGAGTTTCTCAAGCGTTTCTTACCTCCAAACTGCCATATCTCGCGAACGGATTGACCAATCCCCAAAATTTCTTTTGCATTTGAAAGTAGAAACTCGCCCGATTACATCGGTATGCGTACTTTTCCCCTAGGCCGTTCTAGTTATTCGTTTCGAGCATCAGAACTGCGAAAATTTTGAGTTTCTCTGGCGCTTCTTACCTCCAAACTGCCATATCTCGCGAACGGATTGACCAATCCGCAAAGTTTCTGTTGCATCTGAAAGTAGAAACTCGCCCGATTACAACGGTAGGTGTAGTTTTCCCCTAGGTCGTTCTAGTTATTCGTTTCGAGCATCAGAACTGCGAAAATTTTGTGTTTCTCAAGCGTTTCTTACTTCCAAACTGCCATATCTCGCGAACGGATTGACCGATCCGCAAAATTTCTGTTGCATCTGAAAGTAGAATCTCGCCCGATTACAACGGTATGCGTACTTCTCCCCTAGGCAGTTCTAGTCATTCGTTTCGAGCATCAGAACTGCGAAAATTTTGAGTTTCTCAAGCGTTTCTTATCTCCAAACTGCCATATCTCGCGAACCGATTGACCAATCCGCAAAATTTCTGTTGCGTCTGAAAGTAGAAACTCGCCCGATTACAACGGTAGGTGTAGTTTTCCCCTAGGCCGTTCTAGTTATTCGTTTCGAGAATCAGAACTGCGAAAATTTTGAGTTTCTCAAGCGTTTCTTACCTCCAAACTGCCATATCTCGCGAACAGATTGATCAATTCGCAAAATTTTTGTTGCATCTGAAAGTAGAAACTCGCCCGATTACAACGGTATCCGTGCTTTTCCCCTAGGCCGTTCTAGTTACTCGTCTCGAGCATCATAACTGCGAAAATTTTGAGTTTCTCAAGCGTTTCTTACCTCCAAACTGCCATATCTCGCGAACGGATTGACAAATCCGCAAAATTTCAGTTGCATCTGAAAGTAGAAACGCGCCCGATTACAACGGTATGCGTACTTCTCCGCTAGGGCGTTCCAGTTATTCGCTTCGTGCATCAGAACTGCGAAAATTTTGAGTTTCTCAAGCGTTTCTTACCTCCAAACTGCCATATCTCGCGAACGGATTGACCGATCCGCAAAATTTCTGTTGCATCTGAAAGTAGAAACGCGCCCGATTACAACGGTGTGCGTACTTTTCCCCTAGGCCGTTCTAGTTACTCGTTTCGAGCACCAGAACTGCGAAAATTTTGAGTTTCTCAAGCGATTCTTACCTCCAAACTGCCATATCTCGCGAACGGATTGACCAGTCCGCAAAATTTCTGTTGCATCTGAAAGTAGAAACTCGCCCGATTACAACGGTATGCGTACTTTTCCCCTAGGCCGTTCTAGTTACTCGTTTCGAGCATCAGAACTGCGAAAATTTTGAGTTGCTCAAGCGTTTCTTACATCCAAACGGCCATATCTCGCGAACGGATTGACCAATCCGCAAAATTTCTGTTGCATCTGAAAGTAGAAACTCGCCCGATTACAACGGTAGGTGTAGTTTTCCCCTAGGTCGTTCTAGTTATTCGTTTCGAGCATCAGAACTGCGAAAATTTTGAGTTTCTCAAGCGTTTCTTACCACCAAACTGCCATATCTCGCGAACGGATTGACAAATCTGCGAAATTTCTATTGCATCTGAAAGTAGAAACTCGCCCGATTACAACGGTATGCGTACTTTTCCCCTAGGCCGCACTAGTTACTCGTTTCGAGCACCAGAACTGCGAAAATTTTGAGGTTCTCAAGCGTTTCTTATCTCCAAACGGCCATATCTCGCTAACGGATTGATCAATCCGCAAAATTTCTGTTGCATCTGAAAGTAGAAACGCGCCCGATTACAACGGTGTGCGTACTTTTCCCCTAGGTCGTTCTAGTTATTCGTTTCGAGCATCAGAACTGCGAAAATTTTGAGTTTCTCAAGCGTTTCTTATCTCCAAACTGCCACATCCCGCGAACGGATTGACCGATCCGCAAAATTTCTGTTGCATCTGAAAGTAGAAACACGCCCGATTACAACGGTATGTGTAGTTTTCCCCTAGGCCGTTCCAGTTATTCGTTTCGAGCATCAGAACTGCGAAAATTTTGAGTTTCTCAAGCGTTTTTTACCTCCAAACTGCCACATCTCGCGAACGGATTGATCAATCCGCAAAATTTCTGTTGCATCTGAAAGTAGAAACTCGCCCGATTACAACGGTATTCGAGCTTCTCCCCTAGGCCGTTCTAGTTATTCGTTTCGAGCACCAGAACTGCGAAAATTTTGAGGTTCTCAAGCGTTTCTTATCTCCAAACGGCCATATCTCGCTAACGGATTGACCAATCCGCAAAGTTTCTGTTGCATCTGAAAGTAGAAACTCGCCCGATTACAACGGTAGGTGTAGTTTTCCCCTAGGTCGTTCCAGTTATTCGTTTCGAGCATCAGAACTGCGAAAATTTTGTGTTTCTCAAGCGTTTCTTACTTCCAAACTGCCATATCTCGCGAACGGATTGACCGATCCGCAAAATTTCTGTTGCATCTGAAAGTAGAATCTCGCCCGATTACAACGGTATGCGTACTTCTCCCCTAGGCAGTTCTAGTCATTCGTTTCGAGCATCAGAACTGCGAAAATTTTGAGTTTCTCAAGCGTTTCTTATCTCCAAACTGCCATATCTCGCGAACCGATTGACCAATCCGCAAAATTTCTGTTGCGTCTGAAAGTAGAAACTCGCCCGATTACAACGGTAGGTGTAGTTTTCCCCGAGGCCGTTCTAGTTATTCGTTTCGAGAATCAGAACTGCGAAAATTTTGAGTTTCTCAAGCGTTTCTTACCTCCAAACTGCCATATCTCGCGAACAGATTGATCAATTCGCAAAATTTTTGTTGCATCTGAAAGTAGAAACTCGCCCGATTACAACGGTATCCGTGCTTTTCCCCTAGGCCGTTCTAGTTACTCGTCTCGAGCATCATAACTGCGAAAATTTTGAGTTTCTCAAGCGTTTCTTACCTCCAAACTGCCATATCTCGCGAACGGATTGATCAATCCGCAAAATTTCTGTTGCATCTGAAAGTAGAAACTCGCCCGATTACAACGGTATGCGTACTTTTCCCCTATGCCGTTCTAGTTACTCGTTTCGAGCATCAGAACTGCGAAAATTTTGAGTTTATCAAGCGTTTCTTGTTTCCAAACTGCCATATCTTGCGAACGGATTGATCAATCCGCAAAATTTCTGTGGCATCTGAAAGTAGAAACTCGCCCGATTACAACGGTATGCGCACTTTTCTCCTAGGCTGTTCTAGTTATTCGTTTCGAGCATCAGAACTGCGAAAATTTTGAGTTTCTCAAGCGTTTCTTATTTCCAAACTGCCATATCTCGCGAACGGATTGATCAATCCGCAAAATTTCTGTTGCATCTGAAAGTAGAAACTCGCCCGATTACAACGGTATGCGCACTTTTCCCCTTGGCGGTTCTAGTTATTCGTTTCGAGCATCAGAACTGCGAAAATTTTGAGTTTCTCAAGCGTTTCTTACTTCCAAACTGCCATATCTCGCGAACGGATCGACCAATCCGCAAAATTTCTGTTGCATGTGCAAGTAGAAACTCGCCCGATTACAACGGTATGCGTACTTTTCCCCTATGCCGTTCTAGTTACTCGTTTCGAGCATCAGAACTGCGAAAATTTTGAGTTTATCAAGCGTTTCTTATTTCCAAACTGCCATATCTCGCGAGCGGATTGAACAATCCGCAAAATTTCTGTGGCATCTGAAAGTAGAAACTCGCCCGATTACAACGGTATGCGCACTTTTCTCCTTGGCTGTTCTAGTTATTCGTTTCGAGCATCAGAACTGCGAAAATTTTGAGTTTCTCAAGCGTTTCTTATTTCCAAACTGCCATATCTCGCGAACGTATTGATCAATCCGCAAAATTTCTGTTGCATCTGAAAGTAGAAGCTCGCCCGATTACAACGGTATGCGCACTTTTCCCCTAGGCCGTTCTAGTTATTCGTGTCGAGCATCAGAACTGCGAAAATTTTGAGTTTCTCAAGCGTTTCTTACCTCCAAACTGCCATATCTCGCGAACGGATAGACCAATCCGCAAAATTTCTGTTGCATCTGCAAGTAGAAACTCGCCCGATTACAACGGTATGCGTACTTTTCCCCTAGGCCGTTCTAGTTATTCGTTTCGAGCATCGGAACTGCGAAAATTTTGAGTTTCTCAAGCGTTTCTTACTTCCAAACTGCCATATCTCGCGAACGGATTGACCAATCCGCAAAATTTCTGTTGCGTCTGAAAGTAGAAACTCGCCCGATTACAACGGTGTGCGTACTATTCCCCTAGGCCGTTCTAGTTACTCGTTTCGAGCATCAGAACTGCGAAAATTTTGAGTTTCTCAAGCGTTTCTTACCTCCAAACTGCCACATCTCGCGAACGGATTGACCAATCCGCAAAATTTCTGTTGCATCTGAAAGTAGAAACTCGCCCGATTACAACGGTATGTGTAGTTTTCCCCTAGGCCGTTCTGGTTATTCGTTTCGAGCATCAGAACTGCGAAAATTTTGAGTTTCTCAAGCGTTTCTTACATCCAAACGGCCATACCTCGCGAACGTATTGACCAATCCGCATGATTTCTGTTGCATCTGAAAGTAGAAACTCGCCCGACTACAACGGTAGGTGTAGTTTTCCCCTAGGCCGTTCTAGTTATTAGTTTCGAGCTTCAGAACTGCGAAAATTTTGAGTTTCTCAAGCGTTTCTTACTTCCAAACTGCCACATCTCGCGAACGGATCGACCAATCCGCAAAATTTCTGTTACATCTGAAAGTAGAAACTCGCCCGATTACAACGGTATGTGTAGTTTTCCCCTAGGCCGTTCCAGTTATTCATTTCGAGCATCAGAACTGCGAAAATTTTGAGTTTCTCAAGCGTTTCTTACCTCCAAACTGCCATATCTCGCGAACGGATTGATCAATTCGCAAAATTTCTGTTGCTTCTGAAAGTAGAAACTCGCCCGATTACAACGGTATGCGTACTTTTCCCCTAGGCCGTTCTAGTTATTCGTTTCGAGCATCAGAACTGCGAAAATTTTGAGTTTCTCAAGCGTTTCTTACTTCCAAACTGCCATATCTCGCGAACGGATTGACCAATCCGCAAAATTTCTGTTGCGTCTGAAAGTAGAAACTCGCCCGATTACAACGGTGTGCGTACTATTCCCCTAGGCCGTTCTAGTTACTCGTTTCGAGCATCAGAACTGCGAAAATTTTGAGTTTCTCAAGCGTTTCTTACCTCCAAACTGCCACATCTCGCGAACGGATTGACCAATCCGCAAAATTTCTGTTGCATCTGAAAGTAGAAACTCGCCCGATTACAACGGTATGTGTAGTTTTCCCCTAGGCCGTTCTGGTTAATCGTTTCGAGCATCAGAACTGCGAAAATTTTGAGTTTCTCAAGCGTTTCTTACATCCAAACGGCCATACCTCGCGAACGTATTGACCAATCCGCATGATTTCTGTTGCATCTGAAAGTAGAAACTCGCCCGACTACAACGGTAGGTGTAGTTTTCCCCTAGGCCGTTCTAGTTATTAGTTTCGAGCTTCAGAACTGCGAAAATTTTGAGTTTCTCAAGCGTTTCTTACTTCCAAACTGCCACATCTCGCGAACGGATCGACCAATCCGCAAAATTTCTGTTGCATCTGAAAGTAGAAACTCGCCCGATTACAACGGTATGTGTAGTTTTCCCCTAGGCCGTTCCAGTTATTCATTTCGAGCATCAGAACTGCGAAAATTTTGAGTTTCTCAAGCGTTTCTTACCTCCAAACTGCCATATCTCGCGAACGGATTGATCAATCCGCAAAATTTCTGTTGCTTCTGAAAGTAGAAACTCGCCCGATTACAACGGTATGCGCACTTTTCCCCTAGGCCGTTCTCGTCATTCGTTTCGAGCATCAGAACTGCGAAAATTTTGAGTTTCTCAAGCGTTTTTTACCTCCAAACTGCCACATCTCGCGAACGGATTGATCAATCCGCAAAATTTCTGTTGCATCTGAAAGTAGAAACTCGCCCGATTACAACGGTATTCGAGCTTCTCCCCTAGGCCGTTCTAGTTATTCGTTTCGAGCACCAGAACTGCGAAAATTTTGAGGTTCTCAAGCGTTTCTTATCTCCAAACGGCCATATCTCGCTAACGGATTGACCAATCCGCAAAGTTTCTGTTGCATCTGAAAGTAGAAACTCGCCCGATTACAACGGTAGGTGTAGTTTTCCCCTAGGTCGTTCCAGTTATTCGTTTCGAGCATCAGAACTGCGAAAATTTTGTGTTTCTCAAGCGTTTCTTACTTCCAAACTGCCATATCTCGCGAACGGATTGACCGATCCGCAAAATTTCTGTTGCATCTGAAAGTAGAATCTCGCCCGATTACAACGGTATGCGTACTTCTCCCCTAGGCAGTTCTAGTCATTCGTTTCGAGCATCAGAACTGCGAAAATTTTGAGTTTCTCAAGCGTTTCTTATCTCCAAACTGCCATATCTCGCGAACCGATTGACCAATCCGCAAAATTTCTGTTGCGTCTGAAAGTAGAAACTCGCCCGATTACAACGGTAGGTGTAGTTTTCCCCGAGGCCGTTCTAGTTATTCGTTTCGAGAATCAGAACTGCGAAAATTTTGAGTTTCTCAAGCGTTTCTTACCTCCAAACTACCATATCTCGCGAACAGATTGATCAATTCGCAAAATTTTTGTTGCATCTGAAAGTAGAAACTCGCCCGATTACAACGGTATCCGTGCTTTTCCCCTAGGCCGTTCTAGTTACTCGTCTCGAGCATCATAACTGCGAAAATTTTGAGTTTCTCAAGCGTTTCTTACCTCCAAACTGCCATATCTCGCGAACGGATTGATCAATCCGCAAAATTTCTGTTGCATCTGAAAGTAGAAACTCGCCCGATTACAACGGTATGCGTACTTTTCCCCTATGCCGTTCTAGTTACTCGTTTCGAGCATCAGAACTGCGAAAATTTTGAGTTTATCAAGCGTTTCTTGTTTCCAAACTGCCATATCTTGCGAACGGATTGATCAATCCGCAAAATTTCTGTGGCATCTGAAAGTAGAAACTCGCCCGATTACAACGGTATGCGCACTTTTCTCCTAGGCTGTTCTAGTTATTCGTTTCGAGCATCAGAACTGCGAAAATTTTGAGTTTCTCAAGCGTTTCTTATTTCCAAACTGCCATATCTCGCGAACGGATTGATCAATCCGCAAAATTTCTGTTGCATCTGAAAGTAGAAACTCGCCCGATTACAACGGTATGCGCACTTTTCCCCTAGGCGGTTCTAGTTATTCGTTTCGAGCATCAGAACTGCGAAAAGTTTGAGTTTCTCAAGCGTTTCTTACTTCCAAACTGCCATATCTCGCGAACGGATCGACCAATCCGCAAAATTTCTGTTGCATGTGCAAGTAGAAACTCGCCCGATTACAACGGTATGCGTACTTTTCCCCTAGGCCGTTCTAGTTATTCGTTTCGAGCATCAGAACTGCGAAAATTTTGAGTTTCTCAAGCGTTTCTTACCTCCAAACTGCCATATCTCGCGAACGGATCGATCAATCCGCAAAATTTCTGTGGCATCTGAAAGTAGAAACTCGCCCGATTACAACGGTATGTGTAGTTTTCTCCTAGGCTGTTCTAGTTATTCGTTTCGAGCATCAGAACTGCGAAAATTTTGAGTTACTCAAGCGTTTCTTATTTCCAAACTGCCATATCTCGCGAACGGATTGATCAATCCGCAAAATTTCTGTTGCATCTGAAAGTAGAAACTCGCCCGATTACAACGGTATGCGCACTTTTCCCCTTGGCGGTTCTAGTTATTCGTTTCGAGCATCAGAACTGCGAAAATTTTGAGTTTCTCAAGCGTTTCTTACTTCCAAACTGCCATATCTCGCGAACGGATCGACCAATCCGCAAAATTTCTGTTGCATGTGCAAGTAGAAACTCGCCCGATTACAACGGTATGCGTACTTTTCCCCTATGCCGTTCTAGTTACTCGTTTCGAGCATCAGAACTGCGAAAATTTTGAGTTTATCAAGCGTTTCTTATTTCCAAACTGCCATATCTCGCGAGCGGATTGAACAATCCGCAAAATTTCTGTGGCATCTGAAAGTAGAAACTCGCCCGATTACAACGGTATGCGCACTTTTCTCCTTGGCTGTTCTAGTTATTCGTTTCGAGCATCAGAACTGCGAAAATTTTGAGTTTCTCAAGCGTTTCTTATTTCCAAACTGCCATATCTCGCGAACGTATTGATCAATCCGCAAAATTTCTGTTGCATCTGAAAGTAGAAGCTCGCCCGATTACAACGGTATGCGCACTTTTCCCCTAGGCCGTTCTAGTTATTCGTGTCGAGCATCAGAACTGCGAAAATTTTGAGTTTCTCAAGCGTTTTTTACCTCCAAACTGCCATATCTCGCGAACGGATAGACCAATCCGCAAAATTTCTGTTGCATCTGCAAGTAGAAACTCGCCCGATTACAACGGTATGCGTACTTTTCCCCTAGGCCGTTCTAGTTATTCGTTTCGAGCATCGGAACTGCGAAAATTTTGAGTTTCTCAAGCGTTTCTTACTTCCAAACTGCCATATCTCGCGAACGGATTGACCAATCCGCAAAATTTCTGTTGCGTCTGAAAGTAGAAACTCGCCCGATTACAACGGTGTGCGTACTATTCCCCTAGGCCGTTCTAGTTACTCGTTTCGAGCATCAGAACTGCGAAAATTTTGAGTTTCTCAAGCGTTTCTTACCTCCAAACTGCCACATCTCGCGAACGGATTGACCAATCCGCAAAATTTCTGTTGCATCTGAAAGTAGAAACTCGCCCGATTACAACGGTATGTGTAGTTTTCCCCTAGGCCGTTCTGGTTATTCGTTTCGAGCATCAGAACTGCGAAAATTTTGAGTTTCTCAAGCGTTTCTTACATCCAAACGGCCATACCTCGCGAACGTATTGACCAATCCGCATGATTTCTGTTGCATCTGAAAGTAGAAACTCGCCCGACTACAACGGTAGGTGTAGTTTTCCCCTAGGCCGTTCTAGTTATTAGTTTCGAGCTTCAGAACTGCGAAAATTTTGAGTTTCTCAAGCGTTTCTTACTTCCAAACTGCCACATCTCGCGAACGGATCGACCAATCCGCAAAATTTCTGTTACATCTGAAAGTAGAAACTCGCCCGATTACAACGGTATGTGTAGTTTTCCCCTAGGCCGTTCCAGTTATTCATTTCGAGCATCAGAACTGCGAAAATTTTGAGTTTCTCAAGCGTTTCTTACCTCCAAACTGCCATATCTCGCGAACGGATTGATCAATTCGCAAAATTTCTGTTGCTTCTGAAAGTAGAAACTCGCCCGATTACAACGGTATGCGTACTTTTCCCCTAGGCCGTTCTAGTTATTCGTTTCGAGCATCAGAACTGCGAAAATTTTGAGTTTCTCAAGCGTTTCTTACTTCCAAACTGCCATATCTCGCGAACGGATTGACCAATCCGCAAAATTTCTGTTGCGTCTGAAAGTAGAAACTCGCCCGATTACAACGGTGTGCGTACTATTCCCCTAGGCCGTTCTAGTTACTCGTTTCGAGCATCAGAACTGCGAAAATTTTGAGTTTCTCAAGCGTTTCTTACCTCCAAACTGCCACATCTCGCGAACGGATTGACCAATCCGCAAAATTTCTGTTGCATCTGAAAGTAGAAACTCGCCCGATTACAACGGTATGTGTAGTTTTCCCCTAGGCCGTTCTGGTTAATCGTTTCGAGCATCAGAACTGCGAAAATTTTGAGTTTCTCAAGCGTTTCTTACATCCAAACGGCCATACCTCGCGAACGTATTGACCAATCCGCATGATTTCTGTTGCATCTGAAAGTAGAAACTCGCCCGACTACAACGGTAGGTGTAGTTTTCCCCTAGGCCGTTCTAGTTATTAGTTTCGAGCTTCAGAACTGCGAAAATTTTGAGTTTCTCAAGCGTTTCTTACTTCCAAACTGCCACATCTCGCGAACGGATCGACCAATCCGCAAAATTTCTGTTGCATCTGAAAGTAGAAACTCGCCCGATTACAACGGTATGTGTAGTTCTCCCCTAGGCCGTTCCAGTTATTCATTTCGAGCATCAGAACTGCGAAAATTTTGAGTTTCTCAAGCGTTTCTTACCTCCAAACTGCCATATCTCGCGAACGGATTGATCAATCCGCAAAATTTCTGTTGCTTCTGAAAGTAGAAACTCGCCCGATTACAACGGTATGCGCACTTTTCCCCTAGGCCGTTCTCGTCATTCGTTTCGAGCATCAGAACTGCGAAAATTTTGAGTTTCCCAAGCGTTTCTTACCTCCAAACTGCCATATCTCGCGAACGGATTGTTCAATCCGCAAAATTTCTGTTGCTTCTGAAAGTAGAATCTCGCCCGATTACAACGGTATGCGCACTTTTCGCCTAGGCCGTTCTAGTTATTCGTTTCGAGCATCAGAACTGCGAAAATTTTGAGATTCTAAAGCGTTTCTTATCTCCAAACTGCCATATCTCGCGAACGGATTGATCAATCCGCAAAATTTCTGTTGCATCTGAAAGTAGAAACCCGCCCGATTACAACGGTATGCGTACTTCTCCCCTAGGCCGTTCTAGTCATTCGTTTCGAGCATCAGAACTGCGAAAATTTTGAGTTTCTCAAGCGTTTCTTACCTCCAAACTGCCATATCTCGCGAACGGATTGACCAATCCGCATGATTTCTATTGCATTTGAAAGTAGAAACTCGCCCGATTACAACGGTATGCGCACTCTTCCCCTGGGCCGTTCTAGTTATTCGTTTCGAGCATCAGAACTGCGAAAATTTTGAGATTCTAAAGCGTTTCTTATCTCCAAACTGCCATATCTCGCGAACGGATTGATCAATCCGCAAAATTTCTGTTGCATCTGAAAGTAGAAACTCGCCCGATTACAACGGTTTGCGCACTTTTCCCCTAGGCCGTTCTGGTTATTCGTTTCGAGCATCAGAACTGCGAAAATTTTGAGTTTCTCAAGCGTTTCTTACATCCAAACGGCCATATCTCGCGAACGGATTGACCAATCCGCAAAATTTCTGTTGCATCTGCAAGTAGAAACTCGCCCGATTACAACGGTATGCGTACTTTTCCCCTAGGCCGTTCTAGTTATTCGTTTCGAGCTTCAGAACTGCGAAAATTTTGAGTTTCTCAAGCGTTTCTTACTTCCAAACTGCCATATCTCGCGAATGGATTGACCAATCCGCAAAATTTCTGTTGCGTCTGAAAGTAGAAACTCGCCCGATTACAACGGTGCACGTACTATTCCCCTAGGCCGTTCTAGTTACTCGTTTCGAGCATCAGAACTGCGAAAATTTTGAGTTTCTCAAGCGTTTCTTACCTCCAAACTGCCACATCTCGCGAACGGATTGACCAATCCGCAAAATTTCTGTTGCATCTGAAAGTAGAAACTCGCCCGATTACAACGGTATGTGCAGTTTTCCCCTAGGCCGTTCTGGTTATTCGTTTAGAGCATCAGAACTGCGAAAATTTTGAGTTTCTCAAGCGTTTCTTACATCCAAACGGCCATACCTCGCGAACGTATTGACCAATCCGCATGATTTCTGTTGCATCTGAAAGTAGAAACTCGCCCGATTACAACGGTATGTGTAGTTTTCCCCTAGGCCGTTCTGGTTATTCGTTTCGAGCATCAGAACTGCGAAAATTTTGAGTTTCTCAAGCGTTTCTTACATCCAAACGGCCATACCTCGCGAACGTATTGACCAATCCGCATGATTTCTGTTGCATCTGAAAGTAGAAACTCGCCCGACTACAACGGTAGGTGTAGTTTTCCCCTAGGCCGTTCTAGTTATTAGTTTCGAGCTTCAGAACTGCGAAAATTTTGAGTTTCTCAAGCGTTTCTTACTTCCAAACTGCCACATCTCGCGAACGGATCGACCAATCCGCAAAATTTCTGTTGCATCTGAAAGTAGAAACTCGCCCGATTACAACGGTATGCGCACTTTTCCCCTAGGCCGTTCTCGTCATTCGTTTCGAGCATCAGAACTGCGAAAATTTTGAGTTTCTCAAGCGTTTCTTACTTCCAAACTGCCACATCTCGCGAACGGATCGACCAATCCGCAAAATTTCTGTTGCATCTGAAAGTAGAAACTCGCCCGATTACAACGGTATGTGTAGTTTTCCCCTAGGCCGTTCTAGTTATTCGTTTCGAGTATCAGAACTGCGAAAATTTTGAGTTTCTCAAGCGTTTCTTACATCCAAGCGGCCATATCTCGCGAACGGATTGACCAATCCGCATGATTTCTGTTGCATCTGAAAGTAGAAACCCGCCCGATTACAACGGTATGCGTACTTCTCCCCTAGGCCGGTCTAGTCATTCGTTTCGAGCATCAGAACTGCGAAAATTTTGAGTTTCTCAAGCGTTTCTTACCTCCAAACTGCCATATCTCGCGAACGGATTGTCCAATCCGCATGATTTCTATTGCATTTGAAAGTAGAAACTCGCCCGATTACAACGGTATGCGTACTTCTCCCCTAGGCCGTTCTAGTCATTCGTTTCGAGCATCAGAACTGCGAAAATTTTGAGTTTCTCAAGCGTTTCTTACTTCCAAACTGCCACATCTCGCGAACGGATCGACCAATCCGCAAAATTTCTGTTGCATCTGAAAGTAGAAACTCGCCCGATTACAACGGTATGCGTACTTTTCCCCTATGCCGTTCTAGTTACTCGTTTCGAGCATCAGAACTGCGAAAATTTTGAGTTTATCAAGCGTTTCTTGTTTCCAAACTGCCATATCTTGCGAACGGATTGATCAATCCGCAAAATTTCTGTGGCATCTGAAAGTAGAAACTCGCCCGATTACAACGGTATGCGCACTTTTCTCCTAGGCTGTTCTAGTTATTCGTTTCGAGCATCAGAACTGCGAAAATTTTGAGTTTCTCAAGCGTTTCTTATTTCCAAACTGCCATATCTCGCGAACGGATTGATCAATCCGCAAAATTTCTGTTGCATCTGAAAGTAGAAACTCGCCCGATTACAACGGTATGCGCACTTTTCCCCTAGGCGGTTCTAGTTATTCGTTTCGAGCATCAGAACTGCGAAAAGTTTGAGTTTCTCAAGCGTTTCTTACTTCCAAACTGCCATATCTCGCGAACGGATCGACCAATCCGCAAAATTTCTGTTGCATGTGCAAGTAGAAACTCGCCCGATTACAACGGTATGCGTACTTTTCCCCTAGGCCGTTCTAGTTATTCGTTTCGAGCATCAGAACTGCGAAAATTTTGAGTTTCTCAAGCGTTTCTTACCTCCAAACTGCCATATCTCGCGAACGGATCGATCAATCCGCAAAATTTCTGTGGCATCTGAAAGTAGAAACTCGCCCGATTACAACGGTATGTGTAGTTTTCTCCTAGGCTGTTCTAGTTATTCGTTTCGAGCATCAGAACTGCGAAAATTTTGAGTTACTCAAGCGTTTCTTATTTCCAAACTGCCATATCTCGCGAACGGATTGATCAATCCGCAAAATTTCTGTTGCATCTGAAAGTAGAAACTCGCCCGATTACAACGGTATGCGCACTTTTCCCCTTGGCGGTTCTAGTTATTCGTTTCGAGCATCAGAACTGCGAAAATTTTGAGTTTCTCAAGCGTTTCTTACTTCCAAACTGCCATATCTCGCGAACGGATCGACCAATCCGCAAAATTTCTGTTGCATGTGCAAGTAGAAACTCGCCCGATTACAACGGTATGCGTACTTTTCCCCTATGCCGTTCTAGTTACTCGTTTCGAGCATCAGAACTGCGAAAATTTTGAGTTTATCAAGCGTTTCTTATTTCCAAACTGCCATATCTCGCGAGCGGATTGAACAATCCGCAAAATTTCTGTGGCATCTGAAAGTAGAAACTCGCCCGATTACAACGGTATGCGCACTTTTCTCCTTGGCTGTTCTAGTTATTCGTTTCGAGCATCAGAACTGCGAAAATTTTGAGTTTCTCAAGCGTTTCTTATTTCCAAACTGCCATATCTCGCGAACGTATTGATCAATCCGCAAAATTTCTGTTGCATCTGAAAGTAGAAGCTCGCCCGATTACAACGGTATGCGCACTTTTCCCCTAGGCCGTTCTAGTTATTCGTGTCGAGCATCAGAACTGCGAAAATTTTGAGTTTCTCAAGCGTTTCTTACCTCCAAACTGCCATATCTCGCGAACGGATAGACCAATCCGCAAAATTTCTGTTGCATCTGCAAGTAGAAACTCGCCCGATTACAACGGTATGCGTACTTTTCCCCTAGGCCGTTCTAGTTATTCGTTTCGAGCATCGGAACTGCGAAAATTTTGAGTTTCTCAAGCGTTTCTTACTTCCAAACTGCCATATCTCGCGAACGGATTGACCAATCCGCAAAATTTCTGTTGCGTCTGAAAGTAGAAACTCGCCCGATTACAACGGTGTGCGTACTATTCCCCTAGGCCGTTCTAGTTACTCGTTTCGAGCATCAGAACTGCGAAAATTTTGAGTTTCTCAAGCGTTTCTTACCTCCAAACTGCCACATCTCGCGAACGGATTGACCAATCCGCAAAATTTCTGTTGCATCTGAAAGTAGAAACTCGCCCGATTACAACGGTATGTGTAGTTTTCCCCTAGGCCGTTCTGGTTATTCGTTTCGAGCATCAGAACTGCGAAAATTTTGAGTTTCTCAAGCGTTTCTTACATCCAAACGGCCATACCTCGCGAACGTATTGACCAATCCGCATGATTTCTGTTGCATCTGAAAGTAGAAACTCGCCCGACTACAACGGTAGGTGTAGTTTTCCCCTAGGCCGTTCTAGTTATTAGTTTCGAGCTTCAGAACTGCGAAAATTTTGAGTTTCTCAAGCGTTTCTTACTTCCAAACTGCCACATCTCGCGAACGGATCGACCAATCCGCAAAATTTCTGTTGCATCTGAAAGTAGAAACTCGCCCGATTACAACGGTATGTGTAGTTTTCCCCTAGGCCGTTCCAGTTATTCATTTCGAGCATCAGAACTGCGAAAATTTTGAGTTTCTCAAGCGTTTCTTACCTCCAAACTGCCATATCTCGCGAACGGATTGATCAATCCGCAAAATTTCTGTTGCTTCTGAAAGTAGAAACTCGCCCGATTACAACGGTATGCGCACTTTTCCCCTAGGCCGTTCTCGTCATTCGTTTCGAGCATCAGAACTGCGAAAATTTTGAGTTTCTCAAGCGTTTCCTACTTCCAAACTGCCATATCTCGCGAACAGATCGACCAATCCGCAAAATTTCTGTTGCATCTGAAAGTAGAAACTCGCCCGATTACATCGGTATGCGTACTTTTCCCCTAGGCCGTTCTAGTTATTCGTTTCGAGCGTCAGAACTGCGAAAATTTTGAGTTTCTCAAGCGTTTCTTACCTCCAAACTGCCATATCTCGCGAACGGATTGTTCAATCCGCAAAATTTCTGTTGCTTCTGAAAGTAGAAACTCGCCCGATTACAACGGTATGCGCACTTTTCGCCTAGGCCGTTCTAGTTATTCGTTTCGAGCATCAGAACTGCGAAAATTTTGAGATTCTAAAGCGTTTCTTATCTCCAAACTGCCATATCTCGCGAACGGATTGATCAATCCGCAAAATTTCTGTTGCATCTGAAAGTAGAAACCCGCCCGATTACAACGGTATGCGTACTTCTCCCCTAGGCCGTTCTAGTCATTCGTTTCGAGCATCAGAACTGCGAAAATTTTGAGTTTCTCAAGCGTTTCTTACCTCCAAACTGCCATATCTCGCGAACGGATTGACCAATCCGCATGATTTCTATTGCATTTGAAAGTAGAAACTCGCCCGATTACAACGGTATGCGCACTCTTCCCCTGGGCCGTTCTAGTTATTCGTTTCGAGCATCAGAACTGCGAAAATTTTGAGATTCTAAAGCGTTTCTTATCTCCAAACTGCCATATCTCGCGAACGGATTGATCAATCCGCAAAATTTCTGTTGCATCTGAAAGTAGAAACTCGCCCGATTACAACGGTTTGCGCACTTTTCCCCTAGGCCGTTCTGGTTATTCGTTTCGAGCATCAGAACTGCGAAAATTTTGAGTTTCTCAAGCGTTTCTTACATCCAAACGGCCATATCTCGCGAACGGATTGACCAATCCGCAAAATTTCTGTTGCATCTGCAAGTAGAAACTCGCCCGATTACAACGGTATGCGTACTTTTCCCCTAGGCCGTTCTAGTTATTCGTTTCGAGCTTCAGAACTGCGAAAATTTTGAGTTTCTCAAGCGTTTCTTACTTCCAAACTGCCATATCTCGCGAATGGATTGACCAATCCGCAAAATTTCTGTTGCGTCTGAAAGTAGATACTCGCCCGATTACAACGGTGCACGTACTATTCCCCTAGGCCGTTCTAGTTACTCGTTTCGAGCATCAGAACTGCGAAAATTTTGAGTTTCTCAAGCGTTTCTTACCTCCAAACTGCCACATCTCGCGAACGGATTGACCAATCCGCAAAATTTCTGTTGCATCTGAAAGTAGAAACTCGCCCGATTACAACGGTATGTGCAGTTTTCCCCTAGGCCGTTCTGGTTATTCGTTTAGAGCATCAGAACTGCGAAAATTTTGAGTTTCTCAAGCGTTTCTTACATCCAAACGGCCATACCTCGCGAACGTATTGACCAATCCGCATGATTTCTGTTGCATCTGAAAGTAGAAACTCGCCCGATTACAACGGTATGTGTAGTTTTCCCCTAGGCCGTTCTGGTTATTCGTTTCGAGCATCAGAACTGCGAAAATTTTGAGTTTCTCAAGCGTTTCTTACATCCAAACGGCCATACCTCGCGAACGTATTGACCAATCCGCATGATTTCTGTTGCATCTGAAAGTAGAAACTCGCCCGACTACAACGGTAGGTGTAGTTTTCCCCTAGGCCGTTCTAGTTATTAGTTTCGAGCTTCAGAACTGCGAAAATTTTGAGTTTCTCAAGCGTTTCTTACTTCCAAACTGCCACATCTCGCGAACGGATCGACCAATCCGCAAAATTTCTGTTGCATCTGAAAGTAGAAACTCGCCCGATTACAACGGTATGCGCACTTTTCCCCTAGGCCGTTCTCGTCATTCGTTTCGAGCATCAGAACTGCGAAAATTTTGAGTTTCTCAAGCGTTTCTTACTTCCAAACTGCCACATCTCGCGAACGGATCGACCAATCCGCAAAATTTCTGTTGCATCTGAAAGTAGAAACTCGCCCGATTACAACGGTATGTGTAGTTTTCCCCTAGGCCGTTCTAGTTATTCGTTTCGAGTATCAGAACTGCGAAAATTTTGAGTTTCTCAAGCGTTTCTTACATCCAAGCGGCCATATCTCGCGAACGGATTGACCAATCCGCATGATTTCTGTTGCATCTGAAAGTAGAAACCCGCCCGATTACAACGGTATGCGTACTTCTCCCCTAGGCCGGTCTAGTCATTCGTTTCGAGCATCAGAACTGCGAAAATTTTGAGTTTCTCAAGCGTTTCTTACCTCCAAACTGCCATATCTCGCGAACGGATTGTCCAATCCGCATGATTTCTATTGCATTTGAAAGTAGAAACTCGCCCGATTACAACGGTATGCGTACTTCTCCCCTAGGCCGTTCTAGTCATTCGTTTCGAGCATCAGAACTGCGAAAATTTTGAGTTTCTCAAGCGTTTCTTACTTCCAAACTGCCACATCTCGCGAACGGATCGACCAATCCGCAAAATTTCTGTTGCATCTGAAAGTAGAAACTCGCCCGATTACAACGGTATGTGTAGTTTTCCCCTAGGCCGTTCTAGTTATTAGTTTCGAGCTTCAGAACTGCAAAAATTTTGAGTTTCTCAAGCGTTTCTTACTTCCAAACTGCCACATCTCGCGAACGGATCGACCAATCCGCAAAATTTCTGTTGCATCTGAAAGTAGAAACTCGCCCGATTACAACGGTATGTGTAGTTTTCCCCTAGGCCGTTCTAGTTATTCGTTTCGAGTATCAGAACTGCGAAAATTTTGAGTTTCTCAAGCGTTTCTTACTTCCAAACTGCCACATCTCGCGAACGGATCGACCAATCCGCAAAATTTCTGTTGCATCTGAAAGTAGAAACTCGCCCGATTACAACGGTATGTGTAGTTTTCCCCTAGGCCGTTCTAGTTATTAGTTTCGAGCTTCAGAACTGCGAAAATTTTGAGTTTCTCAAGCGTTTCTTACTTCCAAACTGCCACATCTCGCGAACGGATCGACCAATCCGCAAAATTTCTGTTGCATCTGAAAGTAGAAACTCGCCCGATTACAACGGTATGCGCACTTTTCCCCTAGGCCGTTCTCGTCATTCGTTTCGAGCATCAGAACTGCGAAAATTTTGAGTTTCTCAAGCGTTTCTTACTTCCAAACTGCCACATCTCGCGAACGGATCGACCAATCCGCAAAATTTCTGTTGCATCTGAAAGTAGAAACTCGCCCGATTACAACGGTATGTGTAGTTTTCCCCTAGGCCGTTCTAGTTATTCGTTTCGAGTATCAGAACTGCGAAAATTTTGAGTTTCTCAAGCGTTTCTTACATCCAAGCGGCCATATCTCGCGAACGGATTGACCAATCCGCATGATTTCTGTTGCATCTGAAAGTAGAAACCCGCCCGATTACAACGGTATGCGTACTTCTCCCCTAGGCCGTTCTAGTCTTTCGTTTCGAGCATCAGAACTGCGAAAATTTTGAGTTTCTCAAGCGTTTCTTACTTCCAAACTGCCACATCTCGCGAACGGATCGACCAATCCGCAAAATTTCTGTTGCATCTGAAAGTAGAAACTCGCCCGATTACAACGGTATGTGTGGTTTTCCCCTAGGCCGTTCCAGTTATTCATTTCTAGCATCAGAACTGCGAAAATTTTGAGTTTCTCATGCGTTTCCTACTTCCAAACTGCCATATCTCGTGAACGGATCGACCAATCCGCAAAATTTCTGTTGCATCTGAAAGTTGAAACTCGCCCGATTACATCGGTATGCGTACTTTTCAGCTAGGCCATTCTAGTTATTCGTTTCGAGCATCAGAACTGCGAAAATTTTGAGGTTCTCAAGCGTTTCTTACATCCAAACTGCCACATCTCGCGAACGGATTGACCAATCCGCAAAATTTCTGTTGCATCTGAAAGTAGAAACTCGCCCGATTACAACGGTATGCGTACTTTTCTCCTGGGCCGTTCTAGTTATTCATTTCGAGCATCAGAACTGCGAAAATTTTGAGTTTCTCAAGCGTTTCTTACTTCCAAACTGCCATATCTCGCGAACGGATTGATCAATCCGCAAAATTTCTGTTGCTTCTGAAAGTAGAAACTCGCCCGATTAGAACGGTATGCGCACTTTTCCCCTAGGCCGTTCTAGTCATTCGTTTCGAGCATCAGAACTGCGAAAATTTTGAGTTTCTCAAGCGTTTCCTCCTTCAAAATGCCATATCTCGTGAACGGATCGACCAATCCGCAAAATTTCCGTTGCATCTGAAAGTAGAAACTCGCCCGATTACATCGGTATGCGTACTTTTCCCCTAGGCCGTTCTAGTTATTCGTTTCGAGCATCAGAACTGCGAAAATTTTGAGTTTCTCAAGCGTTTCTTACCTCCAAACTGCCATATCTCGCGAACGGATTGACCAATCCGCAAAATTTCTGTTGCATTTGAATGTAGAAACTCGCCCGATTACAACGGTATGCGCACTTTTCCCCTGGGCCGTTCTAGTTATTCGTTTCGAGCATCAGAACTGCGAAAATTTTGAGTTTCTCAAGCGTTTCTTACATCCAAACGGCCATACCTCGCGAACGGATTGACCAATCCGCATGATTTCTGTTGCATCTGAAAGTAGAAACTCGCCCGATTACAACGGTAGGTGTAGTTTTCCCCTAGGCCGTTCTAGTTATTAGTTTCGAGCTTCAGAACTGCGAAAATTTTGAGATTCTAAAGCGTTTCTTATCTCCAAACTGCCATATGTCGCGAACGCATTGATCAATCCGCAAAATTTCTGTTGCATCTGAAAGTAGAAACTCGCCCGATTACAACGGTTTGCGCACTTTTCCCCTAGGCCGTTCTGGTTATTCGTTTCGAGCATCAGAACTGCGAAAATTTTGAGTTTCTCAAGCGTTTCTTACATCCAAACGGCCATACCTCGCGAACGGATTGACCAATCCGCATGATTTCTGTAGCATCTGAAAGTAGAAACTCGCCCGACTACAACGGTAGGTGTAGTTTTCCCCTAGGCCGTTCTAGTTATTAGTTTCGAGCTTCAGAACTGCGAAAATTTTGAGTTTCTCAAGCGTTTCTTACTTCCAAACTGCCATATCTCGCGAACGGATTGATCAATCCTCAAAATTTCTGTTGCTTCTGAAAGTAGAAACTCGCCCGATTAGAACGGTATGCGCACTTTTCCCCTAGGCCGTTCTAGTCATTCGTTTCGAGCATCAGAACTGCGAAAATTTTGAGTTTCTCAATCGTTTCCTCCTTCAAAATACCATATCTCGTGAACGGATTGACCAATCCGCAAAATTTCCGTTGCATCTGAAAGTAGAAACTCGCCCGATTACATCGGTATGCGTACTTTTCCCCTAGGCCGTTCTAGTTATTCGTTTCGAGCATCAGAACTGCGAAAATTTTGAGTTTCTCAAGCGTTTCTTACATCCAAACTGCCACATCTCGCGAACGGATTGACCAATCCGCAAAATTTCTGTTGCATCTGAATGTTGAAACTCGCCCGACTACAACGGTAGGTGTAGTTTTCCCCTAGGCCGTTCTAGTTATTAGTTTCGAGCTTCAGAACTGCGAAAATTTTGAGTTTCTCAAGCGTTTCTTACATCCAAACTGCCACATCTCGCGAACGGATCGACCAATCCGCAAAATTTCTGTTGCATCTGAAAGTAGAAAGTCGCCCGATTACATCGGTATGCGTACTTTTCCCCTAGGCCGTTCTAGTTATTCGTTTCGAGCATCAGAACTGCGAAAATTTTGAATTTCTCAAGCGTTTCTTACATCCAAACTGCCACAACTCGCGAACGGATTGACCAATCCGCAAAATTTCTGTTGCATCTGAAAGTAGAAATTCGCCTGATTACAACGGTATTTGTAGTTTTCCCCTGGGCCGTTCTAGTTATTCATTTCGAGCATCAGAACTGCGAAAATTTTGAGTTTCTCAAGCGTTTCTTACTTCCAAACTGCCATATCTCGCGAACGGATTGATCAATCCGCAAAATTTCTGTTGCTTCTGAAAGTAGAAACTCGCCCGATTAGAACGGTATGCGCACTTTTCCCCTAGGCCGTTCTAGTCATTCGTTTCGAGCATCAGAACTGCGAAAATTTTGAGTTTCTCAAGCGTTTCCTCCTTCAAAATGCCATATCTCGTGAACGGATCGACCAATCCGCAAAATTTCCGTTGCATCTGAAAGTAGAAACTCGCCCGATTACATCGGTATGCGTACTTTTCCCCTAGGCCGTTCTAGTTATTCGTTTCGAGCATCAGAACTTCGAAAATTTTGAGTTTCTCAAGCGTTTCTTACATCCAAACTGCCACATCTAGCGAACGGATTGACCAATCCGCAAAATTTCTGTTGCATCTGAAAGTAGAAACTCGCCCGATTACAACAGCAGGTGTAGTTTTCCCCTAGGTCGTTCTAGTTATTCGTTTCGAGCATCAGAACTGCGAAAATTTTGAGTTTCTCAAGCGTTTCTTACCTCCAAACTGCCATATCTCGCGAACGGATTGACCAATCCACAAAATTTCTTTTGCATTTGAAAGTAGAGACTCGCCCGATTACAACGGTATGCCCACATTTCCCCTGGGCCGTTCTAGTTATTCGTTTCGAGCATCAGAACTGCGAAAATTTTGAGTTTCTAAAGCGTTTCTTATCTCCAAACTGCCATATCTCGCGAACGGATTGATCAATCCGCAAAATTTCTGTTGCATCTGAAAATAGAAACTCGCCCGATTACAACGGTATGCGCACTTTTCCCCTAGGCCGTTCTAGTTACTCGTTTCGAGCATCAGAACTGCGAAAATTTTGAGTTTCTCAAGCGTTTCTTATCTCGGAACTGCCATATCTCGCGAACGGATTGATCAATCCGCAAAATTTCTGTTGCATCTGAAAGTAGAAACTCGCCCGATTACAACGGTATGGGTACTTCTCCCCTAGGCCGTTCTAGTCATTCGTTTCGAGCATCAGAACTGCGAAAATTTTGAGTTTCTCAAGCGTTTCTTACCTCCAAACTGCCATATCTCGCGAACGGATTGACCAGTCCGCAAAATTTCTGTTGCATCTGAAAGTAGAAACTCGCCCGATTACAACGGTATGCGTACTTTTCCCCTAGGCCGTTCTAGTTACTCGTTTAGAGCATCAGAACTGCGAAAATTTTGAGTTTCTCAAGCGTTTCTTACATCCAAACGGCCATATCTCGCGAACGGATTGACCAATCCGCAAAATTTCTGTTGCATCTGAAAGTAGAAACTCGCCCGATTACAACGGTAGGTGTAGTTTTCCCCTAGGTCGTTCTAGTTATTCGTTTCGAGCATCAGAACTGCGAAAATTTTGAGTTTCTCAAGCGTTTCTTACCTCCAAACTGCCATATCTCGCGAACGGATTGACCAATCCCCAAAATTTCTTTTGCATTTGAAAGTAGAAACTCGCCCGATTACATCAGTATGCGCACTTTTCCCCTGGGTCGTTCTAGTTATTCGTTTCGAGCATCAGAACTGCGAAAATTTTGAGTTTCTAAAGCGTTTCTTATCTCCAAACTGCCATATCTCGCGAACGGATTGATCAATCCGCAAAATTTCTGTTGCATCTGAAAGTAGAAACTCGCCCGATTACAACGGTATGCGCACTTTTCCCCTAGGCCGTTCTAGTTACTCGTTTCGAGCATCAGAACTGCGAAAATTTTGAGTTTCTCAAGCGTTTCTTACCTCCAAACTGCCATATCTCGCGAACGGATTGACCAATCCCCAAAATTTCTTTTGCATTTGAAAGTAGAAACTCGCCCGATTACATCGGTATGCCTACTTTTCCCCTAGGCCGTTCTAGTTATTCGTTTCGAGCATCAGAACTGCGAAAATTTTGAGTTTCTCTGGCGCTTCTTACCTCCAAACTGCCATATCTCGCGAACGGATTGACCAATCCGCAAAGTTTCTGTTGCATCTGAAAGTAGAAACTCGCCCGATTACAACGGTAGGTGTAGTTTTCCCCTAGGTCGTTCTAGTTACTCGTTTAGAGCATCAGAACTGCGAAAATTTTGAGTTTCTCAAGCGTTTCTTACATCCAAACGGCCATATCTCGCGAACGGATTGATCAAACCGCAAAATTTCTGTTGCATCTGAAAGTAGAAACTCGCCCGATTACAACGGTATGGGTACTTCTCCCCTAGGCCGTTCTAGTCATTCGTTTCGAGCATCAGAACTGCGAAAATTTTGAGTTTCTCAAGCGTTTTTTACCTCCAAACTGCCACATCTCGCGAACGGATTGACCAATCCGCAAAATTTCTGTTGCATCTGAAAGTAGAAACTCGCCCGATTACAACGGTATTCGAGCTTCTCCCCTAGGCCGTTCTAGTTATTCGTTTCGAGCATCAGAACTGCGAAAATTTTGAGTTTCTCAAGCGTTTCTTACATCCAAACTGCCACATCTCGCGAACGGATTGACCAATCCGCAAAATTTCTGTTGCATCTGAAAGTAGAAACTCGCCCGATTACAACGGTATTCGAGCTTCTCCCCTAGGCCGTTCTAGTTATTCGTTTCGAGCATCAGAACTGCGAAAATTTTGAGTTTCTCAAGCGTTTCTTACATCCAAACTGCCACATCTCGCGAACGGATTGACCAATCCGCAAAATTTCTGTTGCATCTGAAAGTAGAAACTCGCCCGATTACAACGGTATGCGTACTTTTCCCCTAGGCCGTTCTAGTTACTCGTTTAGAGCATCAGAACTGCGAAAATTTTGAGTTTCTCAAGCGTTTCTTACCTCCAAACTGCCATATCTCGCGAACGGATTGACAAATCTGCGAAATTTCTGTTGCATCTGAAAGTAGAAACGCGCCCGATTACAACGGTGTGCGTACTTTTCCCCTAGATCGTTCTAGTTATACGTTTCGAGCATCAGAACTGCGAAAATTTTGAGAATCTCAAGTGTTTCTTATCTCCAAACTGCCATATCTCGCGAACCGATTGACCAATCCGCAAAATTTCTGTTGCGTCTGAAAGTAGAAACTCGCCCGATTACAACGGTAGGTGTAGTTTTCCCCTAGGCCGTTCTAGTTATTCGTTTCGATCATCAGAACTGCGAAAATTTTGAGTTTCTCAAGCGATTCTTACCTCCAAACTGCCATATCTCGCGAACGGATTGACCAGTCCGCAAAATTTCTGTTGCATCTGAAAGTAGAAACTCGCCCGATTACAACGGTATGCGTACTTTTCCCCTAGGCCGTTCTAGTTACTCGTTTAGAGCATCAGAACTGCGAAAATTTTGAGCTTCTCAAGCGTTTCTTACATCCAAACGGCCATATCTCGCGAACGGATTGACCAATCCGCAAAATTTCTGTTGCATCTGAAAGTAGAAACTCGCCCGATTACAACGGTAGGTGTAGTTTTCCCCTAGGTCGTTCTAGTTATTCGTTTCGAGCATCAGAACTGCGAAAATTTTGAGTTTCTCAAGCGTTTCTTATCTCCAAACTGACACATCCCGCGAACGGATTGACCAATCCGCAAAATTTCTGTTGCATCTGAAAGTAGAAACTCGCCCGATTACAACGGTATGCGTACTTTTCCCCTAGGCCGTTCTAGTTACTCGTTTAGAGCATCAGAACTGCGAAAATTTTGAGTTTCTCAAGCGTTACTTACCTCCAAACTTCCATATCTAGCGAACGGATTGATCAATCCGCAAAATTTCTGTTGCATCTGAAAGTAGAAACTCGCCCGATTACAACCGTATGTGTAGTTTTCGCCTAGGCCGTTCTAGTTACTCGTTTCGAGCATCAGAACTGCGAAAATTTTGAGTTTCTCAAGCGTTTCTTACCTCCAAACTGCCATATCTAGCGAACGGATTGACCAATCCGCAAAATTTCTGTTGCATCTGAAAGTAGAAACTCGCCCGATTACATCGGTATGCGTACTTTTCCCCTAGGCCGTTCTAGTTATTCGTTTCGAGCATCAGAACTGCGAAAATTTTGAGTTTCTCTGGCGCTTCTTACCTCCAAACTGCCATATCTCGCGAACGGATTGACCAATCCGCAAAGTTTCTGTTGCATCTGAAAGTAGAAACGCGCCCGATTACAACGGTGTGCGTACTTTTCCCCTAGGTCGTTCTAGTTATACGTTTCGAGCATCAGAACTGCGAAAATTTTGAGTTTCTCAAGTGTTTCTTATCTCCAAACTGCCATATCTCGCGAACCGATTGACCAATCCGCAAAATTTCTGTTGCGTCTGAAAGTAGAAACTCGCCCGATTACAACGGTAGGTGTAGTTTTCCCCTAGGCCGTTCTAGTTATTCGTTTCGATCATCAGAACTGCGAAAATTTTGAGTTTCTCAAGCGATTCTTACCTCCAAACTGCCATATCTCGCGAACGGATTGACCAGTCCGCAAAATTTCTGTTGCATCTGAAAGTAGAAACTCGCCCGATTACAACGGTATGCGTACTTTTCCCCTAGGCCGTTCTAGTTACTCGTTTAGAGCATCAGAACTGCGAAAATTTTGAGCTTCTCAAGCGTTTCTTACATCGAAACGGCCATATCTCGCGAACGGATTGACCAATCCGCAAAATTTCTGTTGCATCTGAAAGTAGAAACTCGCCCGATTACAACGGTAGGTGTAGTTTTCCCCTAGGTCGTTCTAGTTATTCGTTTCGAGCATCAGAACTGCGAAAATTTTGAGTTTCTCAAGCGTTTCTTATCTCCAAACTGACACATCCCGCGAACGGATTGACCAATCCGCAAAATTTCTGTTGCATCTGAAAGTAGAAACTCGCCCGATTACAACGGTATGCGTACATTTCCCCTAGGCCGTTCTAGTTACTCGTTTAGAGCATCAGAACTGCGAAAATTTTGAGTTTCTAAAGCGTTTCTTATCTCCAAACTGCCATATCTCGCGAACGGATTGATCAATCCGCAAAATTTCTATTGCATCTGAAAGTAGAAACTCGCCCGATTACAACGGTATGCGCACTTTTCCCCTTGGCCGTTCTAGTTACTCGTTTCGAGCATCAGAACTGCGAAAATTTTGAGTTTCTCAAGCGTTTCTTATCTCGGAACTGCCATATCTCGCGAACGGATTGATCAATCCGCAAAATTTCTGTTGCATCTGAAAGTAGAAACTCGCCCGATTACAACGGTATGGGTACTTCTCCCCAAGGCCGTTCTAGTCATTCGTTTCGAGCATCAGAACTGCGAAAATTTTGAGTTTCTCAAGCGTTACTTACCTCCAAACTTCCATATCTAGCGAACGGATTGATCAATCCGCAAAATTTCTGTTGCATCTGAAAGTAGAAACTCGCCCGATTACAACGGTATGTGTAGTTTTCGCCTAGGCCGTTCTAGTTACTCGTTTCGAGCATCAGAACTGCGAAAATTTTGAGTTTCTCAAGCGTTTCTTACCTCCAAACTGCCATATCTAGCGAACGGATTGACCAATCCGCAAAATTTCTGTTGCATCTGAAAGTAGAAACCCGCCCGATTACATCGGTATGCGTACTTTTCCCCCAGGCCGTTCTAGTTATTCGTTTCGAGCATCAGAACTGCGAAAATTTTGAGTTTCTCTGGCGCTTCTTACCTCCAAACTGCCATATCTCGCGAACGGATTGACATATCCGCAAAATTTCTGTTGCATCTGAAAGTAGAATCTCGCCCGATTACAACGGTATGCGTACTTCTCCCATAGGCAGTTCTAGTCATTCGTTTCGAGCATCAGAACTGCGAAAATTTTGAGTTTCTCAAGCGTTTCTTACCTCCAAACTGCCATAACTAGCGAACGGATTGACCAATCCGCAAAATTTCTGTTGCATCTGAAAGTAGAAACTCGCCCGATTACAACGGTATGTGTAGTTTTCGCCTAGGCCGTTCTAGTCATTCGTTTCGAGCATCAGAACTGCGAAAATTTTGAGTTTCTCAAGCGTTTCTTACCTCCAAACTGCCATAACTAGCGAACGGATTGACCAATCCGCAAAATTTCTGTTGCATCTGAAAGTAGAAACTCGCCCGATTACAACGGTATGTGTAGTTTTCGCCTAGGCCGTTCTAGTTACTCGTTTCGAGCATCAGAACTGCGAAAATTTTGAGTTTCTCAAGCGTTTCTTACCTCCAAACTGCCATATCTAGCGAACGGATTGACCAATCCGCAAAATTTCTGTTGCATCTGAAAGTAGAAACTCGCCCGATTACAACGGTATGTGTAGTTTTCCCCTAGGCCGTTCTAGTTACTCGTTTAGAGCATCAGAACTGCGAAAATTTTGAGTTTCTCAAGCGTTACTTACCTCCAAACTTCCATATCTAGCGAACGGATTGATCAATCCGCAAAATTTCTGTTGCATCTGAAAGTAGAAACTCGCCCGATTACAACCGTATGTGTAGTTTTCGCCTAGGCCGTTCTAGTTACTCGTTTCGAGCATCAGAACTGCGAAAATTTTGAGTTTCTCAAGCGTTTCTTACCTCCAAACTGCCATATCTAGCGAACGGATTGACCAATCCGCAAAATTTCTGTTGCATCTGAAAGTAGAAACTCGCCCGATTACATCGGTATGCGTACTTTTCCCCTAGGCCGTTCTAGTTATTCGTTTCGAGCATCAGAACTGCGAAAATTTTGAGTTTCTCTGGCGCTTCTTACCTCCAAACTGCCATATCTCGCGAACGGATTGACCAATCCGCAAAGTTTCTGTTGCATCTGAAAGTAGAAACGCGCCCGATTACAACGGTGTGCGTACTTTTCCCCTAGGTCGTTCTAGTTATACGTTTCGAGCATCAGAACTGCGAAAATTTTGAGTTTCTCAAGTGTTTCTTATCTCCAAACTGCCATATCTCGCGAACCGATTGACCAATCCGCAAAATTTCTGTTGCGTCTGAAAGTAGAAACTCGCCCGATTACAACGGTAGGTGTAGTTTTCCCCTAGGCCGTTCTAGTTATTCGTTTCGATCATCAGAACTGCGAAAATTTTGAGTTTCTCAAGCGATTCTTACCTCCAAACTGCCATATCTCGCGAACGGATTGACCAGTCCGCAAAATTTCTGTTGCATCTGAAAGTAGAAACTCGCCCGATTACAACGGTATGCGTACTTTTCCCCTAGGCCGTTCTAGTTACTCGTTTAGAGCATCAGAACTGCGAAAATTTTGAGCTTCTCAAGCGTTTCTTACATCGAAACGGCCATATCTCGCGAACGGATTGACCAATCCGCAAAATTTCTGTTGCATCTGAAAGTAGAAACTCGCCCGATTACAACGGTAGGTGTAGTTTTCCCCTAGGTCGTTCTAGTTATTCGTTTCGAGCATCAGAACTGCGAAAATTTTGAGTTTCTCAAGCGTTTCTTATCTCCAAACTGACACATCCCGCGAACGGATTGACCAATCCGCAAAATTTCTGTTGCATCTGAAAGTAGAAACTCGCCCGATTACAACGGTATGCGTACATTTCCCCTAGGCCGTTCTAGTTACTCGTTTAGAGCATCAGAACTGCGAAAATTTTGAGTTTCTAAAGCGTTTCTTATCTCCAAACTGCCATATCTCGCGAACGGATTGATCAATCCGCAAAATTTCTATTGCATCTGAAAGTAGAAACTCGCCCGATTACAACGGTATGCGCACTTTTCCCCTTGGCCGTTCTAGTTACTCGTTTCGAGCATCAGAACTGCGAAAATTTTGAGTTTCTCAAGCGTTTCTTATCTCGGAACTGCCATATCTCGCGAACGGATTGATCAATCCGCAAAATTTCTGTTGCATCTGAAAGTAGAAACTCGCCCGATTACAACGGTATGGGTACTTCTCCCCAAGGCCGTTCTAGTCATTCGTTTCGAGCATCAGAACTGCGAAAATTTTGAGTTTCTCAAGCGTTACTTACCTCCAAACTTCCATATCTAGCGAACGGATTGATCAATCCGCAAAATTTCTGTTGCATCTGAAAGTAGAAACTCGCCCGATTACAACGGTATGTGTAGTTTTCGCCTAGGCCGTTCTAGTTACTCGTTTCGAGCATCAGAACTGCGAAAATTTTGAGTTTCTCAAGCGTTTCTTACCTCCAAACTGCCATATCTAGCGAACGGATTGACCAATCCGCAAAATTTCTGTTGCATCTGAAAGTAGAAACCCGCCCGATTACATCGGTATGCGTACTTTTCCCCCAGGCCGTTCTAGTTATTCGTTTCGAGCATCAGAACTGCGAAAATTTTGAGTTTCTCTGGCGCTTCTTACCTCCAAACTGCCATATCTCGCGAACGGATTGACCAATCCGCAAAGTTTCTGTTGCATCTGAAAGTAGAAACTCGCCCGATTACAACGGTAGGTGTAGTTTTCCCCTAGGTCGTTCTAGTTATTCGTTTCGAGCATCAGAACTGCGAAAATTTTGTGTTTCTCAAGCGTTTCTTACTTCCAAACTGCCATATCTCGCGAACGGATTGACATATCCGCAAAATTTCTGTTGCATCTGAAAGTAGAATCTCGCCCGATTACAACGGTATGCGTACTTCTCCCATAGGCAGTTCTAGTCATTCGTTTCGAGCATCAGAACTGCGAAAATTTTGAGTTTCTCAAGCGTTTCTTACCTCCAAACTGCCATAACTAGCGAACGGATTGACCAATCCGCAAAATTTCTGTTGCATCTGAAAGTAGAAACTCGCCCGATTACAACGGTATGTGTAGTTTTCGCCTAGGCCGTTCTAGTCATTCGTTTCGAGCATCAGAACTGCGAAAATTTTGAGTTTCTCAAGCGTTTCTTACCTCCAAACTGCCATAACTAGCGAACGGATTGACCAATCCGCAAAATTTCTGTTGCATCTGAAAGTAGAAACTCGCCCGATTACAACGGTATGTGTAGTTTTCGCCTAGGCCGTTCTAGTTACTCGTTTCGAGCATCAGAACTGCGAAAATTTTGAGTTTCTCAAGCGTTTCTTACCTCCAAACTGCCATATCTAGCGAACGGATTGACCAATCCGCAAAATTTCTGTTGCATCTGAAAGTAGAAACTCGCCCGATTACAACGGTATGTGTAGTTTTCCCCTAGGCCGTTCTAGTTATTCGTTTCGATCATCAGAACTGCGAAAATTTTGAGTTTCTCAAGCGATTCTTACTTCCAAACTGCCATATCTCGCGAACGGATTGACCAGTCCGCAAAATTTCTGTTGCATCTGAAAGTAGAAACTCGCCCGATTACAACGGTATGCGTACTTTTCCCCTAGGCCGTTCCAGTTACTCGTTTCGAGCATCAGAACTGCGAAGATTTTGAGTTTCTCAAGCGTTTCTTACATTCAAACGGCCATATCTCGCGAACGGATTGACCAATCCGCAAAATTTCTGTTGCATCTGAAAGTAGAAACTCGCCCGATTACAACGGTAGGTGTAGTTTTCCCCTAGGTCGTTCTAGTTATTCGTTTCGAGCATCAGAACTGCGAAAATTTTGAGTTTCTCAAGCGTTTCTTATCTCCAAACTGCCACATCCCGCGAACGGATTGACGGATCCGCAAAATTTCTGTTGCATCTGAAAGTAGAAACACGCCCGATTACAACGGTATGTGTAGTTTTCCCCTAGGCCGATCCAGTTATTCGTTTCGAGCATCAGAACTGCGAAAATTTTGAGTTTCTCAAGCGTTTTTTACCTCCAAACTGCCACATCTCGCGAACGGATTGACCAATCCGCAAAATTTCTGTTGCATCTGAAAGTAGAAACTCGCCCGATTACAACGGTATTCGAGCTTCTCCCCTAGGCCGTTCTAGTTATTCGTTTCGAGCATCAGAACTGCGAAAATTTTGAGTTTCTCAAGCGTCTCTTACATCCAAACTGCCACATCTCGCGAACGGATTGACCAATCCGCAAAATTTCTGTTGCATCTGAAAGTAGAAGCACGCCCGATTACAACGGTATGTGTAGTTTTCCCCTACCCCGTTCCAGTTATTCGTTCCGAGCATCAGAACTGCGAAAATTTTGAGTTTCTCAAGCGTTTCTTACCTCCAAACTGCCATATCTCGCGAACGGATTGACCAATCCCCAAAATTTCTTTTGCATTTGAAAGTAGAAACTCGCCCGATTACATCGGTATGCGTACTTTTCCCCTAGGCCGTTCTAGTTATTCGTTTCGAGCATCAGAACTGCGAAAATTTTGAGTTTCTCTGGCGCTTCTTACCTCCAAACTGCCATATCTCGCGAACGGATTGACCAATCCGCAAAGTTTCTGTTGCATCTGAAAGTAGAAACTCGCCCGATTACAACGGTAGGTGTAGTTTTCCCCTAGGTCGTTCTAGTTATTCGTTTCGAGCATCAGAACTGCGAAAATTTTGTGTTTCTCAAGCGTTTCTTACTTCCAAACTGCCATATCTCGCGAACGGATTGACCGATCGGCAAAATTTCTGTTGCATCTGAAAGTAGAATCTCGCCCGATTACAACGGTATGCGTACTTCTCCCCTAGGCAGTTCTAGTCATTCGTTTCGAGCATCAGAACTGCGAAAATTTTGAGTTTCTCAAGCGTTTCTTACCTCCAAACTGCCATATCTCGCGAACAGATTGATCAATTCGCAAAATTTTTGTTGCATCTGAAAGTAGAAACTCGCCCGATTACAACGGTATCCGTGCTTTTCCCCTAGGCCGTTCTAGTTACTCGTCTCGAGCATCATAACTGCGAAAATTTTGAGTTTCTCAAGCGTTTCTTACCTCCAAACTGCCATATCTCGCGAACGGATTGACAAATCCGCAAAATTTCAGTTGCATCTGAAAGTAGAAACGCGCCCGATTACAACGGTATGCGTACTTCTCCGCTAGGGCGTTCCAGTTATTCGTTTCGAGCATCAGAACTGCGAAAATTTTGAGTTTCTCAAGCGATTCTTACCTCCAAACTGCCATATCTCGCGAACGGATTGACCGATCCGCAAAATTTCTGTTGCATCTGAAAGTAGAAACGCGCCCGATTACAACGGTGTGCGTACTTTTCCCCTAGGCCGTTCTAGTTACTCGTTTCGAGCACCAGAACTGCGAAAATTTTGAGTTTCTCAAGCGATTCTTACCTCCAAACTGCCATATCTCGCGAACGGATTGACCAGTCCGCAGAATTTCTGTTGCATCTGAAAGTAGAAACTCGCCCGATTACAACGGTATGCGTACTTTTCCCCTAGGCCGTTCTAGTTACTCGTTTCGAGCATCAGAACTGCGAAAATTTTGAGTTTCTCAAGCGTTTCTTACATCCAAACGGCCATATCTCGCGAACGGATTGACCAATCCGCAAAATTTCTGTTGCATCTGAAAGTAGAAACTCGCCCGATTACAACGGTAGGTGTAGTTTTCCCCTAGGTCGTTCTAGTTATTCGTTTCGAGCATCAGAACTGCGAAAATTTTGAGTTTCTCAAGCGTTTCTTACCTCCAAACTGCCATATCTCGCGAACGGATTGACAAATCTGCGAAATTTCTATTGCATCTGAAAGTAGAAACTCGCCCGATTACAACGGTATGCGTACTTTTCCCCTAGGCCGCACTAGTTACTCGTTTCGAGCACCAGAACTGCGAAAATTTTGAGGTTCTCAAGCGTTTCTTATCTCCAAACGGCCATATCTCGCTAACGGATTGATCAATCCGCAAAATTTCTGTTGCATCTGAAAGTAGAAACGCGCCCGATTACAACGGTGTGCGTACTTTTCCCCTAGGTCGTTCTAGTTATTCGTTTCGAGCATCAGAACTGCGAAAATTTTGAGTTTCTCAAGTGTTTCTTATCTCCAAACTGCCATATCTCGCGAACCGATTGACCAATCCGCAAAATTTCTGTTGCGTCTGAAAGTAGAAACTCGCCCGATTACAACGGTAGGTGTAGTTTTCCCCTAGGCCGTTCTAGTTATTCGTTTCGATCATCAGAACTGCGAAAATTTTGAGTTTCTCAAGCGATTCTTACCTCCAAACTGCCATATCTCGCGAACGGATTGACCAGTCCGCAAAATTTCTGTTGCATCTGAAAGTAGAAACTCGCCCGATTACAACGGTATGCGTACTTTTCCCCTAGGCCGTTCTAGTTACTCGTTTAGAGCATCAGAACTGCGAAAATTTTGAGCTTCTCAAGCGTTTCTTACATCCAAACGGCCATATCTCGCGAACGGATTGACCAATCCGCAAAATTTCTGTTGCATCTGAAAGTAGAAACTCGCCCGATTACAACGGTAGGTGTAGTTTTCCCCTAGGTCGTTCTAGTTATTCGTTTCGAGCATCAGAACTGCGAAAATTTTGAGTTTCTCAAGCGTTTCTTATCTCCAAACTGACACATCCCGCGAACGGATTGACCAATCCGCAAAATTTCTGTTGCATCTGAAAGTAGAAACTCGCCCGATTACAACGGTATGCGTACTTTTCCCCTAGGCCGCACTAGTTACTCGTTTCGAGCACCAGAACTGCGAAAATTTTGAGGTTCTCAAGCGTTTCTTATCTCCAAACGGCCATATCTCGCTAACGGATTGATCAATCCGCAAAATTTCTGTTGCATCTGAAAGTAGAAACGCGCCCGATTACAACGGTGTGCGTACTTTTCCCCTAGGTCGTTCTAGTTATTCGTTTCGAGCATCAGAACTGCGAAAATTTTGAGTTTCTCAAGTGTTTCTTATCTCCAAACTGCCATATCTCGCGAACCGATTGACCAATCCGCAAAATTTCTGTTGCGTCTGAAAGTAGAAACTCGCCCGATTACAACGGTAGGTGTAGTTTTCCCCTAGGCCGTTCTAGTTATTCGTTTCGATCATCAGAACTGCGAAAATTTTGAGTTTCTCAAGCGATTCTTACCTCCAAACTGCCATATCTCGCGAACGGATTGACCAGTCCGCAAAATTTCTGTTGCATCTGAAAGTAGAAACTCGCCCGATTACAACGGTATGCGTACTTTTCCCCTAGGCCGTTCTAGTTACTCGTTTAGAGCATCAGAACTGCGAAAATTTTGAGCTTCTCAAGCGTTTCTTACATCCAAACGGCCATATCTCGCGAACGGATTGACCAATCCGCAAAATTTCTGTTGCATCTGAAAGTAGAAACTCGCCCGATTACAACGGTAGGTGTAGTTTTCCCCTAGGTCGTTCTAGTTATTCGTTTCGAGCATCAGAACTGCGAAAATTTTGAGTTTCTCAAGCGTTTCTTATCTCCAAACTGACACATCCCGCGAACGGATTGACCAATCCGCAAAATTTCTGTTGCATCTGAAAGTAGAAACTCGCCCGATTACAACGGTATGCGTACTTTTCCCCTAGGCCGTTCTAGTTACTCGTTTAGAGCATCAGAACTGCGAAAATTTTGAGTTTCTAAAGCGTTTCTTATCTCCAAACTGCCATATCTCGCGAACGGATTGATCAATCGGCAAAATTTCTGTTGCGTCTGAAAGTAGAAACTCGCCCGATTACAACGGTATGCGCACTTTTCCCCTAGGCCGCACTAGTTACTCGTTTCGAGCACCAGAACTGCGAAAATTTTGAGGTTCTCAAGCGTTTCTTATCTCCAAACGGCCATATCTCGCTAACGGATTGATCAATCCGCAAAATTTCTGTTGCATCTGAAAGTAGAAACGCGCCCGATTACAACGGTGTGCGTACTTTTCCCCTAGGTCGTTCTAGTTACTCGTTTAGAGCATCAGAACTGCGAAAATTTTGAGCTTCTCAAGCGTTTCTTACATCCAAACGGCCATATCTCGCGAACGGATTGACCAATCCGCAAAATTTCTGTTGCATCTGAAAGTAGAAACTCGCCCGATTACAACGGTAGGTGTAGTTTTCCCCTAGGTCGTTCTAGTTATTCGTTTCGAGCATCAGAACTGCGAAAATTTTGAGTTTCTCAAGCGTTTCTTACCTCCAAACTTCCATATCTAGCGAACGGATTGATCAATCCGCAAAATTTCTGTTGCATCTGAAAGTAGAAACTCGCCCGATTACAACGGTATGTGTAGTTTTCGCCTAGGCCGTTCTAGTTACTCGTTTCGAGCATCAGAACTGCGAAAATTTTGAGTTTCTCAAGCGTTTCTTACCTCCAAACTGCCATATCTAGCGAACGGATTGACCAATCCGCAAAATTTCTGTTGCATCTGAAAGTAGAAACTCGCCCGATTACAACGGTATGTGTAGTTTTCCCCTAGGCCGTTCTAGTTATTCGTTTCGATCATCAGAACTGCGAAAATTTTGAGTTTCTCAAGCGATTCTTACTTCCAAACTGCCATATCTCGCGAACGGATTGACCAGTCCGCAAAATTTCTGTTGCATCTGAAAGTAGAAACTCGCCCGATTACAACGGTATGCGTACTTTTCCCCTAGGCCGTTCTAGTTACTCGTTTCGAGCATCAGAACTGCGAAGATTTTGAGTTTCTCAAGCGTTTCTTACATTCAAACGGCCATATCTCGCGAACGGATTGACCAATCCGCAAAATTTCTGTTGCATCTGAAAGTAGAAACTCGCCCGATTACAACGGTATGTGTAGTTTTCCCCTACCCCGTTCCAGTTATTCGTTCCGAGCATCAGAACTGCGAAAATTTTGAGTTTTTCAAGCGTTTCTTACCTCCAAACTGCCATATCTCGCGAACGGATTGACCAATCCCCAAAATTTCTTTTGCATTTGAAAGTAGAAACTCGCCCGATTACATCGGTATGCGTACTTTTCCCCTAGGCCGTTCTAGTTATTCGTTTCGAGCATCAGAACTGCGAAAATTTTGAGTTTCTCTGGCGCTTCTTACCTCCAAACTGCCATATCTCGCGAACGGATTGACCAATCCGCAAAGTTTCTGTTGCATCTGAAAGTAGAAACTCGCCCGATTACAACGGTAGGTGTAGTTTTCCCCTAGGTCGTTCTAGTTATTCGTTTCGAGCATCAGAACTGCGAAAATTTTGTGTTTCTCAAGCGTTTCTTACTTCCAAACTGCCATATCTCGCGAACGGATTGACCGATCCGCAAAATTTCTGTTGCATCTGAAAGTAGAATCTCGCCCGATTACAACGGTATGCGTACTTCTCCCCTAGGCAGTTCTAGTCAATTCGTTTCGAGCATCAGACCTGCGAAAATTTTGAGTTTCTCAAGCGTTTCTTATCTCCAAACTGCCATATCTCGCGAACCGATTGACCAATCCGCAAAATTTCTGTTGCGTCTGAAAGTAGAAACTCGCCCGATTACAACGGTAGGTGTAGTTTTCCCCTAGGCCGTTCTAGTTATTCGTTTCGAGAATCAGAACTGCGAAAATTTTGAGTTTCTCAAGCGTTTCTTCCCTCCAAACTGCCATATCTCGCGAACAGATTGATCAATTCGCAAAATTTTTGTTGCATCTGAAAGTAGAAACTCGCCCGATTACAACGGTATCCGTGCTTTTCCCCTAGGCCGCTCTAGTTACTCGTCTCGAGCATCATAACTGCGAAAATTTTGAGTTTCTCAAGCGTTTCTTACCTCCAAACTGCCATATCTCGCGAACGGATTGACAAATCCGCAAAATTTCTGTTGCATCTGAAAGTAGAAACGCGCCCGATTACAACGGTATGCGTACTTCTCCGCTAGGGCGTTCCAGTTATTCGTTTCGAGCATCAGAACTGCGAAAATTTTGAGTTTCTCAAGCGTTTCTTACCTCCAAACTGCCATATCTCGCGAACGGATTGACCGATCCGCAAAATTTCTGTTGCATCTGAAAGTAGAAACGCGCCCGATTACAACGGTGTGCGTACTTTTCCCCTAGGCCGTTCTAGTTACTCGTTTCGAGCACCAGAACTGCGAAAATTTTGAGTTTCTCAAGCGATTCTTACCTCCAAACTGCCATATCTCGCGAACGGATTGACCAGTCCGCAAAATTTCTGTTGCATCTGAAAGTAGAAACTCGCCCGATTACAACGGTCTGCGTACTTTTCCACTAGGTCGTTCTAGTTACTCGTTTCGAGCATCAGAACTGCGAGAATTTTGAGTTTCTCAAGCGTTTCTTACATCCAAACGGCCATATCTCGCGAACGGATTGACCAATCCGCAAAATTTCTGTTGCATCTGAAAGTAGAAACTCGCCCGATTACAACGGTAGGTGTAGTTTTCCCCTAGGTCGTTCTAGTTATTCGTTTCGAGCATCAGAACTGCGAAAATTTTGAGTTTATCAAGCGTTTCTTATTTCCAAACTGCCATATCTCGCGAACGGATTGATCAATCCGCAAAATTTCTGTGGCATCTGAAAGTAGAAACTCGCCCGATTACAACGGTATGCGCACTTTTCTCCTAGGCTGTTCTAGTTATTCGTTTCGAGCATCAGAACTGCGAAAATTTTGAGTTTCTCAAGCGTTTCTTATTTCCAAACTGCCATATCTCGCGAACGGATCGACCAATCCGCAAAATTTCTGTTGCATGTGCAAGTAGAAACTCGCCCGATTACAACGGTATGCGTACTTTTCCCCTAGGCCGTTCTAGTTATTCGTTTCGAGCATCAGAACTGCGAAAATTTTGAGTTTCTCAAGCGTTTCTTACCTCCAAACTGCCATATCTCGCGAACGGATTGATCAATCCGCAAAATTTCTGTTGCATCTGAAAGTAGAAACTCGCCCGATTACAACGGTATGCGTACTTTTCCCCTATGCCGTTCTAGTTACTCGTTTCGAGCATCAGAACTGCGAAAATTTTGAGTTTATCAAGCGTTTCTTATTTCCAAACTGCCATATCTCGCGAACGGATTGATCAATCCGCAAAATTTCGGTGGCATCTGAAAGTAGAAACTCGCCCGATTACAACGGTATGCGCACTTTTCTCCTAGGCTGTTCTAGTTATTCGTTTCGAGCATCAGAACTGCGAAAATTTTGAGTTTCTCAAGCGTTTCTTATTTCCAAACTGCCATATCTCGCGAACGGATTGATCAATACGCAAAATTTCTGTTGCATCTGAAAGTAGAAACTCGCCCGATTACAACGGTATGCGCACTTTTCCCCTAGGCGGTTCTAGTTATTCGTTTCGAGCATCAGAACTGCGAAAATTTTGAGTTTCTCAAGCGTTTCTTACTTCCAAACTGCCATATCTCGCGAACGGATTGATCAAACCGCAAAATTTCTGTTGCATCTGAAAGTAGAAACTCGCCCGATTACAACGGTATGCGCACTTTTCCCCTAGGCGGTTCTAGTTATTCGTTTCGAGCATCTGAACTGCGAAAATTTTGAGTTTCTCAAGCGTTTCTTACTTCCAAACTGCCATATCTCGCGAACGGATCGACCAATCCGCAAAATCTCTGTTGCATGTGCAAGTAGAAACTCGCCTGATTACAACGGTATGCGTACTTTTCCCCTAGGCCGTTCTAGTTATTCGTTTCGAGCATCAGAACTGCGAAAATTTTGAGTTTCTCAAGCGTTTCTTACCTCCAAACTGCCATATCTCGCGAACGGATTGATCAATCCGCAAAATTTCTGTTGCATCTGAAAGTAGAAACTCGCCCGATTACAACGGTATGCGTACTTTTCCCCTATGCCGTTCTAGTTACTCGTTTCGAGCATCAGAACTGCGAAAATTTTGAGTTTATCAAGCGTTTCTTATTTCCAAACTGCCATATCTCGCGAACGGATTGATCAATCCGCAAAATTTCTGTGGCATCTGAAAGTAGAAACTCGCCCGATTACAACGGTATGCGCACTTTTCTCCTAGGCTGTTCTAGTTATTCGTTTCGAGCATCAGAACTGCGAAAATTTTGAGTTTCTCAAGCGTTTCTTACTTCCAAACTGCCATATCTCGCGAACGGATTGACCAGTCCGCAAAATTTCTGTTGCATCTGAAAGTAGAAACTCGCCCGATTACAACGGTATGCGTACTTTTCCCCTAGGCCGTTCTAGTTACTCGTTTCGAGCATCAGAACTGCGAAGATTTTGAGTTTCTCAAGCGTTTCTTACATTCAAACGGCCATATCTCGCGAACGGATTGACCAATCCGCAAAATTTCTGTTGCATCTGAAAGTAGAAACTCGCCCGATTACAACGGTATGTGTAGTTTTCCCCTAGGTCGTTCTAGTTATTCGTTTCGAGCATCAGAACTGCGAAAATTTTGAGTTTCTCAAGCGTTTCTTACCTCCAAACTGCCATATCTCGCGAACGGATTGACCGATCCGCAAAATTTCTGTTGCATCTGAAAGTAGAAACGCGCCCGATTACAACGGTGTGCGTACTTTTCCCCTAGGCCGTTCTAGTTACTCGTTTCGAGCACCAGAACTGCGAAAATTTTGAGTTTCTCAAGCGATTCTTACCTCCAAACTGCCATATCTCGCGAACGGATTGACCAGTCCGCAAAATTTCTGTTGCATCTGAAAGTAGAAACTCGCCCGATTACAACGGTCTGCGTACTTTTCCACTAGGTCGTTCTAGTTACTCGTTTCGAGCATCAGAACTGCGAGAATTTTGAGTTTCTCAAGCGTTTCTTACATCCAAACGGCCATATCTCGCGAACGGATTGACCAATCCGCAAAATTTCTGTTGCATCTGAAAGTAGAAACTCGCCCGATTACAACGGTAGGTGTAGTTTTCCCCTAGGTCGTTCTAGTTATTCGTTTCGAGCATCAGAACTGCGAAAATTTTGAGTTTATCAAGCGTTTCTTATTTCCAAACTGCCATATCTCGCGAACGGATTGATCAATCCGCAAAATTTCTGTGGCATCTGAAAGTAGAAACTCGCCCGATTACAACGGTATGCGCACTTTTCTCCTAGGCTGTTCTAGTTATTCGTTTCGAGCATCAGAACTGCGAAAATTTTGAGTTTCTCAAGCGTTTCTTATTTCCAAACTGCCATATCTCGCGAACGGATCGACCAATCCGCAAAATTTCTGTTGCATGTGCAAGTAGAAACTCGCCCGATTACAACGGTATGCGTACTTTTCCCCTAGGCCGTTCTAGTTATTCGTTTCGAGCATCAGAACTGCGAAAATTTTGAGTTTCTCAAGCGTTTCTTACCTCCAAACTGCCATATCTCGCGAACGGATTGATCAATCCGCAAAATTTCTGTTGCATCTGAAAGTAGAAACTCGCCCGATTACAACGGTATGCGTACTTTTCCCCTATGCCGTTCTAGTTACTCGTTTCGAGCATCAGAACTGCGAAAATTTTGAGTTTATCAAGCGTTTCTTATTTCCAAACTGCCATATCTCGCGAACGGATTGATCAATCCGCAAAATTTCGGTGGCATCTGAAAGTAGAAACTCGCCCGATTACAACGGTATGCGCACTTTTCTCCTAGGCTGTTCTAGTTATTCGTTTCGAGCATCAGAACTGCGAAAATTTTGAGTTTCTCAAGCGTTTCTTATTTCCAAACTGCCATATCTCGCGAACGGATTGATCAATACGCAAAATTTCTGTTGCATCTGAAAGTAGAAACTCGCCCGATTACAACGGTATGCGCACTTTTCCCCTAGGCGGTTCTAGTTATTCGTTTCGAGCATCAGAACTGCGAAAATTTTGAGTTTCTCAAGCGTTTCTTACTTCCAAACTGCCATATCTCGCGAACGGATTGATCAAACCGCAAAATTTCTGTTGCATCTGAAAGTAGAAACTCGCCCGATTACAACGGTATGCGCACTTTTCCCCTAGGCGGTTCTAGTTATTCGTTTCGAGCATCTGAACTGCGAAAATTTTGAGTTTCTCAAGCGTTTCTTACTTCCAAACTGCCATATCTCGCGAACGGATCGACCAATCCGCAAAATCTCTGTTGCATGTGCAAGTAGAAACTCGCCTGATTACAACGGTATGCGTACTTTTCCCCTAGGCCGTTCTAGTTATTCGTTTCGAGCATCAGAACTGCGAAAATTTTGAGTTTCTCAAGCGTTTCTTACCTCCAAACTGCCATATCTCGCGAACGGATTGATCAATCCGCAAAATTTCTGTTGCATCTGAAAGTAGAAACTCGCCCGATTACAACGGTATGCGTACTTTTCCCCTATGCCGTTCTAGTTACTCGTTTCGAGCATCAGAACTGCGAAAATTTTGAGTTTATCAAGCGTTTCTTATTTCCAAACTGCCATATCTCGCGAACGGATTGATCAATCCGCAAAATTTCTGTGGCATCTGAAAGTAGAAACTCGCCCGATTACAACGGTATGCGCACTTTTCTCCTAGGCTGTTCTAGTTATTCGTTTCGAGCATCAGAACTGCGAAAATTTTGAGTTTCTCAAGCGTTTCTTACTTCCAAACTGCCATATCTCGCGAACGGATTGACCAGTCCGCAAAATTTCTGTTGCATCTGAAAGTAGAAACTCGCCCGATTACAACGGTATGCGTACTTTTCCCCTAGGCCGTTCTAGTTACTCGTTTCGAGCATCAGAACTGCGAAGATTTTGAGTTTCTCAAGCGTTTCTTACATTCAAACGGCCATATCTCGCGAACGGATTGACCAATCCGCAAAATTTCTGTTGCATCTGAAAGTAGAAACTCGCCCGATTACAACGGTATGTGTAGTTTTCCCCTAGGTCGTTCTAGTTATTCGTTTCGAGCATCAGAACTGCGAAAATTTTGTGTTTCTCAAGCGTTTCTTACTTCCAAACTGCCATATCTCGCGAACGGATTGACCGATCCGCAAAATTTCTGTTGCATGTGAAAGTAGAATCTCGCCCGATTACAACGGTATGCGTACTTCTCCCCTAGGCAGTTCTAGTCATTCGTTTCGAGCATCAGAACTGCGAAAATTTTGAGTTTCTCAAGCGTTTCTTATCTCCAAACTGCCATATCTCGCGAACCGATTGACCAATCCGCAAAATTTCTGTTGCGTCTGAAAGTAGAAACTCGCCCGATTACAACGGTAGGTGTAGTTTTCCCCTAGGCCGTTCTAGTTATTCGTTTCGAGAATCAGAACTGCGAAAATTTTGGGTTTCTCAAGCGTTTCTTACCTCCAATCTGCCATATCTCGCAAACAGATTGATCAATTCGCAAAATTTTTGTTGCATCTGAAAGTAGAAACTCGCCCGATTACAACAGTATCCGTGCTTTTCCCCTAGGCCGCTCTAGTTACTCGTCTCGAGCATCATAACTGCGAAAATTTTGAGTTTCTCAAGCGTTTCTTACCTCCAAACGGCCATATCTCGCGAACGGATTGACAAATCCGCAAAATTTCTGTTGCATCTGAAAGTAGAAACGCGCCCGATTACAACGGTATGCGTACTTCTCCGCTAGGGCGTTCCAGTTATTCGTTTCGAGCATCAGAACAACGAAAATTTTGAGTTTCTCAAGCGTTTCTTACCTCCAAACTGCCATATCTCGCGAACGGATTGACCGATCCGCAAAATTTCTGTTGCATCTGAAAGTAGAAACGCGCCCGATTACAACGGTGTGCGTACTTTTCCCCTAGGCCGTTCTAGTTACTCGTTTCGAGCACCAGAACTGCGAAAATTTTGAGTTTCTCAAGCGATTCTTACCTCCAAACTGCCATATCTCGCGAACGGATTGACCAGTCCGCAAAATTTCTGTTGCATCTGAAAGTAGAAACTCGCCCGATTACAACGGTATGCGTACTTTTCCACTAGGTCGTTCTAGTTACTCGTTTCGAGCATCAGAACTGCGAGAATTCTGAGTTTCTCAAGCGTTTCTTACATCCAAACGGCCATATCTCGCGAACGGATTGACCAATCCGCAAAATTTCTGTTGCATCTGAAAGTAGAAACTCGCCCGATTACAACGGTAGGTGTAGTTTTCCCCTAGGTCGTTCTAGTTATTCGTTTCGAGCATCAGAACTGCGAAAATTTTGAGTTTATCAAGCGTTTGTTATTTCCAAACTGCCATATCTCGCGAACGGATTGATCAATCCGCAAAATTTCTGTGGCATCTGAAAGTAGAAACTCGCCCGATTACAACGGTATGCGCACTTTTCTCCTTGGCTGTTCTAGTTATTCGTTTCGAGCATCAGAACTGCGAAAATTTTGAGTTTCTCAAGCGTTTCTTATTTCCAAACTGTCATATCTCGCGAACGGATCAACCAATCCGCAAAATTTCTGTTGCATGTGCAAGTAGAAACTCGCCCGATTACAACGGTATGCGTACATTTCCCCTAGGCCGTTCTAGTTATTCGTTTCGAGCATCAGAACTGCGAAAATTTTGAGTTTCTCAAGCGTTTCTTACCTCCAAACTGCCATATCTCGCGAACGGATTGATCAATCCGCAAAATTTCTGTTGCATCTGAAAGTAGAAACTCGCCCGATTACAACGGTATGCGTACTTTTCCCCTATGCCGTTCTAGTTACTCGTTTCGAGCATCAGAACTGCGAAAATTTTGAGTTTATCAAGCGTTTCTTATTTCCAAACTGCCATATCTCGCGAACGGATTGATCAATCCGCAAAATTTCTGTGGCATCTGAAAGTAGAAACTCGCCCGATTACAACGGTATGCGCACTTTTCTCCTAGGCTGTTCTAGTTATTCGTTTCGAGCATCAGAACTGCGAAAATTTTGAGTTTCTCAAGCGTTTCTTATTTCCAAACTGCCATATCTCGCGAACGGATTGATCAATACGCAAAATTTCTGTTGCATCTGAAAGTAGAAACTCGCCCGATTACAACGGTATGCGCACTTTTCCCCTAGGCGGTTCTAGTTATTCGTTTCGAGCATCAGAACTGCGAAAATTTTGAGTTTCTCAAGCGTTTCTTACTTCCAAACTGCCATATCTCGCGAACGGATTGATCAATCCGCAAAATTTCTGTTGCATCTGAAAGTAGAAACTCGCCCGATTACAACGGTATGCGCACTTTTCCCCTAGGCGGTTCTAGTTATTCGTTTCGAGCATCTGAACTGCGAAAATTTTGAGTTTCTCAAGCGTTTCTTACTTCCAAACTGCCATATCTCGCGAACGGATCGACCAATCCGCAAAATTTCTGTTGCATGTGCAAGTAGAAACTCGCCCGATTACAACGGTATGCGTACTTTTCCCCTAGGCCGTTCTAGTTATTCGTTTCGAGCATCAGAACTGTGAAAATTTTGAGTTTCTCAAGCGTTTCTTACCTCCAAACTGCCATATCTCGCGAACGGATTGATCAATCCGCAAAATTTCTGTTGCATCTGAAAGTAGAAACTCGCCCGATTACAACGATATGCGTACTTTTCCCCTATGCCGTTCTAGTTACTCGTTTCGAGCATCAGAACTGCGAAAATTTTGAGTTTATCAAGCGTTTCTTGTTTCCAAACTGCCATATCTCGAGAACGGATTGATCAATCCGCAAAATTTCTGTGGCATCTGAAAGTAGAAACTCGCCCGATTACAACGGTATGCGCACTTTTCTCCTAGGCTGTTCTAGTTATTCGTTTCGAGCATCAGAACTGCGAAAATTTTGAGTTTCTCAAGCGTTTCTTATTTCCAGACTGCCATATCTCGCGAACGGATTGATCAATCCGCAAAATTTCTGTTGCATCTGAAAGTAGAAACTCGCCCGATTACAACGGTATGCGCACTTTTCCCCTAGGCGGTTCTAGTTATTCGTTTCGAGCATCAGAACTGCGAAAATTTTGAGTTTCTCAAGCGTTTCTTACTTCCAAACTGCCATATCTCGCGAACGGATCGACCAATCCGCAAAATTTCTGTTGCATGTGCAAGTAGAAACTCGCCCGATTAGAACGGTATGCGTACTTTTCCCCTAGGCCGTTCTAGTTATTCGTTTCGAGCATCAGAACTGCGAAAATTTTGAGTTTCTCAAGCGTTTCTTACCTCCAAACTGCCATATCTCGCGAACGGATTGATCAATCCGCAAAATTTCTGTTGCATCTGAAAGTAGAAACTCGCCCGATTACAACGGTATGCGTACTTTTCCCCTATGCCGTTCTAGTTACTCGTTTCGAGCATCAGAACTGCGAAAATTTTGAGTTCATCAAGAGTTTCTTATTTCCAAACTGCCATATCTCGCGAACGGATTGATCAATCCGCAAAATTTCTGTGGCATCTGAAAGTAGAAACTCGCCCGATTACAACGGTATGCGCACTTTTCTCCTAGGCTGTTCTAGTTATTCGTTTCGAGCATCAGAACTGCGAAAATTTTGAGTTTCTCAAGCGTTTCTTATTTCCAAACTGCCATATCTCGCGAACGGATTGATCAATACGCAAAATTTCTGTTGTATCTGAAAGTAGAAACTCGCCCGATTACAACGGTATGCGCACTTTTCCCCTAGGCGGTTCTAGTTATTCGTTTCGAGCATCAGAACTGCGAAAATTTTGAGTTTCTCAAGCGTTTCTTACTTCCAAACTGCCATATCTCGCGAACGGATTGATCAATCCGCAAAATTTCTGTTGCATCTGAAAGTAGAAACTCGCCCGATTACAACGGTATGCGCACTTTTCCCCTAGGCGGTTCTAGTTATTCGTTTCGAGCATCTGAACTGCGAAAATTTTGAGTTTCTCAAGCGTTTCTTACTTCCAAACTGCCATATCTCGCGAACGGATCGACCAATCCGCAAAATTTCTGTTGCATGTGCAAGTAGAAACTCGCCCGATTACAACGGTATGCGTACTTTTCCCCTAGGCCGTTCTAGTTATTCGTTTCGAGCATCAGAACTGCGAAAATTTTGAGTTTCTCAAGCGTTTCTTACCTCCAAACTGCCATATCTCGCGAACGGATTGATCAATCCGCAAAATTTCTGTTGCATCTGAAAGTAGAAACTCGCCCGATTACAACGATATGCGTACTTTTCCCCTATGCCGTTCTAGTTACTCGTTTCGAGCATCAGAACTGCGAAAATTTTGAATTTATCAAGCGTTTCTTGTTTCCAAACTGCCATATCTCGAGAACGGATTGATCAATCCGCAAAATTTCTGTGGCATCTGAAAGTAGAAACTCGCCCGATTACAACGGTATGCGCACTTTTCTCCTAGGCTGTTCTAGTTATTCGTTTCGAGCATCAGAACTGCGAAAATTTTGAGTTTCTCAAGCGTTTCTTATTTCCAGACTGCCATATCTCGCGAACGGATTGATCAATCCGCAAAATTTCTGTTGCATCTGAAAGTAGAAACTCGCCCGATTACAACGGTATGCGCACTTTTCCCCTAGGCGGTTCTAGTTATTCGTTTCGAGCATCAGAACTGCGAAAATTTTGAGTTTCTCAAGCGTTTCTTACTTCCAAACTGCCATATCTCGCGAACGGATCGACCAATCCGCAAAATTTCTGTTGCATGTGCAAGTAGAAACTCGCCCGATTACAACGGTATGCGTACTTTTCCCCTAGGCCGTTCTAGTTATTCGTTTCGAGCATCAGAACTGCGAAAATTTTGAGTTTCTCAAGCGTTTCTTACCTCCAAACTGCCATATCTCGCGAACGGATTGATCAATCCGCAAAATTTCTGTTGCATCTGAAAGTAGAAACTCGCCCGATTACAACGGTATGCGTACTTTTCCCCTATGCCGTTCTAGTTACTCGTTTCGAGCATCAGAACTGCGAAAATTTTGAGTTCATCAAGCGTTTCTTATTTCCAAACTGCCATATCTCGCGAACGGATTGATCAATCCGCAAAATTTCTGTGGCATCTGAAAGTAGAAACTCGCCCGATTACAACGGTATGCGCACTTTTCTCCTAGGCTGTTCTAGTTATTCGTTTCGAGCATCAGAACTGCGAAAATTTTGAGTTTCTCAAGCGTTTCTTATTTCCAAACTGCCATATCTCGCGAACGGATTGATCAATCCGCAAAATTTCTGTTGCATCTGAAAGTAGAAACTCGCCCGATTACAACGGTATGCGCACTTTTCCCCTAGGCGGTTCTAGTTATTCGTTTCGAGCATCAGAACTGCGAAAATTTTGAGTTTCTCAAGCGTTTCTTACTTCCAAACTGCCATATCTCGCGAACGGATTGACCAATCCGCAAAATTTCTGTTGCATGTGCAAGTAGAAACTCGCCCGATTACAACGGTATGCGTACTTTTCCCCTATGCCGTTCTAGTTACTCGTTTCGAGCATCAGAACTGCGAAAATTTTGAGTTTATCAAGCGTTTCTTATTTCCAAACTGCCATATCTCGCGAACGGATTGATCAATCCGCAAAATTTCTGTGGCATCTGAAAGTAGAAACTCGCCCGATTACAACGGTATGCGCTCTTTTCTCCTAGGCTGTTCTAGTTATTCGTTTCGAGCATCAGAACTGCGAAAATTTTGAGTTTCTCAAGCGTTTCTTATTTCCAAACTGCCATATCTCGCGAACGGATTGATCAATCCGCAAAATTTCTGTTGCATCTGAAAGTAGAAACTCGCCCGATTACAACGGAATGCGCACTTTTCCCCTAGGCGGTTCTAGTTATTCGTTTCGAGCATCAGAACAGCGAAAATTTTGAGTTTCTCAAGCGTTTCTTACTTCCAAACTGCCATATCTCGCGAACGGATTGATCAATCCGCAAAATTTCTGTTGCATCTGAAAGTAGAAACTCGCCCGATTACAACGGTATGCGCACTTTTCCCCTAGGCGGTTCTAGTTATTCGTTTTGAGCATCTGAACTGCGAAAATTTTGAGTTTCTCAAGTGTTTCTTACTTCCAAACTGCCATATCTCGCGAACGGATCGACCAATCCGCAAAATTTCTGTTGCATGTGCAAGTAGAAACTCGCCCGATTACAACGGTATGCGTACTTTTCCCCTATGCCGTTCTAGTTACTCGTTTCGAGCATCAGAACTGCGAAAATTTTGAGTTTATCAAGCGTTTCTTATTTCCAAACTGCCATATCTCGCGAACGGATAGATCAATCCGCAAAATTTCTGTGGCATCTGAAAGTAGAAACTCGCCCGATTACAACGGTATGCGCTCTTTTCTCCTAGGCTGTTCTAGTTATTCGTTTCGAGCATCAGAACTGCGAAAATTTTGAGTTTCTCAAGCGTTTCTTATTTCCAAACTGCCATATCTCGCGAACGGATCGATCAATCCGCAAAATTTCTGTGGCATCTGAAAGTAGAAACTCGCCCGATTACAACGGTATGTGTAGTTTTCTCCTAGGCTGTTCTAGTTATTCGTTTCGAGCATCAGAACTGCGAAAATTTTGAGTTACTCAAGCGTTTCTTATTTCCAAACTGCCATATCTCGCGAACGGATTGATCAATCCGCAAAATTTCTGTTGCATCTGAAAGTAGAAACTCGCCCGATTACAACGGTATGCGCACTTTTCCCCTAGGCGGTTCTAGTTATTCGTTTCGAGCATCAGAACTGCGAAAATTTTGAGTTTCTCAAGCGTTTCTTACTTCCAAACTGCCATATCTCGCGAACGGATCGACCAATCCGCAAAATTTCTGTTGCATGTGCAAGTAGAAACTCGCCCGATTACAACGGTATGCGTACTTTTCCCCTATGCCGTTCTAGTTACTCGTTTCGAGCATCAGAACTGCGAAAATTTTGAGTTTATCAAGCGTTTCTTATTTCCAAACTGCCATATCTCGCGAGCGGATTGAACAATCCGCAAAATTTCTGTGGCATCTGAAAGTAGAAACTCGCCCGATTACAACGGTATGCGCACTTTTCTCCTTGGCTGTTCTAGTTATTCGTTTCGAGCATCAGAACTGCGAAAATTTTGAGTTTCTCAAGCGTTTCTTATTTCCAAACTGCCATATCTCGCGAACGGATTGATCAATCCGCAAAATTTCTGTTGCATCTGAAAGTAGAAGCTCGCCCGATTACAACGGTATGCGCACTTTTCCCCTAGGCCGTTCTAGTTATTCGTGTCGAGCATCAGAACTGCGAAAATTTTGAGTTTCTCAAGCGTTTCTTACCTCCAAACTGCCATATCTCGCGAACGGATAGACAAATCCGCAAAATTTCTGTTGCATCTGCAAGTAGAAACTCGCCCGATTACAACGGTATGCGTACTTTTCCCCTAGGCCGTTCTAGTTATTCGTTTCGAGCATCAGAACTGCGAAAATTTTGAGTTTCTCAAGCGTTTCTTACTTCCAAACTGCCATATCTCGCGAACGGATTGACCAATCCGCAAAATTTCTGATGCGTCTGAAAGTAGAAACTCGCCCGATTACAACGGTGTGCGTACTATTCCCCTAGGCCGTTCTAGTTACTCGTTTCGAGCATCAGAACTGCGAGAATTTTGAGTTTCTCAAGCGTTTCTTACCTCCAAACTGCCACATCTCGCGAACGGATTGACCAATCCGCAAAATTTCTGTTGCATCTGAAAGTAGAAACTCGCCCGATTACAACGGTATGTGTAGTTTTCCCCTAGGCCGTTCTGGTTATTCGTTTCGAGCATCAGAACTGCGAAAATTTTGAGTTTCTCAAGCGTTTCTTACATCCAAACGGCCATACCTCGCGAACGTATTGACCAATCCGCATGATTTCTGTTGCATCTGAAAGTAGAAACTCGCCCGACTACAACGGTAGGTGTAGTTTTCCCCTAGGCCGTTCTAGTTATTAGTTTCGAGCTTCAGAACTGCGAAAATTTTGAGTTTCTCAAGCGTTTCTTACTTCCAAACTGCCACATCTCGCGAACGGATCGACCAATCCGCAAAATTTCTGTTGCATCTGAAAGTAGAAACTCGCCCGATTACAACGGTATGTGTAGTTTTCCCCTAGGCCGTTCCAGTTATTCATTTCGAGCATCAGAACTGCGAAAATTTTGAGTTTCTCAAGCGTTTCTTACCTCCAAACTGCCATATCTCGCGAACGGATTGATCAATCCGCAAAATTTCTGTTGCTTCTGAAAGTAGAAACTCGCCCGATTACAACGGTATGCGCACTTTTCCCCTAGGCCGTTCTCGTCATTCGTTTCGAACATCAGAACTGCGAAAATTTTGAGTTTCTCAAGCGTTTCCTACTTCCAAACTGCCATATCTCGCGAACGGATTGTTCAATCCGCAAAATTTCTGTTGCATCTGAAAGTAGAAACCCGCCCGATTACAACGGTATGCGTACTTCTCCCCTAGGCCGTTCTAGTCATTCGTTTCGAGCATCAGAACTGCGAAAATTTTGAGTTTCTCAAACGTTTCTTACCTCCAAACTGCCATATCTCGCGAACGGATTGACCAATCCGCATGATTTCTATTGCATTTGAAAGTAGAAACTCGCCCGATTACAACGGTATGCGCACTCTTCCCCTGGGCCGTTCTAGTTATTCGTTTCGAGCATCAGAACTGCGAAAATTTTGAGATTCTAAAGCGTTTCTTATCTCCAAACTGCCATATCTCGCGAACGGATTGATCAATCCGCAAAATTTCTGTTGCATCTGAAAGTAGAAACTCGCCCGATTACAACGGTTTGCGCACTTTTCCCCTAGGCCGTTCTGGTTATTCGTTTCGAGCATCAGAACTGCGAAAATTTTGAGTTTCTCAAGCGTTTCTTACATCCAAACGGCCATATCTCGCGAACGGATTGACCAATCCGCAAAATTTCTGTTGCATCTGCAAGTAGAAACTCGCCCGATTACAACGGTATGCGTACTTTTCCCCTAGGCCGTTCTAGTTATTCGTTTCGAGCTTCAGAACTGCGAAAATTTTGAGTTTCTCAAGCGTTTCTTACATCCAAACTGCCATATCTCGCGAACGGATTGACCAATCCGCAAAATTTCTGTTGCGTCTGAAAGTAGAAACTCGCCCGATTACAACGGTGTACGTACTATTCCCCTAGGCCGTTCTAGTTACTCGTTTCGAGCATCAGAACTGCGAAAATTTTGAGTTTCTCAAGCGTTTCTTACCTCCAAACTGCCACATCTCGCGAACGGATTGACCAATCCGCAAAATTTCTGTTGCATCTGAAAGTAGAAACTCGCCCGATTACAACGGTATGTGTAGTTTTCCCCTAGGCCGTTCTGGTTATTCGTTTAGAGCATCAGAACTGCGAAAATTTTGAGTTTCTCAAGCGTTTCTTACATCCAAACGGCCATACCTCGCGAACGTATTGACCAATCCGCATGATTTCTGTTGCATCTGAAAGTAGAAACTCGCCCGATTACAACGGTATGTGTAGTTTTCCCCTAGGCCGTTCTGGTTATTCGTTTCGAGCATCAGAACTGCGAAAATTTTGAGTTTCTCAAGCGTTTCTTACATCCAAACGGCCATACCTCGCGAACGTATTGACCAATCCGCATGATTTCTGTTGCATCTGAAAGTAGAAACTCGCCCGACTACAACGGTAGGTGTAGTTTTCCCCTAGGCCGTTCTAGTTATTAGTTTCGAGCTTCAGAACTGCGAAAATTTTGAGTTTCTCAAGCGTTTCTTACTTCCAAACTGCCACATCTCGCGAACGGATCGACCAATCCCCAAAATTTCTGTTGCATCTGAAAGTAGAAACTCGCCCGATTACATCGGTATGTGTAGTTTTCCCCTAGGCCGTTCCAGTTATTCGTTTCGAGCATCAGAACTGCGAAAATTTTGAGTTTCTCAAGCGTTTCTTACATCCAAACTGCCATATCTCGCGAACGGATTAACCGATCCGCAAAATTTCTGTTGCATCTGAAAGTAGAAACTCGCCCGATTACAACGGTATGCGCACTCTTCCCCTGGGCCGTTCTAGTTATTCGTTTCGAGCATCAGAACTGCGAAAATTTTGAGATTCTAAAGCGTTTCTTATCTCCAAACTGCCATATCTCGCGAACGGATTGATCAATCCGCAAAATTTCTGTTGCATCTGAAAGTAGAAACTCGCCCGATTACAACGGTTTGCGCACTTTTCCCCTAGGCCGTTCTGGTTATTCGTTTCGAGCATCAGAACTGCGAAAATTTTGAGTTTCTCAAGCGTTTCTTACATCCAAACGGCCATATCTCGCGAACGGATTGACCAATCCGCAAAATTTCTGTTGCATCTGCAAGTAGAAACTCGCCCGATTACAACGGTATGCGTACTTTTCCCCTAGGCCGTTCTAGTTATTCGTTTCGAGCTTCAGAACTGCGAAAATTTTGAGTTTCTCAAGCGTTTCTTACTTCCAAACTGCCATATCTCGCGAACGGATTGACCAATCCGCAAAATTTCTGTTGCGTCTGAAAGTAGAAACTCGCCCGATTACAACGGTATGTGTAGTTTTCCCCTAGGCCGTTCTGGTTATTCGTTTAGAGCATCAGAACTGCGAAAATTTTGAGTTTCTCAAGCGTTTCTTACATCCAAACGGCCATACCTCGCGAACGTATTGACCAATCCGCATGATTTCTGTTGCATCTGAAAGTAGAAACTCGCCCGATTACAACGGTATGTGTAGTTTTCCCCTAGGCCGTTCTGGTTATTCGTTTCGAGCATCAGAACTGCGAAAATTTTGAGTTTCTCAAGCGTTTCTTACATCCAAACGGCCATACCTCGCGAACGTATTGACCAATCCGCATGATTTCTGTTGCATCTGAAAGTAGAAACTCGCCCGACTACAACGGTAGGTGTAGTTTTCCCCTAGGCCGTTCTAGTTATTAGTTTCGAGCTTCAGAACTGCGAAAATTTTGAGTTTCTCAAGCGTTTCTTACTTCCAAACTGCCACGTCTCGCGAACGGATCGACCAATCCCCAAAATTTCTGTTGCATCTGAAAGTAGAAACTCGCCCGATTACAACGGTATGTGTGGTTTTCCCCTAGGCCGTTCCAGTTATTCATTTCTAGCATCAGAACTGCGAAAATTTTGAGTTTCTCAAGCGTTTCCTACTTCCAAACTGCCATATCTCGTGAACGGATCGACCAATCTGCAAAATTTCTGTTGCATCTGAAAGTTGAAACTCGCCCGATTACATCGGTATGCGTACTTTTCCCCTAGGCCATTCTAGTTATTCGTTTCGAGCATCAGAACTGCGAAAATTTTGAGGTTCTCAAGCGTTTCTTACATCCAAACTGCCACATCTCGCGAACGGATTGACCAATCCGCAAAATTTCTGTTGCATCTGAAAGTAGAAACCCGCCCGATTACAACGGTATGCGTACTTCTCCCCTAGGCCCTTCTAGTCATTCGTTTCGAGCATCAGAACTGCGAAAATTTTGAGTTTCTCAAGCGTTTCTTACCTCCAAACTGCCATATCTCGCGAACGGATTGACCAATCCGCATGATTTCTATTGCATTTGAAAGTAGAAACTCGCCCGATTACAACGGTATGCGCACTCTTCCCCTGGGCCGTTCTAGTTATTCGTTTCGAGCATCAGAACTGCGAAAATTTTGAGATTCTAAAGCGTTTCTTATCTCCAAACTGCCATATGTCGCGAACGGATTGATCAATCCGCAAAATTTCTGTTGCATCTGAAAGTAGAAACTCGCCCGATTACAACGGTTTGCGCACTTTTCCCCTAGGCCGTTCTGGTTATTCGTTTCGAGCATCAGAACTGCGAAAATTTTGAGTTTCTCAAGCGTTTCTTACATCCAAACGGCCATATCTCGCGAACGGATTGACCAATCCGCATGATTTCTGTTGAATCTGAAAGTAGAAACTCGCCCGACTACAACGGTAGGTGTAGTTTTCCCCTAGGCCGTTCTAGTTATTCGTTTCGAGCATCAGAACTGCGAAATTTTGAGTTTCTCAAGCGTTTCCTCCTTCAAAATGCCATATCTCGTGAACGGATCGACCAAACCGCAAAATTTCCGTTGCATCTGAAAGTAGAAACTCGCCCGATTACATCGGTATGCGTACTTTTCCCCTAGGCCGTTCTAGTTATTCGTTTCGAGCATCAGAACTGCGAAAATTTTGAGTTTCTCAAGCGTTTCATACATCCAAACTGCCACATCTCGCGAACGGATTGACCAATCCGCAAAATTTCTGTTGCATCTGAAAGTAGAAACTCGCCTGATTACAACGGTATGTGTAGTTTTCCCCTAGACCGTTCCAGTTATTCGTTTCGAGAATCAGAACTGCGAAAATTTTGAGTTTCTCAAGCGTTTCTTACCTCCAAACTGCCATATCTCGCGAACGGATTGACCAATCCGCAAAATTTCTGTTGCATTTGAATGTAGAAACTCGCCCGATTACAACGGTATGCGCACTTTTCCCCTGGGCCGTTCTAGTTATTCGTTTCGAGCATCAGAACTGCGAAAATTTTGAGTTTCTCAAGCGTTTCTTACATCCAAACGGCCATACCTCGCGAACGGATTGACCAATCCGCATGATTTCTGTTGCATCTGAAAGTAGAAACTCGCCCGATTACAACGGTAGGTGTAGTTTTCCCCTAGGCCGTTCTAGTTATTAGTTTCGAGCTTCAGAACTGCGTAAATTTTGAGTTTCTCAAGCGTTTCTTACATCCAAACTGCCACATCTCGCGAACGGATTGACCAATCCGCAAAATTTCTGTTGCATCTGAAAGTAGAAACTCGCCTGATTACAACGGTATGCGTACTTCTCCCCTAGGCCGTTCTAGTCATTCGTTTCGAGCATCAGAACTGCGAAAATTTTGAGTTTCTCAAGCGTTTCTTACGGCCAAACTGCCATATCTCGCGAACGGATTGACCAATCTGCATGATTTCTATTGCATTTGAAAGTAGAAACTCGCCCGATTACAACGGTATGCGCACTCTTCCCCTGGGCCGTTCTAGTTATTCGTTTCGAGCATCAGAACTGCGAAAATTTTGAGATTCTAAAGCGTTTCTTATCTCCAAACTGCCATATGTCGCGAACGGATTGATCAATCCGCAAAATTTCTATTGCATCTGAAAGTAGAAACTCGCCCGATTAGAACGGTATGCGCACTTTTCCCCTAGGCCGTTCTAGTCATTCGTTTCGAGCATCAGAACTGCGAAAATTTTGAGTTTCTCAAGCGTTTCCCCCTTCAAAATACCATATCTCGTGAACGGATCGACCAATCCGCAAAATTTCCGTTGCATCTGAAAGTAGAAACTCGCCCGATTACATCGGTATGCGTACTTTTCCCCTAGGCCGTTCTAGTTATTCGTTTCGAGCATCAGAACTGCGAAAATTTTGAGTTTCTCAAGCGTTTCTTACATCCAAACTGCCACATCTCGCGAACGGATTGACCAATCCGCAAAATTTCTGTTGCATCTGAATGTAGAAACTCGCCCGACTACAACGGTAGGTGTAGTTTTCCCCTAGGCCGTTCTAGTTATTAGTTTCGAGCTTCAGAACTGCGAAAATTTTGAGTTTCTCAAGCGTTTCTTACATCCAAACTGCCACATCTCGCGAACGGATCGACCAATCCGCAAAATTTCTGTTGCATCTGAAAGTAGAAAGTCGCCCGATTACATCGGTATGCGTACTTTTCCCCTAGGCCGTTCTAGTTATTCGTTTCGAGCATCAGAACTGCGAAAATTTTGAGTTTCTCAAGCGTTTCTTACATCCAAACTGCCACAACTCGCGAACGGATTGACCAATCCGCAAAATTTCTGTTGCATCTGAAAGTAGAAATTCGCCTGATTACAACGGTATGTGTAGTTTTCCCCTGGGCCGTTCTAGTTATTCATTTCGAGCATCAGAACTGCGAAAATTTTGAGTTTCTCAAGCGTTTCTTACTTCCAAACTGCCATATCTCGCGAACGGATTGATCAATCCGCAAAATTTCTGTTGCTTCTGAAAGTAGAAACTCGCCCGATTAGAACGGTATGCGCACTTTTCCCCTAGGCCGTTCTAGTCATTCGTTTCGAGCATTAGAACTGCGAAAATTTTGAGTTTCTCAAGCGTTTCCTCCTTCAAAATGCCATATCTCGTGAACGGATCGACCAATCCGCAAAATTTCCGTTGCATCTGAAAGTAGAAACTCGCCCGATTACATCGGTATGCGTACTTTTCCCCTAGGCCGTTCTAGTTATTCGTTTCGAGCATCAGAACTTCGAAAATTTTGAGTTTCTCAAGCGTTTCTTACATCCAAACTGCCACATCTCGCGAACGGATTGACCAATCCGCAAAATTTCTGTTGCATCTGAAAGTAGAAACTCGCCTGATTACAACGGTATGTGTAGTTTTCCCCTAGACCGTTCCAGTTATTCGTTTCGAGAATCAGAACTGCGAAAATTTTGAGTTTCTCAAGCGTTTCTTACATCCAAACTGCCATATCTCGCGAACGGATTGACCAATCCGCAAAATTTCTGTTGCATTTGAATGTAGAAACTCGCCCGATTACAACGGTATGCGCACTTTTCCCCTGGGCCGTTCTAGTTATTCGTTTCGAGCATCAGAACTGCGAAAATTTTGAGTTTCTCAAGCGTATCTTACTTCCAAACTGCCATATCTCGCGAACGGATTGACCAATCCGCAAAATTTCTGTTGCATTTGAATGTAGAAACTCGCCCGATTACAACGGTATGTGTAGTTTTCCCCTAGGCCGTTCCAGTTATTCGTTTCGAGCATCAGAACTGCGAAAATTTTGAGTTTCTCAAGCGTTTCTTACATCCAAACGGCCATATCTCGCGAACGGATTGACCAATCCGCATGATTTCTGTTGCATCTGAAAGTAGAAACTCGCCTGATAAAACGGTATGTGTAATTTTCCCCTAGACCGTTCCAGTTATTCGTTTCGAGAATAAGAACTGCGAAAATTTTGAGTTTCTCAAGCGTTTCTTACCTCCAAACTGCCATATCTTGCGAACGGATTGACCAATCCGCAAAATTTCTGTTGCATTTGAATGTAGAAACTCGCCCGATTACAACGGTATGTGTAGTTTTCCCCTAGGCCGTTCCAGTTATTCGTTTCGAGCATCAGAACTGCGAAAATTTTGAGTTTCTCAAGCGTTTCTTACCTCCAAACTGCCATATCTCGCGAACGGATTGATCAATCCGGAAAATTTCTGTTGCATCGGAAAGTAGAAACTCGCCCGATTACAACGGTATGCGCACTTTTCCCCTAGGCCGTTCTGGTTATTCGTTTCGAGCATCAGAACTGCGAAAATTTTGAGTTTCTCAAGCCTTTCTTACATCCAAACGGCCATATCTCGCGAACGGATTTACCAATCCGCATGATTTCTGTTGCATCTGAAAGTAGAAACTCGCCCGACTACAACGGTAGGTGTAGTTTTCCCCTAGGCCGTTCTAGTTATTAGTTTCGAGCTTCAGAACTGCGAAAATTTTGAGTTTCTCAAGCGTTTCTTACTTCCAAACTGCCACATCTCGCGAACGGATCGACCAATCCGCAAAATTTCTGTTGCATCTGAAAGTAGAAACTCGCCCGATTACATCGGTATGCGTACTTTTCCCCTAGGCCGTTCTAGTTATTCGTTTCGAGCATCAGAACTGCGAAAATTTTGAGTTTCTCAAGCGTTTCTTACCTCCAAACTGCCATATCTCGCGAACGGATTGACCAATCCGCAAAATTTCTGTTGCATCTGCAAGTAGAAACTCGCCCGATTACAACGGTATGCGTACTTTTCCCCTAGGCCGTTCTAGTTATTCGTTTCGAGCTTCAGAACTGCGAAAATTTTGAGTTTCTCAAGCGTTTCTTACATCCAAACTGCCATATCTCGCGAACGGATTGACCAATCCGCAAAATTTCTGTTGCGTCTGAAAGTAGAAACTCGCCCGATTACAACGGTGTACGTACTATTCCCCTAGGCCGTTCTAGTTACTCGTTTCGAGCATCAGAACTGCGAAAATTTTGAGTTTCTCAAGCGTTTCTTACCTCCAAACTGCCACATCTCGCGAACGGATTGACCAATCCGCAAAATTTCTGTTGCATCTGAAAGTAGAAACTCGCCCGATTACAACGGTATGTGTAGTTTTCCCCTAGGCCGTTCTGGTTATTCGTTTAGAGCATCAGAACTGCGAAAATTTTGAGTTTCTCAAGCGTTTCTTACATCCAAACGGCCATACCTCGCGAACGTATTGACCAATCCGCATGATTTCTGTTGCATCTGAAAGTAGAAACTCGCCCGATTACAACGGTATGTGTAGTTTTCCCCTAGGCCGTTCTGGTTATTCGTTTCGAGCATCAGAACTGCGAAAATTTTGAGTTTCTCAAGCGTTTCTTACATCCAAACGGCCATACCTCGCGAACGTATTGACCAATCCGCATGATTTCTGTTGCATCTGAAAGTAGAAACTCGCCCGACTACAACGGTAGGTGTAGTTTTCCCCTAGGCCGTTCTAGTTATTAGTTTCGAGCTTCAGAACTGCGAAAATTTTGAGTTTCTCAAGCGTTTCTTACTTCCAAACTGCCACATCTCGCGAACGGATCGACCAATCCCCAAAATTTCTGTTGCATCTGAAAGTAGAAACTCGCCCGATTACATCGGTATGTGTAGTTTTCCCCTAGGCCGTTCCAGTTATTCGTTTCGAGCATCAGAACTGCGAAAATTTTGAGTTTCTCAAGCGTTTCTTACATCCAAACTGCCATATCTCGCGAACGGATTAACCGATCCGCAAAATTTCTGTTGCATCTGAAAGTAGAAACTCGCCCGATTACAACGGTATGCGCACTCTTCCCCTGGGCCGTTCTAGTTATTCGTTTCGAGCATCAGAACTGCGAAAATTTTGAGATTCTAAAGCGTTTCTTATCTCCAAACTGCCATATCTCGCGAACGGATTGATCAATCCGCAAAATTTCTGTTGCATCTGAAAGTAGAAACTCGCCCGATTACAACGGTTTGCGCACTTTTCCCCTAGGCCGTTCTGGTTATTCGTTTCGAGCATCAGAACTGCGAAAATTTTGAGTTTCTCAAGCGTTTCTTACATCCAAACGGCCATATCTCGCGAACGGATTGACCAATCCGCAAAATTTCTGTTGCATCTGCAAGTAGAAACTCGCACGATTACAACGGTATGCGTACTTTTCCCCTAGGCCGTTCTAGTTATTCGTTTCGAGCTTCAGAACTGCGAAAATTTTGAGTTTCTCAAGCGTTTCTTACTTCCAAACTGCCATATCTCGCGAACGGATTGACCAATCCGCAAAATTTCTGTTGCATCTGAAAGTAGAAACTCGCCCGATTACAACGGTATGTGTAGTTTTCCCCTAGGCCGTTCTGGTTATTCGTTTAGAGCATCAGAACTGCGAAAATTTTGAGTTTCTCAAGCGTTTCTTACATCCAAACGGCCATACCTCGCGAACGTATTGACCAATCCGCATGATTTCTGTTGCATCTGAAAGTAGAAACTCGCCCGATTACAACGGTATGTGTAGTTTTCCCCTAGGCCGTTCTGGTTATTCGTTTCGAGCATCAGAACTGCGAAAATTTTGAGTTTCTCAAGCGTTTCTTACATCCAAACGGCCATACCTCGCGAACGTATTGACCAATCCGCATGATTTCTGTTGCATCTGAAAGTAGAAACTCGCCCGACTACAACGGTAGGTGTAGTTTTTCCCTAGGCCGTTCTAGTTATTAGTTTCGAGCTTCAGAACTGCGAAAATTTTGAGTTTCTCAAGCGTTTCTTACTTCCAAACTGCCACGTCTCGCGAACGGATCGACCAATCCCCAAAATTTCTGTTGCATCTGAAAGTAGAAACTCGCCCGATTACATCGGTATGTGTAGTTTTCCCCTAGGCCGTTCCAGTTATTCGTTTCGAGCATCAGAACTGCGAAAATTTTGAGTTTCTCAAGCGTTTCTTACATCCAAACTGCCATATCTCGCGAACGGATTAACCGATCCGCAAAATTTCTGTTGCATCTGAAAGTAGAAACTCGCCCGATTACAACGGTATGCGCACTTTTCCCCTAGGCCGTTCTAGTTATTCGTTTCAAGCATCAGAACTGCGCAAATTTTGAGTTTCTCAAGCGTTCCTTACCTCCAAACTGCCATATCTCGCGAACGGATTGACCAATCCGCAAAATTTCTGTTGCATCTGAAAGTAGAAACTCGCCCGATTACAACGGTATGTGTGGTTTTCCCCTAGGCCGTTCCAGTTATTCATTTCTAGCATCAGAACTGCGAAAATTTTGAGTTTCTCAAGCGTTTCCTACTTCCAAACTGCCATATCTCGTGAACGGATCGACCAATCTGCAAAATTTCTGTTGCATCTGAAAGTTGAAACTCGCCCGATTACATCGGTATGCGTACTTTTCCCCTAGGCCATTCTAGTTATTCGTTTCGAGCATCAGAACTGCGAAAATTTTGAGGTTCTCAAGCGTTTCTTACATCCAAACTGCCACATCTCGCGAACGGATTGACCAATCCGCAAAATTTCTGTTGCATCTGAAAGTAGAAACCCGCCCGATTACAACGGTATGCGTACTTCTCCCCTAGGCCCTTCTAGTCATTCGTTTCGAGCATCAGAACTGCGAAAATTTTGAGTTTCTCAAGCGTTTCTTACCTCCAAACTGCCATATCTCGCGAACGGATTGACCAATCCGCATGATTTCTATTGCATTTGAAAGTAGAAACTCGCCCGATTACAACGGTATGCGCACTCTTCCCCTGGGCCGTTCTAGTTATTCGTTTCGAGCATCAGAACTGCGAAAATTTTGAGATTCTAAAGCGTTTCTTATCTCCAAACTGCCATATGTCGCGAACGGATTGATCAATCCGCAAAATTTCTGTTGCATCTGAAAGTAGAAACTCGCCCGATTACAACGGTTTGCGCACTTTTCCCCTAGGCCGTTCTGGTTATTCGTTTCGAGCATCAGAACTGCGAAAATTTTGAGTTTCTCAAGCGTTTCTTACATCCAAACGGCCATATCTCGCGAACGGATTGACCAATCCGCATGATTTCTGTTGAATCTGAAAGTAGAAACTCGCCCGACTACAACGGTAGGTGTAGTTTTCCCCTAGGCCGTTCTAGTTATTCGTTTCGAGCATCAGAACTGCGAAAATTTTGAGTTTCTCAAGCGTTTCCTCCTTCAAAATGCCATATCTCGTGAACGGATCGACCAAACCGCAAAATTTCCGTTGCATCTGAAAGTAGAAACTCGCCCGATTACATCGGTATGCGTACTTTTCCCCTAGGCCGTTCTAGTTATTCGTTTCGAGCATCAGAACTGCGAAAATTTTGAGTTTCTCAAGCGTTTCATACATCCAAACTGCCACATCTCGCGAACGGATTGACCAATCCGCAAAATTTCTGTTGCATCTGAAAGTAGAAACTCGCCTGATTACAACGGTATGTGTAGTTTTCCCCTAGACCGTTCCAGTTATTCGTTTCGAGAATCAGAACTGCGAAAATTTTGAGTTTCTCAAGCGTTTCTTACCTCCAAACTGCCATATCTCGCGAACGGATTGACCAATCCGCAAAATTTCTGTTGCATTTGAATGTAGAAACTCGCCCGATTACAACGGTATGCGCACTTTTCCCCTAGGCCGTTCTGGTTATTCGTTTCGAGCATCAGAACTGCGAAAATTTTGAGTTTCTCAAGCGTTTCTTACATCCAAACGGCCATATCTCGCGAACGGATTGACCAATCCGCATGATTTCTGTTGAATCTGAAAGTAGAAACTCGCCCGACTACAACGGTAGGTGTAGTTTTCCCCTAGGCCGTTCTAGTTATTCGTTTCGAGCATCAGAACTGCGAAAATTTTGAGTTTCTCAAGCGTTTCCTCCTTCAAAATGCCATATCTCGTGAACGGATCGACCAAACCGCAAAATTTCCGTTGCATCTGAAAGTAGAAACTCGCCCGATTACAACGGTATGTGTAGTTTTCCCCTAGGCCGTTCTGGTTATTCGTTTCGAGCATCAGAACTGCGAAAATTTTGAGTTTCTCAAGCGTTTCTTACATCCAAACGGCCATACCTCGCGAACGTATTGACCAATCCGCATGATTTCTGTTGCATCTGAAAGTAGAAACTCGCCCGACTACAACGGTAGGTGTAGTTTTCCCCTAGGCCGTTCTAGTTATTAGTTTCGAGCTTCAGAACTGCGAAAATTTTGAGTTTCTCAAGCGTTTCTTACTTCCAAACTGCCACATCTCGCGAACGGATCGACCAATCCCCAAAATTTCTGTTGCATCTGAAAGTAGAAACTCGCCCGATTACATCGGTATGTGTAGTTTTCCCCTAGGCCGTTCCAGTTATTCGTTTCGAGCATCAGAACTGCGAAAATTTTGAGTTTCTCAAGCGTTTCTTACATCCAAACTGCCATATCTCGCGAACGGATTAACCGATCCGCAAAATTTCTGTTGCATCTGAAAGTAGAAACTCGCCCGATTACAACGGTATGCGCACTCTTCCCCTGGGCCGTTCTAGTTATTCGTTTCGAGCATCAGAACTGCGAAAATTTTGAGATTCTAAAGCGTTTCTTATCTCCAAACTGCCATATCTCGCGAACGGATTGATCAATCCGCAAAATTTCTGTTGCATCTGAAAGTAGAAACTCGCCCGATTACAACGGTTTGCGCACTTTTCCCCTAGGCCGTTCTGGTTATTCGTTTCGAGCATCAGAACTGCGAAAATTTTGAGTTTCTCAAGCGTTTCTTACATCCAAACGGCCATATCTCGCGAACGGATTGACCAATCCGCAAAATTTCTGTTGCATCTGCAAGTAGAAACTCGCCCGATTACAACGGTATGCGTACTTTTCCCCTAGGCCGTTCTAGTTATTCGTTTCGAGCTTCAGAACTGCGAAAATTTTGAGTTTCTCAAGCGTTTCTTACTTCCAAACTGCCATATCTCGCGAACGGATTGACCAATCCGCAAAATTTCTGTTGCGTCTGAAAGTAGAAACTCGCCCGATTACAACGGTATGTGTAGTTTTCCCCTAGGCCGTTCTGGTTATTCGTTTAGAGCATCAGAACTGCGAAAATTTTGAGTTTCTCAAGCGTTTCTTACATCCAAACGGCCATACCTCGCGAACGTATTGACCAATCCGCATGATTTCTGTTGCATCTGAAAGTAGAAACTCGCCCGATTACAACGGTATGTGTAGTTTTCCCCTAGGCCGTTCTGGTTATTCGTTTCGAGCATCAGAACTGCGAAAATTTTGAGTTTCTCAAGCGTTTCTTACATCCAAACGGCCATACCTCGCGAACGTATTGACCAATCCGCATGATTTCTGTTGCATCTGAAAGTAGAAACTCGCCCGACTACAACGGTAGGTGTAGTTTTCCCCTAGGCCGTTCTAGTTATTAGTTTCGAGCTTCAGAACTGCGAAAATTTTGAGTTTCTCAAGCGTTTCTTACTTCCAAACTGCCACATCTCGCGAACGGATCGACCAATCCCCAAAATTTCTGTTGCATCTGAAAGTAGAAACTCGCCCGATTACATCGGTATGTGTAGTTTTCCCCTAGGCCGTTCCAGTTATTCGTTTCGAGCATCAGAACTGCGAAAATTTTGAGTTTCTCAAGCGTTTCTTACATCCAAACTGCCATATCTCGCGAACGGATTAACCGATCCGCAAAATTTCTGTTGCATCTGAAAGTAGAAACTCGCCCGATTACAACGGTATGCGCACTTTTCCCCTAGGCCGTTCTAGTTATTCGTTTCAAGCATCAGAACTGCGCAAATTTTGAGTTTCTCAAGCGTTCCTTACCTCCAAACTGCCATATCTCGCGAACGGATTGACCAATCCGCAAAATTTCTGTTGCATCTGAAAGTAGAAACTCGCCCGATTACAACGGTATGTGTGGTTTTCCCCTAGGCCGTTCCAGTTATTCATTTCTAGCATCAGAACTGCGAAAATTTTGAGTTTCTCAAGCGTTTCCTACTTCCAAACTGCCATATCTCGTGAACGGATCGACCAATCTGCAAAATTTCTGTTGCATCTGAAAGTTGAAACTCGCCCGATTACATCGGTATGCGTACTTTTCCCCTAGGCCATTCTAGTTATTCGTTTCGAGCATCAGAACTGCGAAAATTTTGAGGTTCTCAAGCGTTTCTTACATCCAAACTGCCACATCTCGCGAACGGATTGACCAATCCGCAAAATTTCTGTTGCATCTGAAAGTAGAAACCCGCCCGATTACAACGGTATGCGTACTTCTCCCCTAGGCCCCTCTAGTCATTCGTTTCGAGCATCAGAACTGCGAAAATTTTGAGTTTCTCAAGCGTTTCTTACCTCCAAACTGCCATATCTCGCGAACGGATTGACCAATCCGCATGATTTCTATTGCATTTGAAAGTAGAAACTCGCCCGATTACAACGGTATGCGCACTCTTCCCCTGGGCCGTTCTAGTTATTCGTTTCGAGCATCAGAACTGCGAAAATTTTGAGATTCTAAAGCGTTTCTTATCTCCAAACTGCCATATGTCGCGAACGGATTGATCAATCCGCAAAATTTCTGTTGCATCTGAAAGTAGAAACTCGCCCGATTACAACGGTTTGCGCACTTTTCCCCTAGGCCGTTCTGGTTATTCGTTTCGAGCATCAGAACTGCGAAAATTTTGAGTTTCTCAAGCGTTTCTTACATCCAAACGGCCATATCTCGCGAACGGATTGACCAATCCGCATGATTTCTGTTGAATCTGAAAGTAGAAACTCGCCCGACTACAACGGTAGGTGTAGTTTTCCCCTAGGCCGTTCTAGTTATTCGTTTCGAGCATCAGAACTGCGAAAATTTTGAGTTTCTCAAGCGTTTCCTCCTTCAAAATGCCATATCTCGTGATCGGATCGACCAAACCGCAAAATTTCCGTTGCATCTGAAAGTAGAAACTCGCCCGATTACATCGGTATGCGTACTTTTCCCCTAGGCCGTTCTAGTTATTCGTTTCGAGCATCAGAACTGCGAAAATTTTGAGTTTCTCAAGCGTTTCATACATCCAAACTGCCACATCTCGCGAACGGATTGACCAATCCGCAAAATTTCTGTTGCATCTGAAAGTAGAAACTCGCCTGATTACAACGGTATGTGTAGTTTTCCCCTAGACCGTTCCAGTTATTCGTTTCGAGAATCAGAACTGCGAAAATTTTGAGTTTCTCAAGCGTTTCTTACCTCCAAACTGCCATATCTCGCGAACGGATTGACCAATCCGCAAAATTTCTGTTGCATTTGAATGTAGAAACTCGCCCGATTACAACGGTATGCGCACTTTTCCCCTGGGCCGTTCTAGTTATTCGTTTCGAGCATCAGAACTGCGAAAATTTTGAGTTTCTCAAGCGTTTCTTACATCCAAACGGCCATACCTCGCGAACGGATTGACCAATCCGCATGATTTCTGTTGCATCTGAAAGTAGAAACTCGCCCGATTACAACGGTAGGTGTAGTTTTCCCCTAGGCCGTTCTAGTTATAAGTTTCGAGCTTCAGAACTGCGAAAATTTTGAGTTTCTCAAGCGTTTCTTACATCCAAACTGCCACATCTCGCGAACGGATTGACCAATCCGCAAAATTTCTGTTGCATCTGAAAGTAGAAACTCGCCTGATTACAACGGTATGCGTACTTCTCCCCTAGGCCGTTCTAGTCATTCGTTTCGAGCATCAGAACTGCGAAAATTTTGAGTTTCTCAAGCGTTTCTTACGGCCAAACTGCCATATCTCGCGAACGGATTGACCAATCCGCATGATTTCTATTGCATTTGAAAGTAGAAACTCGCCCGATTACAACGGTATGCGCACTCTTCCCCTGGGCCGTTCTAGTTATTCGTTTCGAGCATCAGAACTGCGAAAATTTTGAGATTCTAAAGCGTTTCTTATCTCCAAACTGCCATATGTCGCGAACGGATTGATCAATCCGCAAAATTTCTGTTGCATCTGAAAGTAGAAACTCGCCCGATTAGAACGGTATGCGCACTTTTCCCCTAGGCCGTTCTAGTCATTCGTTTCGAGCATCAGAACTGCGAAAATTTTGAGTTTCTCAAGCGTTTCCCCCTTCAAAATACCATATCTCGTGAACGGATCGACCAATCCGCAAAATTTCCGTTGCATCTGAAAGTAGAAACTCGCCCGATTACATCGGTATGCGTACTTTTCCCCTAGGCCGTTCTAGTTATTCGTTTCGAGCATCAGAACGGCGAAAATTTTGAGTTTCTCAAGCGTTTCTTACATCCAAACTGCCACATCTCGCGAACGGATTGACCAATCCGCAAAATTTCTGTTGCATCTGAATGTAGAAACTCGCCCGACTACAACGGTAGGTGTAGTTTTCCCCTAGGCCGTTCTAGTTATTAGTTTCGAGCTTCAGAACTGCGAAAATTTTGAGTTTCTCAAGCGTTTCTTACATCCAAACTGCCACATCTCGCGAACGGATCGACCAATCCGCAAAATTTCTGTTGCATCTGAAAGTAGAAAGTCGCCCGATTACATCGGTATGCGTACTTTTCCCCTAGGCCGTTCTAGTTATTCGTTTCGAGCATCAGAACTGCGAAAATTTTGAGTTTCTCAAGCGTTTCTTACATCCAAACTGCCACAACTCGCGAACGGATTGACCAATCCGCAAAATTTCTGTTGCATCTGAAAGTAGAAATTCGCCTGATTACAACGGTATGTGTAGTTTTCCCCTGGGCCGTTCTAGTTATTCATTTCGAGCATCAGAACTGCGAAAATTTTGAGTTTCTCAAGCGTTTCTTACTTCCAAACTGCCATATATCGCGAACGGATTGATCAATCCGCAAAATTTCTGTTGCTTCTGAAAGTAGAAACTCGCCCGATTAGAACGGTATGCGCACTTTTCCCCTAGGCCGTTCTAGTCATTCGTTTCGAGCATTAGAACTGCGAAAATTTTGAGTTTCTCAAGCGTTTCCTCCTTCAAAATGCCATATCTCGTGAACGGATCGACAAATCCGCAAAATTTCCGTTGCATCTGAAAGTAGAAACTCGCCCGATTACATCGGTATGCGTACTTTTCCCCTAGGCCGTTCTAGTTATTCGTTTCGAGCATCAGAACTTCGAAAATTTTGAGTTTCTCAAGCGTTTCTTACATCCAAACTGCCACATCTCGCGAACGGATTGACCAATCCGCAAAATTTCTGTTGCATCTGAAAGTAGAAACTCGCCTGATTACAACGGTATGTGTAGTTTTCCCCTAGACCGTTCCAGTTATTCGTTTCGAGAATCAGAACTGCGAAAATTTTGAGTTTCTCAAGCGTTTCTTACATCCAAACTGCCATATCTCGCGAACGGATTGACCAATCCGCAAAATTTCTGTTGCATTTGAATGTAGAAACTCGCCCGATTACAACGGTATGCGCACTTTTCCCCTGGGCCGTTCTAGTTATTCGTTTCGAGCATCAGAACTGCGAAAATTTTGAGTTTCTCAAGCGTATCTTACTTCCAAACTGCCATATCTCGCGAACGGATTGACCAATCCGCAAAATTTCTGTTGCATTTGAATGTAGAAACTCGCCCGATTACAACGGTATGTGTAGTTTTCCCCTAGGCCGTTCCAGTTATTCGTTTCGAGCATCAGAACTGCGAAAATTTTGAGTTTCTCAAGCGTTTCTTACATCCAAACGGCCATATCTCGCGAACGGATTGACCAATCCGCATGATTTCTGTTGCATCTGAAAGTAGAAACTCGCCTGATAAAACGGTATGTGTAATTTTCCCCTAGACCGTTCCAGTTATTCGTTTCGAGAATAAGAACTGCGAAAATTTTGAGTTTCTCAAGCGTTTCTTACCTCCAAACTGCCATATCTTGCGAACGGATTGACCAATCCGCAAAATTTCTGTTGCATTTGAATGTAGAAACTCGCCCGATTACAACGGTATGTGTAGTTTTCCCCTAGGCCGTTCCAGTTATTCGTTTCGAGCATCAGAACTGCGAAAATTTTGAGTTTCTCAAGCGTTTCTTACCTCCAAACTGCCATATCTCGCGAACGGATTGATCAATCCTGAAAATTTCTGTTGCATCGGAAAGTAGAAACTCGCCCGATTACAACGGTATGCGCACTTTTCCCCTAGGCCGTTCTGGTTATTCGTTTCGAGCATCAGAACTGCGAAAATTTTGAGTTTCTCAAGCCTTTCTTACATCCAAACGGCCATATCTCGCGAACGGATTGACCAATCCGCATGATTTCTGTTGCATCTGAAAGTAGAAACTCGCCCGACTACAACGGTAGGTGTAGTTTTCCCCTAGGCCGTTCTAGTTATTAGTTTCGAGCTTCAGAACTGCGAAAATTTTGAGTTTCTCAAGCGTTTCTTACTTCCAAACTGCCACATCTCGCGAACGGATCGACCAATCCGCAAAATTTCTGTTGCATCTGAAAGTAGAAACTCGCCCGATTACATCGGTATGCGTACTTTTCCCCTAGGCCGTTCTAGTTATTCGTTTCGAGCATCAGAACTGCGAAAATTTTGAGTTTCTCAAGCGTTTCTTACCTCCAAACTGCCATATCTCGCGAACGGATTGACCAATCCGCAAAATTTCTGTTGCATCTGAAAGTAGAAACTCGCCCGATTACATCGGTATGCGTACTTTTCCCCTAGGCCGTTCTAGTTATTCGTTTCGAGCATCAGAACTGCGAAAATTTTGAGTTTCTCAAGCGTTTCTTACATCCAAACTGCCACATCTGGCGAACGGATTGACCAATCCGCAAAATTTCTGTTGCATCTGAAAGTAGAAACTCGCCCGATTACAACGGTTTGCGCACTTTTCCCCTAGGCCGTTCTGGTTATTCGTTTCGAGCATCAGAACTGCGAAAATTTTGAGTTTCTCAAGCGTTTCTTACATCCAAACGGCCATATCTCGCGAACGGATTGACCAATCCGCAAAATTTCTGTTGCATCTGCAAGTAGAAACTCGCCCGATTACAACGGTATGCGTACTTTTCCCCTAGGCCGTTCTAGTTATTCGTTTCGAGCTTCAGAACTGCGAAAATTTTGAGTTTCTCAAGCGTTTCTTACATCCAAACTGCCATATCTCGCGAACGGATTGACCAATCCGCAAAATTTCTGTTGCGTCTGAAAGTAGAAACTCGCCCGATTACAACGGTGTACGTACTATTCCCCTAGGCCGTTCTAGTTACTCGTTTCGAGCATCAGAACTGCGAAAATTTTGAGTTTCTCAAGCGTTTCTTACCTCCAAACTGCCACATCTCGCGAACGGATTGACCAATCCGCAAAATTTCTGTTGCATCTGAAAGTAGAAACTCGCCCGATTACAACGGTATGTGTAGTTTTCCCCTAGGCCGTTCTGGTTATTCGTTTAGAGCATCAGAACTGCGAAAATTTTGAGTTTCTCAAGCGTTTCTTACATCCAAACGGCCATACCTCGCGAACGTATTGACCAATCCGCATGATTTCTGTTGCATCTGAAAGTAGAAACTCGCCCGATTACAACGGTATGCGTACTTTTCCCCTAGGCCGTTCTAGTTATTCGTTTCGAGCTTCAGAACTGCGAAAATTTTGAGTTTCTCAAGCGTTTCTTACTTCCAAACTGCCATATCTCGCGAACGGATTGACCAATCCGCAAAATTTCTGTTGCGTCTGAAAGTAGAAACTCGCCCGATTACAACGGTATGTGTAGTTTTCCCCTAGGCCGTTCTGGTTATTCGTTTAGAGCATCAGAACTGCGAAAATTTTGAGTTTCTCAAGCGTTTCTTACATCCAAACGGCCATACCTCGCGAACGTATTGACCAATCCGCATGATTTCTGTTGCATCTGAAAGTAGAAACTCGCCCGATTACAACGGTATGTGTAGTTTTCCCCTAGGCCGTTCTGGTTATTCGTTTCGAGCATCAGAACTGCGAAAATTTTGAGTTTCTCAAGCGTTTCTTACATCCAAACGGCCATACCTCGCGAACGTATTGACCAATCCGCATGATTTCTGTTGCATCTGAAAGTAGAAACTCGCCCGACTACAACGGTAGGTGTAGGTTTCCCCTAGGCCGTTCTAGTTATTAGTTTCGAGCTTCAGAACTGCGAAAATTTTGAGTTTCTCAAGCGTTTCTTACTTCCAAACTGCCACATCTCGCGAACGGATCGACCAATCCCCAAAATTTCTGTTGCATCTGAAAGTAGAAACTCGCCCGATTACATCGGTATGTGTAGTTTTCCCCTAGGCCGTTCCAGTTATTCGTTTCGAGCATCAGAACTGCGAAAATTTTGAGTTTCTCAAGCGTTTCTTACATCCAAACTGCCATATCTCGCGAACGGATTAACCGATCCGCAAAATTTCTGTTGCATCTGAAAGTAGAAACTCGCCCGATTACAACGGTATGCGCACTTTTCCCCTAGGCCGTTCTAGTTATTCGTTTCAAGCATCAGAACTGCGCAAATTTTGAGTTTCTCAAGCGTTCCTTACCTCCAAACTGCCATATCTCGCGAACGGATTGACCAATCCGCAAAATTTCTGTTGCATCTGAAAGTAGAAACTCGCCCGATTACAACGGTATGTGTGGTTTTCCCCTAGGCCGTTCCAGTTATTCATTTCTAGCATCAGAACTGCGAAAATTTTGAGTTTCTCAAGCGTTTCCTACTTCCAAACTGCCATATCTCGTGAACGGATCGACCAATCTGCAAAATTTCTGTTGCATCTGAAAGTTGAAACTCGCCCGATTACATCGGTATGCGTACTTTTCCCCTAGGCCATTCTAGTTATTCGTTTCGAGCATCAGAACTGTGAAAATTTTGAGGTTCTCAAGCGTTTCTTACATCCAAACTGCCACATCTCGCGAACGGATTGACCAATCCGCAAAATTTCTGTTGCATCTGAAAGTAGAAACCCGCCCGATTACAACGGTATGCGTACTTCTCCCCTAGGCCCTTCTAGTCATTCGTTTCGAGCATCAGAACTGCGAAAATTTTGAGTTTCTCAAGCGTTTCTTACCTCCAAACTGCCATATCTCGCGAACGGATTGACCAATCCGCATGATTTCTATTGCATTTGAAAGTAGAAACTCGCCCGATTACAACGGTATGCGCACTCTTCCCCTGGGCCGTTCTAGTTATTCGTTTCGAGCATCAGAACTGCGAAAATTTTGAGATTCTAAAGCGTTTCTTATCTCCAAACTGCCATATGTCGCGAACGGATTGATCAATCCGCAAAATTTCTGTTGCATCTGAAAGTAGAAACTCGCCCGATTACAACGGTTTGCGCACTTTTCCCCTAGGCCGTTCTGGTTATTCGTTTCGAGCATCAGAACTGCGAAAATTTTGAGTTTCTCAAGCGTTTCTTACATCCAAACGGCCATATCTCGCGAACGGATTGACCAATCCGCATGATTTCTGTTGAATCTGAAAGTAGAAACTCGCCCGACTACAACGGTAGGTGTAGTTTTCCCCTAGGCCGTTCTAGTTATTCGTTTCGAGCATCAGAACTGCGAAAATTTTGAGTTTCTCAAGCGTTTCCTCCTTCAAAATGCCATATCTCGTGAACGGATCGACCAAACCGCAAAATTTCCGTTGCATCTGAAAGTAGAAACTCGCCCGATTACATCGGTATGCGTACTTTTCCCCTAGGCCGTTCTAGTTATTCGTTTCGAGCATCAGAACTGCGAAAATTTTGAGTTTCTCAAGCGTTTCATACATCCAAACTGCCACATCTCGCGAACGGATTGACCAATCCGCAAAATTTCTGTTGCATCTGAAAGTAGAAACTCGCCTGATTACAACGGTATGTGTAGTTTTCCCCTAGACCGTTCCAGTTATTCGTTTCGAGAATCAGAACTGCGAAAATTTTGAGTTTCTCAAGCGTTTCTTACCTCCAAACTGCCATATCTCGCGAACGGATTGACCAATCCGCAAAATTTCTGTTGCATTTGAATGTAGAAACTCGCCCGATTACAACGGTATGCGCACTTTTCCCCTGGGCCGTTCTAGTTATTCGTTTCGAGCATCAGAACTGCGAAAATTTTGAGTTTCTCAAGCGTTTCTTACATCCAAACGGCCATACCTCGCGAACGGATTGACCAATCCGCATGATTTCTGTTGCATCTGAAAGTAGAAACTCGCCCGATTACAACGGTAGGTGTAGTTTTCCCCTAGGCCGTTCTAGTTATTAGTTTCGAGCTTCAGAACTGCGAAAATTTTGAGTTTCTCAAGCGTTTCTTACATCCAAACTGCCACATCTCGCGAACGGATTGACCAATCCGCAAAATTTCTGTTGCATCTGAAAGTAGAAACTCGCCTGATTACAACGGTATGCGTACTTCTCCCCTAGGCCGTTCTAGTCATTCGTTTCGAGCATCAGAACTGCGAAAATTTTGAGTTTCTCAAGCGTTTCTTACGGCCAAACTGCCATATCTCGCGAACGGATTGACCAATCCGCATGATTTCTATTGCATTTGAAAGTAGAAACTCGCCCGATTACAACGGTATGCGCACTCTTCCCCTGGGCCGTTCTAGTTATTCGTTTCGAGCATCAGAACTGCGAAAATTTTGAGATTCTAAAGCGTTTCTTATCTCCAAACTGCCATATGTCGCGAACGGATTGATCAATCCGCAAAATTTCTGTTGCATCTGAAAGTAGAAACTCGCCCGATTAGAACGGTATGCGCACTTTTCCCCTAGGCCGTTCTAGTCATTCGTTTCGAGCATCAGAACTGCGAAAATTTTGAGTCTCTCAAGCGTTTCCCCCTTCAAAATACCATATCTCGTGAACGGATCGACCAATCCGCAAAATTTCCGTTGCATCTGAAAGTAGAAACTCGCCCGATTACATCGGTATGCGTACTTTTCCCCTAGGCCGTTCTAGTTATTCGTTTCGAGCAACAGAACTGCGAAAATTTTGAGTTTCTCAAGCGTTTATTACATCCAAACTGCCACATCTCGCGAACGGATTGACCAATCCGCAAAATTTCTGTTGCATCTGAATGTAGAAACTCGCCCGACTACAACGGTAGGTGTAGTTTTCCCCTAGGCCGTTCTAGTTATTAGTTTCGAGCTTCAGAACTGCGAAAATTTTGAGTTTCTCAAGCGTTTCTTACATCCAAACTGCCACATCTCGCGAACGGATCGACCAATCCGCAAAATTTCTGTTGCATCTGAAAGTAGAAAGTCGCCCGATTACATCGGTATGCGTACTTTTCCCCTAGGCCGTTCTAGTTATTCGTTTCGAGCATCAGAACTGCGAAAATTTTGAGTTTCTCAAGCGTTTCTTACATCCAAACTGCCACAACTCGCGAACGGATTGACCAATCCGCAAAATTTCTGTTGCATCTGAAAGTAGAAATTCGCCTGATTACAACGGTATGTGTAGTTTTCCCCTGGGCCGTTCTAGTTATTCATTTCGAGCATCAGAACTGCGAAAATTTTGAGTTTCTCAAGCGTTTCTTACTTCCAAACTGCCATATCTCGCGAACGGATTGATCAATCCGCAAAATTTCTGTTGCTTCTGAAAGTAGAAACTCGCCCGATTAGAACGGTATGCGCACTTTTCCCCTAGGCCGTTCTAGTCATTCGTTTCGAGCATTAGAACTGCGAAAATTTTGAGTTTCTCAAGCGTTTCCTCCTTCAAAATGCCATATCTCGTGAACGGATCGACCAATCCGCAAAATTTCCGTTGCATCTGAAAGTAGAAACTCGCCCGATTACATCGGTATGCGTACTTTTCCCCTAGGCCGTTCTAGTTATTCGTTTCGAGCATCAGAACTTCGAAAATTTTGAGTTTCTCAAGCGTTTCTTACATCCAAACTGCCACATCTCGCGAACGGATTGACCAATCCGCAAAATTTCTGTTGCATCTGAAAGTAGAAACTCGCCTGATTACAACGGTATGTGTAGTTTTCCCCTAGACCGTTCCAGTTATTCGTTTCGAGAATCAGAACTGCGAAAATTTTGAGTTTCTCAAGCGTTTCTTACATCCAAACTGCCATATCTCGCGAACGGATTGACCAATCCGCAAAATTTCTGTTGCATTTGAATGTAGAAACTCGCCCGATTACAACGGTATGCGCACTTTTCCCCTGGGCCGTTCTAGTTATTCGTTTCGAGCATCAGAACTGCGAAAATTTTGAGTTTCTCAAGCGTATCTTACTTCCAAACTGCCATATCTCGCGAACGGATTGACCAATCCGCAAAATTTCTGTTGCATTTGAATGTAGAAACTCGCCCGATTACAACGGTATGTGTAGTTTTCCCCTAGGCCGTTCCAGTTATTCGTTTCGAGCATCAGAACTGCGAAAATTTTGAGTTTCTCAAGCGTTTCTTACATCCAAACGGCCATATCTCGCGAACGGATTGACCAATCCGCATGATTTCTGTTGCATCTGAAAGTAGAAACTCGCCTGATAAAACGGTATGTGTAATTTTCCCCTAGACCGTTCCAGTTATTCGTTTCGAGAATAAGAACTGCGAAAATTTTGAGTTTCTCAAGCGTTTCTTACCTCCAAACTGCCATATCTTGCGAACGGATTGACCAATCCGCAAAATTTCTGTTGCATTTGAATGTAGAAACTCGCCCGATTACAACGGTATGTGTAGTTTTCCCCTAGGCCGTTCCAGTTATTCGTTTCGAGCATCAGAACTGCGAAAGTTTTGAGTTTCTCAAGCGTTTCTTACCTCCAAACTGCCATATCTCGCGAACGGATTGATCAATCCGGAAAATTTCTGTTGCATCGGAAAGTAGAAACTCGCCCGATTACAACGGTATGCGCACTTTTCCCCTAGGCCGTTCTGGTTATTCGTTTCGAGCATCAGAACTGCGAAAATTTTGAGTTTCTCAAGCCTTTCTTACATCCAAACGGCCATATCTCGCGAACGGATTGACCAATCCGCATGATTTCTGTTGCATCTGAAAGTAGAAACTCGCCCGACTACAACGGTAGGTGTAGTTTTCCCCTAGGCCGTTCTAGTTATTAGTTTCGAGCTTCAGAACTGCGAAAATTTTGAGTTTCTCAAGCGTTTCTTACTTCCAAACTGCCACATCTCGCGAACGGATCGACCAATCCGCAAAATTTCTGTTGCATCTGAAAGTAGAAACTCGCCCGATTACATCGGTATGCGTACTTTTCCCCTAGGCCGTTCTAGTTATTCGTTTCGAGCATCAGAACTGCGAAAATTTTGAGTTTCTCAAGCGTTTCTTACCTCCAAACTGCCATATCTCGCGAACGGATTGACCAATCCGCAAAATTTCTGTTGCATCTGAAAGTAGAAACTCGCCCGATTACATCGGTATGCGTACTTTTCCCCTAGGCCGTTCTAGTTATTCGTTTCGAGCATCAGAACTGCGAAAATTTTGAGTTTCTCAAGCGTTTCTTACATCCAAACTGCCACATCTGGCGAACGGATTGACCAATCCGCAAAATTTCTGTTGCATCTGAAAGTAGAAACTCGCCTGATTACAACGGTATGTGTAGTTTTCCCCTGGGCCGTTCTAGTTATTCGTTTCGAGCATCAGAACTGCGAAAATTTTGAGTTTCTAAAGCGTTTCTAATCTCCAAACGGCCATATCTCGCGAACGGATTGACCAATCCGCATGATTTCTGTTGCATCTGAAAGTAGAAACTCGCCCGACTACAACGGTATGTGTAGTTTTCCCCTAGGCCGTTCTAGTTATTAGTTTCGAGCTTCAGAACTGCGAAAATTTTGAGTTTCTCAAGCGTTTCTTACTTCCAAATTGCCATATCTCGCGAACGGATTGACCAATCCCTAAATTTCTGTTGCATTTGAATGTAGAAACTCGCCCGATTACAACGGAATGTGTAGTTTTCCCCTAGGCCGTTCCAGTTATTCGTTTCGAGCATCAGAACTGCGAAAATTTTGAGTTTCTCAAGCGTTTCTTACATCCAAACGGCCATATCTCGCGAACGGATTGACCAATCCGCATGATTTCTGTTGCATCTGAAAGTAGAAACACGCCCGACTACAACGGTAGGTGTAGTTTTCCCCTAGGCCGTTCTAGTTATTAGTTTCGAGCTTCAGAACTGCGAAAATTTTGAGTTTCTTAAGCGTTTCTTACTTCCAAACTGCCACATCTCGCGAACGGATCGACCAATCCGCAAAATTTCTGTTGCATCTGAAAGTAGAAACTCGCCCGATTACATCGGTATGCGTACTTTTCCCCTAGGCCGTTCTAGTTATTCGTTTCGAGCATCAGAACTGCGAAAATTTTGAGTTTCTCAAGCGTTTCTTACATCCAAACTGCCACATCTCGCGAACGGATTGACCAATCCGCAAAATTTCTGTTGCATCTGAAAGTAGAAACTCGCCTGATTACAACGGTATGTGTAGTTTTCCCCTAGACCGTTCCAGTTATTCGTTTCGAGAATCAGAACTGCGAAAATTTTGAGTTTCTCAAGCGTTTCTTACCTCCAAACTGCCATATCTCGCGAACGGATTGACCAATCCGCAAAATTTCTGTTGCATTTGAAAGTAGAAACTCGCCCGATTACAACGGTATGCGCACTTTTCCCCTGGGCCGTTCTAGTTATTCGTTTCGAGCATCAGAACTGCGAAAATTTTGGGTTTCTAAACCGTTTCTTATCTCCAAACTGCCATATCTCGCGAACGGATTGATCAATCCGCAAAATTTCTGTTGCATCTGAAAGTAGAAACTGGCCCGATTACAACGGTATGCGCGCTTTCCCCCTAGGCCGTTCTAGTTATTCGTTTCAAGCATCAGAACTGCGCAAATTTTGAGTTTCTCAAGCGTTTCTTATCTCCAAACTGCCATATCTCGCGAACGGATTGATCAATCCGCAAAATTTCTGTTGCATCTGAAAGTAGAAACTGGCCCGATTACAACGGTATGCGCGCTTTCCCCCTAGGCCGTTCTAGTTATTCGTTTCAAGCATCAGAACTGCGCAAATTTTGAGTTTCTCAAGCGTTTCTTACCTCCAAACTGCCATATCTCGCGAACGGATTGACCAATCCGCAAAATTTCTGTTGCATCTGAAAGTAGAAACTCGCCCGATTACAACGGTATGTGTAGTTTTCCCCTAGGCCGTTCCAGTTATTCATTTCGAGCATCAGAACTGCGAAAATTTTGAGTTTCTCAAGCGTTTCTTACCTCGAAACTGCCATATCTCGCGAACGGATTGATCAATCCGCAAAATTTCTGTTGCTTCTGAAAGTAGAAACTCGCCCGATTACAACGGTGTGGGCACTTTTCCCCTAGGCCGTTCTCGTCATTCGTTTCGAGCATCAGAACTGCGAAAATTTTGAGTTTCTCAAGCGTTTCTTACCTCGAAACTGCCATATCTCGCGAACGGATTGACCGATCCGCAAAATTTCTGTTGCATTTGAATGTAGAAACTCGCCCGATTACAACGGTATGCGCACTTTTCCCCTGGGCCGTTCTAGTTATTCGTTTCGAGCATCAGAACTGCGAAAATTTTGAGTTTCTCAAGCGTTTCTTACTTCCAAACTGCCACATCTCGCGAACGGATCGACCAATCCGCAAAATTTCTGTTGCATCTGAAAGTAGAAACTCGCCCGATTACATCGGTATGCGTACTTTTCCCCTAGGCCGTTCTAGTTATTCGTTTCGAGCATCAGAACTGCGAAAATTTTGAGTTTCTCAAGCGTTTCTTACATCCAAACGGCCATATCTCGCGAACGGATTGACCAATCCGCATGATTTCTGTCGCATCTGAAAGTAGAAACTCGCCCGACTACAACGGTAGGTGTAGTTTTCCCCTAGGCCGTTCTAGTTATTAGTTTCGAGCTTCAGAACTGCGAAAATTTTGAGTTTCTCAAGCGTTTCTTACTTCCAAACTGCCACATCTCGCGAACGGATCGACCAATCCGCAAAATTTCTGTTGCATCTGAAAGTAGAAACTCGCCCGATTACATCGGTATGGGTGCTTTTCCCCTAGGCCGTTCCAGTTATTCGTTTCGAGAATCAGAACTGCGAAAATTTTGAGTTTCTCAAGCGTTTCTTACTTCCAAACTGCCACATCTCGCGAACGGATCGACCAATCCGCAAAATTTCTGTTGCATCTGAAAGTAGAAACTCGCCCGATTACATCGGTATGCGTACTTTTCCCCTAGGCCGTTCTAGTTATTCGTTTCGAGCATCAGAACTGCGAAAATTTTGAGTTTCTCAAGCGTTTCTTACATCCAAACGGCCATATCTCGCGAACGGATTGACCAATCCGCATGATTTCTGTCGCATCTGAAAGTAGAAACTCGCCCGACTACAACGGTAGGTGTAGTTTTCCCCTAGGCCGTTCTAGTTATTAGTTTCGAGCTTCAGAACTGCGAAAATTTTGAGTTTCTCAAGCGTTTCTTACTTCCAAACTGCCACATCTCGCGAACGGATCGACCAATCCGCAAAATTTCTGTTGCATCTGAAAGTAGAAACTCGCCCGATTACATCGGTATGCGTGCTTTTCCCCTAGGCCGTTCCAGTTATTCGTTTCGAGAATCAGAACGGCGAAAATTTTGAGTTTCTCAAGCGTTTCTTACCTCCAAACTGCCATATCTCGCGAACGGATTGACCAATCCGCAAAATTTCTGTTGCATCTGAAAGTAGAAACTGGCCCGATTACAACGGTATGCGCACTTTTCCCCTAGGCCGTTCTAGTTATTCGTTTCGAGCATCAGAACTGCGAAAATTTTGAGTTTCTCAAGCGTTTCTTACATCCAAACTGTCACATCTCGCGAACGGATTGACCAATCCGCAAAATTTCTGTTGCATCTGAAAGTAGAAACTCGCCTGATTACAACGGTATGTGTAGTTTTCCCCTAGACCGTTCCAGTTATTCGTTTCGAGAATCAGAACTGCGAAAATTTTGAGTTTCTCAAGCGTTTGTTACCTCCAAACTGCCGTATCTCGCGAACGGATTGACCAATCCGCAAAATTTCTGTTGCATTTGAATGTAGAAACTCGCCCGATTACAACGGTATGTGTAGTTTTCCCCTAGGCCGTTCCAGTTATTCGTTTCGACCATCAGAACTGCGAAAATTTTGAGTTTCTCAAGCGTTTCTTACCTCCAAACTGCCACATCTCGCGAACGGATTGATCAATCCGGAAAATTTCTGTTGCATCTGAAAGTAGAAACTCGCCCGATTACAACGGTATGCGCACTTTTCCCCAAGGCCGTTCTGGTTATTCGTTTCGAGCATCAGAACTGCGAAAATTTTGAGTTTCTCAAGCGTTTCTTACATCCAAACGGCCATATCTCGCGAACGGATTGACCAATCCGCATGATTTCTGTTGCATCTGAAAGTAGAAACTCGCCCGACTACAACGGTATGTGTAGTTTTCCCCTAGGCCGTTCTAGTTATTAGTTTCGAGCTTCAGAACTGCGAAAATTTTGAGTTTCTCAAGCGTTTCTTACTTCCAAACGGCCATATCTCGCGAACGGATTGACCAATCCGCATGATTTCTGTTGCATCTGAAAGTAGAAACTCGCCTGATTACAACGGTATGTGTAGTTTTCCCCTAGACCGTTCCAGTTATTCGTTTCGAGAATCAGAACTGCGAAAATTTTGAGTTTCTCAAGCGTTTCTTACCTCCAAACTGCCATATCTCGCGAACGGATTGACCAATCCGCAAAATTTCTGTTGCATCTGAAAGTAGAAACTGGCCCGATTACAACGGTATGCGCACTTTTCCCCTAGGCCGTTCTGGTTATACGTTTCGAGCATCAGAACTGCGAAAATTTTGAGTTTCTCAAGCGTTTCTTACATCCAAACGGCCATATCTCGCGAACGGATTGACCAACCCGCATGATTTCTGTTGCATCTGAAAGTAGAAACTCGCCCGACTACAACGGTAGGTGTAGTTTTCCCCTAGGCCGTTCTAGTTATTAGTTTCGAGCTTCAGAACTGCGAAAATTTTGAGTTTCTCAAGCGTTTCTTACATCCAAACTGCCACATCTCGCGTACGGATCGACCAATCCGCAAAATTTCTGTTGCATCTGAAAGTAGAAACTCGCCCGATTACATCGGTATGCGTACTTTTCCCCTAGGCCGTTCTAGTTATTCGTTTCGAGCATCAGAACTGCGAAAATTTTGAGTTTCTCAAGCGTTTCTTACTTCCAAACGGCCATAATCTCGCGAACGGATTGACCAATCCGCAAAATTTCTGTTGCATTTGAATGTAGAAACTCGCCCGATTACAACGGTATGTGTAGTTTTCCCCTAGGCCGTTCCAGTTATTCGTTTCGACCATCAGAACTGCGAAAATTTTGAGTTTCTCAAGCGTTTCTTACCTCCAAACTGCCACATCTCGCGAACGGATTGATCAATCCGGAAAATTTCTGTTGCATCTGAAAGTAGAAACTCGCCCGATTACAACGGTATGCGCACTTTTCCCCAAGGCCGTTCTGGTTATTCGTTTCGAGCATCAGAACTGCGAAAATTTTGAGTTTCTCAAGCGTTTCTTACATCCAAACGGCCATATCTCGCGAACGGATTGACCAATCCGCATGATTTCTGTTGCATCTGAAAGTAGAAACTCGACCGACTACAACGGTATGTGTAGTTTTCCCCTAGGCCGTTCTAGTTATTAGTTTCGAGCTTCAGAACTGCGAAAATTTTGAGTTTCTCAAGCGTTTCTTACTTCCAAACGGCCATATCTCGCGAACGGATTGACCAATCCGCATGATTTCTGTTGCATCTGAAAGTAGAAACTCGCCTGATTACAACGGTATGTGTAGTTTTCCCCTAGACCGTTCCAGTTATTCGTTTCGAGAATCAGAACTGCGAAAATTTTGAGTTTCTCAAGCGTTTCTTACCTCCAAACTGCCATATCTCGCGAACGGATTGACCAATCCGCAAAATTTCTGTTGCATCTGAAAGTAGAAACTGGCCCGATTACAACGGTATGCGCACTTTTCCCCTAGGCCGTTCTGGTTATTCGTTTCGAGCATCAGAACTGCGAAAATTTTGAGTTTCTCAAGCGTTTCTTACATCCAAACGGCCATATCTCGCGAACGGAATGACCAACACGCATGATTTCTGTTGCATCTGAAAGTAGAAACTCGCCCGACTACAACGGTAGGTGTAGTTTTCCCCTAGGCCGTTCTAGTTATTAGTTTCGAGCTTCAGAACTGCGAAAATTTTGAGTTTCTCAAGCGTTTCTTACATCCAAACTGCCACATCTCGCGAACGGATCGACCAATCCGCAAAATTTCTGTTGCATCTGAAAGTAGAAACTCGCCCGATTACATCGGTATGCGTACTTTTCCCCTAGGCCGTTCTAGTTATTCGTTTCGAGCATCAGAACTTCGAAAATTTTGAGTTTCTCAAGCGTTTCTTACATCCAAACTGCCACATCTCGCGAACGGATTGACCAATCCGCAAAATTTCTGTTGCATCTGAAAGTAGAAACTCGCCTGATTACAACGGTATGTGTAGTTTTCCCCTTGACCGTTCCAGTTATTCGTTTCGAGAATCAGAACTGCGAAAATTTTGAGTTTCTCAAGCGTTTCTTACCTCCAAACTGCCATATCTCGCGAACGGATTGACCAATCCGCAAAATTTCTGTTGCATTTGAATGTAGAAACTCGCCCGATTACAACGGTATGTGTAGTTTTCCCCTAGGCCGTTCCAGTTATTCGTTTCGACCATCAGAACTGCAAAAATTTTGAGTTTCTCAAGCGTTTCTTACATCCAAACGGCCATATCTCGCGAACGGATTGACCAATCCGCATGATTTCTGTTGCATCTGAAAGTAGAAACACGCCCGACTACAACGGTAGGTGTAGTTTTCCCCTAGGCCGTTCTAGTTATTAGTTTCGAGCTTCAGAACTGCGAAAATTTTGAGTTTCTCAAGCGTTTCTTACTTCCAAACTGCCACATCTCGCGAACGGATCGACCAATCCGCAAAATTTCTGTTGCATCTGAAAGTAGAAACTCGCCCGATTACATCGGTATGCGTACTTTTCCCCTAGGCCGTTCTAGTTATTCGTTTCGAGCATCAGAACTGCGAAAATTTTGAGTTTCTCAAGCGTTTCTTACATCCAAACTGCCACATCTCGCGAACGGATTGACCAATCCGCAAAATTTCTGTTGCATCTGAAAGTAGAAACTCGCCTGATTACAACGGTATGTGTAGTTTTCCCCTAGACCGTTCCAGTTATTCGTTTCGAGCATCAGAACTGCGAAAATTTTGAGTTTCTAAAGCGTTTCTTATCTCCAAACTGCCATATCTCGCGAACGGATTGATCAATCCGCAAAATTTCTGTTGCATTTGAATGTAGAAACTCGCCCGATTACAACGGTATGTGTAGTTTTCCCCTAGGCCGTTCCAGTTATTCGTTTCGAGCATCAGAACTGCGAAAATTTTGAGTTTCTCAAGCGTTTCTTACATCCAAACGGCCATATCTCGCGAACGGATTGACCAATCCGCATGATTTCTGTTGCATCTGAAAATAGAAACTCGCCCGACTACAACGGTAGGTGTAGTTTTCCCCTAGGCCGTTCTAGTTATTCGTTTCGAGCATCAGAACTGCGAAAATTTTGAGTTTCTCAAGCGTTTCTTACATCCAAACTGCCACATCTCGCGAACGGATTGACCAATCCGCAAAATTTCTGTTGCATCTGAAAGTAGAAACACGCCTGATTACAACGGTATGTGTAGTTTTCCCCTAGACCGTTCCAGTTATTCGTTTCGAGCATCAGAACTGCGAAAATTTTGAGTTTCTAAAGCGTTTCTTATCTCCAAACTGCCATATCTCGCGAACGGATTGATCAATCCGCAAAATTTCTGTTGCATCTGAAAGTAGAAACTGGCCCGATTACAACGGTATGCGCGCTTTCCCCCTAGGCCGTTCTAGTTATTCGTTTCAAGCATCAGAACTGCGCAAATTTTGAGTTTCTCAAGCGTTTCTTACCTCCAAACTGCCATATCTCGCGAACGGATTGACCAATCCGCAAAATTTCTGTTGCATCTGAAAGTAGAAACTCGCCCGATTACAACGGTATGTGTAGTTTTCCCCTAGGCCGTTCCAGTTATTCATTTCGAGCATCAGAACTGCGAAAATTTTGAGTTTCTCAAGCGTTTCTTACCTCGAAACTGCCATATCTCGCGAACGGATTGATCAATCCGCAAAATTTCTGTTGCTTCTGAAAGTAGAAACTCGCCCGATTACAACGGTATGGGCACTTTTCCCCTAGGCCGTTCTCGTCATTCGTTTCGAGCATCAGAACTGCGAAAATTTTGAGTTTCTCAAGCGTTTCTTACCTCGAAACTGCCATATCTCGCGAACGGATTGACCAATCCGCAAAATTTCTGTTGCATTTGAATGTAGAAACTCGCCCGATTACAACGGTATGCGCACTTTTCCCCTGGGCCGTTCTAGTTATTCGTTTCGAGCATCAGAACTGCGAAAATTTTGAGTTACTAAAGCGTTTCTTATCTCCAAACTGCCATATCTCGCGAACGGATTGATCAATCCGCAAAATTTCTGTTGCATCTGAAAGTAGAAACTCGCCCGACTACAACGGTAGGTGTAGTTTTCCCCTAGGCCGTTCTAGTTATTAGTTTCGAGCATCAGAACTGCGAAAATTTTGAGTGTCTCAAGCGTTTCTTACTTCCAAACTGCCACATCTCGCGAACGGATCGACCAATCCGCAAAATTTCTGTTGCATCTGAAAGTAGAAACTCGCCCGATTACATCGGTATGCGTACTTTTCCCCTAGGCCGTTCTAGTTATTCGCTTCGAGCATCAGAACTGCGAAAATTTTGAGTTTCTCAAGCGTTTCTTACATCCAAACGGCCATATCTCGCGAACGGATTGACCAATACGCATGATTTCTGTCGCATCTGAAAGTAGAAACTCGCCCGACTACAACGGTAGGTGTAGTTTTCCCCTAGGCCGTTCTAGTTATTAGTTTCGAGCTTCAGAACTGCGAAAATTTTGAGTTTCTCAAGCGTTTCTTACTTCCAAACTGCCACATCTCGCGAACGGATCGACCAATCCGCAAAATTTCTGTTGCATCTGAAAGTAGAAACTCGCCCGATTACATCGGTATGCGTGCTTTTCCCCTAGGCCGTTCCAGTTATTCGTTTCGAGAATCAGAACTGCGAAAATTTTGAGTTTCTCAAGCGTTTCTTACCTCCAAACTGCCATATCTCGCGAACGGATTGACCAATCCGCAAAATTTCTGTTGCATCTGAAAGTAGAAACTGGCCCGATTACAACGGTATGCGCACTTTTCCCCTAGGCCGTTCTAGTTATTCGTTTCGAGCATCAGAACTGCGAACATTTTGAGTTTCTCAAGCGTTTCTTACATCCAAACTGCCACATCTCGCGAACGGATTGACCAATCCGCAAAATTTCTGTTGCATCTGAAAGTAGAAACTCGCCTGATTACAACGGTATGTGTAGTTTTCCCCTAGACCGTTCCAGTTATTCGTTTCGAGAATCAGAACTGCGAAAATTTTGAGTTTCTCAAGCGTTTGTTACCTCCAAACTGCCGTATCTCGCGAACGGATTGACCAATCCGCAAAATTTCTGTTGCATTTGAATGTAGAAACTCGCCCGATTACAACGGTATGTGTAGTTTTCACCTAGGCCGTTCCAGTTATTCGTTTCGACCATCAGAACTGCGAAAATTTTGAGTTTCTCAAGCGTTTCTTACCTCCAAACTGCCACATCTCGCGAACGGATTGATCAATCCGGAAAATTTCTGTTGCATCTGAAAGTAGAAACTCGCCCGATTACAACGGTATGCGCACTTTTCCCCAAGGCCGTTCTGGTTATTCGTTTCGAGCATCAGAACTGCGAAAATTTTGAGTTTCTCAAGCGTTTCTTACATCCAAACGGCCATATCTCGTGAACGGATCGACCAAACCGCAAAATTTCCGTTGCATCTGAAAGTAGAAACTCGCCCGATTACATCGGTATGCGTACTTTTCCCCTAGGCCGTTCTAGTTATTCGTTTCGAGCTTCAGAACTGCGAAAATTTTGAGTTTCTCAAGCGTTTCTTACTTCCAAACGGCCATATCTCGCGAACGGATTGACCAATCCGCATGATTTCTGTTGCATCTGAAAGTAGAAAATCGCCTGATTACAACGGTATGTGTAGTTTTCCCCTAGACCGTTCCAGTTATTCGTTTCGAGAATCAGAACTGCGAAAATTTTGAGTTTCTCAAGCGTTTCTTACCTCCAAACTGCCATATCTCGCGAACGGATTGACCAATCCGCAAAATTTCTGTTGCATCTGAAAGTAGAAACTGGCCCGATTACAACGGTATGCGCACTTTTCCCCTAGGCCGTTCTGGTTATTCGTTTCGAGCATCAGAACTGCGAAAATTTTGAGTTTCTCAAGCGTTTCTTACATCCAAACGGCCATATCTCGCGAACGGATTGACCAACACGCATGATTTCTGTTGCATCTGAAAGTAGAAACTCGCCCGACTACAACGGTAGGTGTAGTTTTCCCCTAGGCCGTTCTAGTTATTAGTTTCGAGCTTCAGAACTGCGAAAATTTTGAGTTTCTCAAGCGTTTCTTACTTCCAAACTGCCACATCTCGCGAACGGATCGACCAATCCGCAAAATTTCTGTTGCATCTGAAAGTAGAAACTCGCCCGATTACATCGGTATGCGTACTTTTCCCCTAGGCCGTTCTAGTTATTCGTTTCGAGCATCAGAACTGCGAAAATTTTGAGTTTCTCAAGCGTTTCTTACATCCAAACTGCCACATCTCGCGAACGGATTGACCAATCCGCAAAATTTCTGTTGCATCTGAAAGTAGAAACTCGCCTGATTACAACGGTATGTGTAGTTTTCCCCTTGACCGTTCCAGTTATTCGTTTCGAGAATCAGAACTGCGAAAATTTTGAGTTTCTCAAGCGTTTCTTACCTCCAAACTGCCATATCTCGCGAACGGATTGACCAATCCGCAAAATTTCTGTTGCATTTGAATGTAGAAACTCGCCCGATTACAACGGTATGTGTAGTTTTCCCCTAGGCCGTTCCAGTTATTCGTTTCGACCATCAGAACTGCGAAAATTTTGAGTTTCTCAAGCGTTTCTTACATCCAAACGGCCATATCTCGCGAACGGATTGACCAATCCGCATGATTTCTGTTGCATCTGAAAGTAGAAACACGCCCGACTACAACGGTAGGTGTAGTTTTCCCCTAGGCCGTTCTAGTTATTAGTTTCGAGCTTCAGAACTGCGAAAATTTTGAGTTTCTCAAGCGTTTCTTACTTCCAAACTGCCACATCTCGCGAACGGATCGACCAATCCGCAAAATTTCTGTTGCATCTGAAAGTAGAAACTCGCCCGATTACATCGGTATGCGTACTTTTCCCCTAGGCCGTTCTAGTTATTCGTTTCGAGCATCAGAACTGCGAAAATTTTGAGTTTCTCAAGCGTTTCTTACCTCCAAACTGCCATATCTCGCGAACGGATTGACCAATCCGCAAAATTTCTGTTGCATTTGAATGTAGAAACTCGCCCGATTACAACGGTATGTGTAGTTTTCCCCTAGGCCGTTCCAGTTATTCGTTTCGAGCATCAGAACTGCGAAAATTTTGAGTTTCTCAAGCGTTTCTTACATCCAAACGGCCATATCTCGCGAACGGATTGACCAATCCGCATGATTTCTGTTGCATCTGAAAATAGAAACTCGCCCGACTACAACGGTAGGTGTAGTTTTCCCCTAGGCCGTTCTAGTTATTCGTTTCGAGCATCAGAACTGCGAAAATTTTGAGTTTCTCAAGCGTTTCTTACATCCAAACTGCCACATCTCGCGAACGGATTGACCAATCCGCAAAATTTCTGTTGCATCTGAAAGTAGAAACACGCCTGATTACAACGGTATGTGTAGTTTTCCCCTAGACCGTTCCAGTTATTCGTTTCGAGAATCAGAACTGCGAAAATTTTGAGTTTCTCAAGCGTTTCTTACCTCCAAACTGCCATATCTCGCGAACGGATTGACCAATCCGCAAAATTTCTGTTGCATTTGAAAGTAGAAACTCGCCCGATTACAACGGTATGCGCACTTTTCCCCTGGGCCTTTCTAGTTATTCGTTTCGAGCATCAGAACTGCGAAAATTTTGAGTTTCTAAAGCGTTTCTTATCTCCAAACTGCCATATCTCGCGAACGGATTGATCAATCCGCAAAATTTCTGTTGCATCTGAAAGTAGAAACTGGCCCGATTACAACGGTATGCGCGCTTTCCCCCTAGGCCGTTCTAGTTATTCGTTTCAAGCATCAGAACTGCGCAAATTTTGAGTTTCTCAAGCGTTTCTTACCTCCAAACTGCCATATCTCGCGAACGGATTGACCAATCCGCAAAATTTCTGTTGCATCTGAAAGTAGAAACTCGCCCGATTACAACGGTATGTGTAGTTTTCCCCTAGGCCGTTCCAGTTATTCATTTCGAGCATCAGAACTGCGAAAATTTTGAGTTTCTCAAGCGTTTCTTACCTCGAAACTGCCATATCTCGCGAACGGATTGATCAATCCGCAAAATTTCTGTTGCTTCTGAAAGTAGAAACTCGCCCGATTACAACGGTATGGGCACTTTTCCCCTAGGCCGTTCTCGTCATTCGTTTCGAGCATCAGAACTGCGAAAATTTTGAGTTTCTCAAGCGTTTCTTACCTCGAAACTGCCATATCTCGCGAACGGATTGACCAATCCGCAAAATTTCTGTTGCATTTGAATGTAGAAACTCGCCCGATTACAACGGTATGCGCACTTATCCCCTGGGCCGTTCTAGTTATTCGTTTCGAGCATCAGAACTGCGAAAATTTTGAGTTACTAAAGCGTTTCTTATCTCCAAACTGCCATATCTCGCGAACGGATTGATCAATCCGCAAAATTTCTGTTGCATCTGAAAGTAGAAACTCGCCCGACTACAACGGTAGGTGTAGTTTTCCCCTAGGCCGTTCTAGTTATTCGTTTCGAGAATCAGAACTGCGAAAATTTTGAGTTTCTCAAGCGTTTCTTACCTCCAAACTGCCATATCTCGCGAACGGATTGACCAATCCGCAAAATTTCTGTTGCATCTGAAAGTAGAAACTGGCCCGATTACAACGGTATGCGCACTTTTCCCCTAGGCCGTTCTAGTTATTCGTTTCGAGCATCAGAACTGCGAACATTTTGAGTTTCTCAAGCGTTTCTTACATCCAAACTGCCACATCTCGCGAACGGATTGACCAATCCGCAAAATTTCTGTTGCATCTGAAAGTAGAAACTCGCCTGATTACAACGGTATGTGTAGTTTTCCCCTAGACCGTTCCAGTTATTCGTTTCGAGAATCAGAACTGCGAAAATTTTGAGTTTCTCAAGCGTTTGTTACCTCCAAACTGCCGTATCTCGCGAACGGATTGACCAATCCGCAAAAGTTCTGTTGCATTTGAATGTAGAAACTCGCCCGATTACAACGGTATGTGTAGTTTTCACCTAGGCCGTTCCAGTTATTCGTTGCGACCATCAGAACTGCGAAAATTTTGAGTTTCTCAAGCGTTTCTTACCTCCAAACTGCCACATCTCGCGAACGGATTGATCAATCCGGAAAATTTCTGTTGCATCTGAAAGTAGAAACTCGCCCGATTACAACGGTATGCGCACTTTTCCCCTAGGCCGTTCTAGTTATTAGTTTCGAGCTTCAGAACTGCGAAAATTTTGAGTTTCTCAAGCGTTTCTTACTTCCAAACTGCCACATCTCGCGAACGGATCGACCAATCCGCAAAATTTCTGTTGCATCTGAAAGTAGAAACTCGCCCGATTACATCGGTATGCGTACTTTTCCCCTAGGCCGTTCTAGTTATTCGTTTCGAGCATCAGAAATGCGAAAATTTTGAGTTTCTCAAGCGTTTCTTACATCCAAACGGCCATATCTCGCGAACGGATTGACCAATCCGCATGATTTCTCTTGCATCTGATAGTAGAAACTCGCCCGACTACAACGGTAGGTGTAGTTTTCCCCTAGGCCGTTCTAGTTATTAGTTTCGAGCTTCAGAACTGCGAAAATTTTGAGTTTCTCAAGCGTTTCTTACTTCCAAACTGCCACATCTCGCGAACGGATCGACCAATCCGCAAAATTTCTGTTGCATCTGAAAGTAGAAACTCGCCCGATTACATCGGTATGCGTACTTTTCCCCTAGGCCGTTCTAGTTATTCATTTCGAGCATCAGAACTGCGAAAATTTTGAGTTTCTCAAGCGTTTCTTACATCCAAACTGCCACATCTCGCGAACGGATCGACCAATCCGCAAAATTTCTGTTGCATCTGAAAGTAGAAACTCGCCTGATTACAACGGTATGTGTAGTTTTCCCCTAGACCGTTCCAGTTATTCGTTTCGAGAATCAGAACTGCGAAAATTTTGAGTTTCTCAAGCGTTTCTTACCTCCAAACTGCCATATCTCGCGAACGGATTGACCAATCCGCAAAATTTCTGTTGCATCTGAAAGTAGAAACTGGCCCGATTACAACGGTATGCGCACTTTTCCCCTAGGCCGTTCTGGTTATTCGTTTCGAGCATCAGAACTGCGAAAATTTTGAGTTTCTCAAGCGTTTCTTACATCCAAACGGCCATATCTCGCGAACGGATTGACCAACCCGCATGATTTCTGTTGCATCTGAAAGTAGAAACTCGCCCGACTACAACGGTAGGTGTAGTTTTCCCCTAGGCCGTTCTAGTTATTAGTTTCGAGCTTCAGAACTGCGAAAATTTTGAGTTTCTCAAGCGTTTCTTACTTCCAAACTGCCACATCTCGCGAACGGATCGACCAATCCGCAAAATTTCTGTTGCATCTGAAAGTAGAAACTCGCCCGATTACATCGGTATGCGTACTTTTCCCCTAGGCCGTTCTAGTTATTAGTTTCGAGCATCAGAACTGCGAAAATTTTGAGTTTCTCAAGCGTTTCTTACTTCCAAACTGCCACATCTCGCGAACGGATCGACCAATCCGCAAAATTTCTATTGCATCTGAAAGTAGAAACTCGCCCGATTACATCGGTATGCGTACTTTTCCCCTAGGCCGTTCTAGTTATTCGTTTCGAGCATCAGAAATGCGAAAATTTTGAGTTTCTCAAGCGTTTCTTACATCCAAACGGCCATATCTCGCGAACGGATTGACCAATCCGCATGATTTCTGTTGCATCTGAAAGTAGAAACTCGCCCGACTACAACGGTATGCGTACTTTTCCCCTAGGCCTTTCTAGTTATTCGTTTCGAGCATCAGAACTGCGAAAATTTTGAGTTTCTCAAGCGTTTCTTACATCCAAACTGCCACATCTCGCGAACGGATCGACCAATCCGCAAAATTTCTGTTGCATCTGAAAGTAGAAACTCGCCTGATTACAACGGTATGTGTAGTTTTCCCCTAGACCGTTCCAGTTATTCGTTTCGAGAATCAGAACTGCGAAAATTTTGAGTTTCTCAAGCGTTTCTTACCTCCAAACTGCCATATCTCGCGAACGGATTGACCAATCCGCAAAATTTCTGTTGCATCTGAAAGTAGAAACTGGCCCGATTACAACGGTATGCGCACTTTTCCCCTAGGCCGTTCTGGTTATTCGTTTCGAGCATCAGAACTGCGAAAATTTTGAGTTTCTCAAGCGTTTCTTACATCCAAACGGCCATATCTCGCGAACGGATTGACCAACCCGCATGATTTCTGTTGCATCTGAAAGTAGAAACTCGCCCGACTACAACGGTAGGTGTAGTTTTCCCCTAGGCCGTTCTAGTTATTAGTTTCGAGCTTCAGAACTGCGAAAATTTTGAGTTTCTCAAGCGTTTCTTACTTCCAAACTGCCACATCTCGCGAACGGATCGACCAATCCGCAAAATTTCTGTTGCATCTGAAAGTAGAAACTCGCCCGATTACATCGGTATGCGTACTTTTCCCCTAGGCCGTTCTAGTTATTCGTTTCGAGCATCAGAACTGCGAAAATTTTGAGTTTCTCAAGCGTTTCTTACATCCAAACGGCCATATCTCGCGAACGGATTGACCAATCCGCATGATTTCTGTCGCATCTGAAAGTAGAAACTCGCCCGACTACAACGGTAGGTGTAGTTTTCCCCTAGGCCGTTCTAGTTATTAGTTTCGAGCTTCAGAACTGCGAAAATTTTGAGTTTCTCAAGCGTTTCTTACTTCCAAACTGCCACATCTCGCGAACGGATCGACCAATCCGCAAAATTTCTGTTGCATCTGAAAGTAGAAACTCGCCCGATTACATCGGTATGCGTGCTTTTCCCCTAGGCCGTTCTAGTTATTCGTTTCGAGCATCAGAACTGCGAAAATTTTGAGTTTCTCAAGCGTTTCTTACATCCAAACTGCCACATCTCGCGAACGGATTGACCAATCCGCAAAATTTCTGTTGCATCTGAAAGTAGAAACTCGCCTGATTACAACGGTATGTGTAGTTTTCCCCTAGACCGTTCCAGTTATTCGTTTCGAGAATCAGACCTGCGAAAATTTTGAGTTTCTCAAGCGTTTCTTACCTCCAAACTGCCATATCTCGCGAACGGATTGACCAATCCGCAAAATTTCTGTTGCATCTGAAAGTAGAAACTGGCCCGATTACAACGGTATGCGCACTTTTCCCCTAGGCCGTTCTGGTTATTCGTTTCGAGCATCAGAACTGCGAAAATTTTGAGTTTCGCAAGCGTTTCTTACATCCAAACGGCCATATCTCGCGAACGGATTGACCAACCCGCATGATTTCTGTTGCATCTGAAAGTAGAAACTCGCCCGACTACAACGGTAGGTGTAGTTTTCCCCTAGGCCGTTCTAGTTATTACTTTCGAGCTTCAGAACTGCGAAAATTTTGAGTTTCTCAAGCGTTTCTTACTTCCAAACTGCCACATCTCGCGAACGGTTCGACCAATCCGCAAAATTTCTGTTGCATCTGAAAGTAGAAACTCGCCCGATTACATCGGTATGCGTACTTTTCCCCTAGGCCGTTCTAGTTATTTGTTTCGAGCATCAGAACTGCGAAAATTTTGAGTTTCTCAAGCGTTTCTTACATCCAAACTGCCACATCTCGCGAACGGATTGACCAATCCGCAAAATTTCTGTTGCATCTGAAAGTAGAAACTCGCCTGATTACAACGGTATGTGTAGTTTTCCCCTAGACCGTTCCAGTTATTCGTTTCGAGAATCAGACCTGCGAAAATTTTGAGTTTCTCAAGCGTTTCTTACCTCCAAACTGCCATATCTCGCGAACGGATTGACCAATCCGCAAAATTTCTGTTGCATTTGAATGTAGAAACTGGCCCGATTACAACGGTATGCGCACTTTTCCCCTAGGCCGTTCTTGTTATTCGTTTCGAGCATCAGAACTGCGAAAATTTTGAGTTTCTCAAGCGTTTCTTACATCCAAACGGCCATATCTCGCGAACGGATTGACCAACCCGCATGATTTCTGTTGCATCTGAAAGTAGAAGCTCGCCCGACTACAACGGTGGGTGTAGTTTTCCCCTAGGCCGTTCTAGTTATTAGTTTCGAGCTTCAGAACTGCGAAAATTTTGAGTTTCTCAAGCGTTTCTTACTTCCAAACTGCCACATCTCGCGAACGGATCGAGCAATCCGCAAAATTTCTGTTGCATCTGAAAGTAGAAACTCGCCCGATTACATCGGTATGCGTACTTTTCCCCTAGGCCTTTCTAGTTATTCGTTTCGAGCATCAGAACTGCGAAAATTTTGAGTTTCTCAAGCGTTTCTTACATCCAAACTGCCACATCTCGCGAACGGATTGACCAATCCGCAAAATTTCTGTTGCATCTGAAAGTAGAAACTCGCCTGATTACAACGGTATGTGTAGTTTTCCCCTAGACCGTTCCAGTTATTCGTTTCGTGAATCAGAACTGCGAAAATTTTGAGTTTCTCAAGCATTTCTTACCTCCAAACTGCCATATCTCGCGAACGGATTGACCAATCCGCAAAATTTCTGTTGCATCTGAAAGTAGAAACTGGCCCGATTACAACGGTATGCGCACTTTTCCCCTAGGCCGTTCTTGTTATTCGTTTCGAGCATCAGAACTGCTAAAATTTTGAGTTTCTCAAGCGTTTCTTACATCCAAACGGCCATATCTCGCGAACGGATTGACCAACCCGCATGATTTCTGTTGCATCTGAAAGTAGAAGCTCGCCCGACTACAACGGTAGGTGTAGTTTTCCCCTAGGCCGTTCTAGTTATTAGTTTCGAGCTTCAGAACTGCGAAAATTTTGAGTTTCTCAAGCGTTTCTTACTTCCAAACTGCCACATCTCGCGAACGGATCGACCAATCCGCAAAATTTCTGTTGCATCTGAAAGTAGAAACTCGCCCGATTACATCGGTATGCGTACTTTTCCCCTAGGCCTTTCTAGTTATTCGTTTCGAGTATCAGAACTGCGAAAATTTTGAGTTTCTCAAGCGTTTCTTACATCCAAACTGCCACATCTCGCGAACGGATTGACCAATCCGCAAAATTTCTGTTGCATCTGAAAGTAGAAACTCGCCTGATTACAACGGTAGGTGTAGTTTTCCCCTAGGCCGTTCCAGTTATTCGTTTCGACCATCAGAACTGCGAAAATTTTGAGTTTCTCAAGCGTTTCTTACCTCCAAACTGCCACATCTCGCGAACGGATTCATCAATCCGGAAAATTTCTGTTGCATCTGAAAGTAGAAACTCGCCCGATTACAACGGTATGCGCACTTTTCCCCTAGGCCGTTCTAGTTATTAGTTTCGAGCATCAGAACTGCGAAAATTTTGAGTTTCTCAAGCGTTTCTTACTTCCAAACTGCCACATCTCGCGAACGGATGGACCAATCCGCAAAATTTCTGTTGCATCTGAAAGTAGAAACTCGCCCGATTACATCGGTATGCGTACTTTTCCCCTAGGCCGTTCTAGTTATTCGTTTCGAGCATCAGAAATGCGAAAATTTTGAGTTTCTCAAGCGTTTCTTACATCCAAACGGCCATATCTCGCGAACGGATTGACCAATCCGCATGATTTCTGTTGCATCTGAAAGTAGAAACTCGCCCGACTACAACGGTAGGTGTAGTTTTCCCCTAGGCCGTTCTAGTTATTAGTTTCGAGCTTCAGAACTGCGAAAATTTTGAGTTTCTCAAGCGTTTCTTACTTCCAAACTGCCACATCTCGCGAACGGATCGACCAATCCGCAAAATTTCGGTTGCATCTGAAAGTAGAAACTCGCCCGATTACATCGGTATGCGTACTTTTCCCCTAGGCAGTTCTAGTTATTCGTTTCGAGCATCAGAACTGCGAAAATTTTGAGTTTCTCAAGCGTTTCTTACATCCAAACTGCCACATCTCGCGAACGGATCGACCAATCCGCAAAATTTCTGTTGCATCTGAAAGTAGAAACTCGCCTGATTAAAACGGTATGTGTAGTTTTCCCCTAGACCGTTCCAGTTATTCGTTTCGAGAATCAGAACAGCGAAAATTTTGAGTTTCTCAAGCGTTTCTTACCACCAAACTGCCATATCTCGCGAACGGATTGACCAATCCGCAAAATTTCTGTTGCATTTGAATGTAGAAACTCTCCCGATTACAACGGTATGTGTAGTTTTCCCCTAGGCCGTTCCAGTTATTCGTTTCGACCATCAGAACTGCGAAAATTTTGAGTTTCTCAAGCGTTTCTTACCTCCAAACTGCCACATCTCGCGAACGGATTGATCAATCCGGAAAATTTCTGTTGCATCTGAAAGTAGAAACTCGCCCGATTACAACGGTATGCGCACTTTTCCCCTAGGCCGTTCTGGTTATTCGTTTCGAGCATCAGAACTGCGAAAATTTTGAGTTTCTCAAGCGTTTCTTACATCCAAACGGCCATATCTCGCGAACGGATTGACCAATCCGCATGATTTCTGTTGCATCTGAAAGTAGAAACTCGCCCGACTACAACGGTAGGTGTAGTTTTCCCCTAGGCCGTTCTAGTTATTAGTTTCGAGCTTCAGAACTGCGAAAATTTTGAGTTTCTCAAGCGTTTCTTACTTCCAAACTGCCACATCTCGCGAACGGATCGACCAATCCGCAAAATTTCTGTTGCATCTGAAAGTAGAAACTCGCCCGATTACATCGGTATGCGTACTTTTCCCCTAGGCCGTTCTAGTTATTCGTTTCGAGCATCAGAACTGCGAAAATTTTGAGTTTCTCAAGCGTTTCTTACATCCAAACTGCCACATCTCGCGAACGGATTGACCAATCCGCAAAATTTCTGTTGCATCTGAAAGTAGAAACTCGCCTGATTACAACGGTATGTGTAGTTTTCCCCTAGACCGTTCCAGTTATTCGTTTCGAGAATCAGAACTGCGAAAATTTTGAGTTTCTCAAGCGTTTCTTACCTCCAAACTGCCGTATCTCGCAAACGGATTGACCAATCCGCAAAATTTCTGTTGCATTTGAATGTAGAAACTCGCCCGATTACAACGGTATGTGTAGTTTTCCCCTAGGCCGTCCCAGTTATTCGTTTCGACCATCAGAACTGCGAAAATTTTGAGTTTCTCAAGCGTTTCTTACCTCCAAACTGCGACATCTCGCGAACGGATTGATCAATCCGGAAAATTTCTGTTGCATCTGAAAGTAGAAACTCGCCCGATTACAACGGTATGCGCACTTTTCCCCTAGGCCGTTCTGGTTATTCGTTTCGAGCATCAGAACTGCGAAAATTTTGAGTTTCTCAAGCGTTTCTTACATCCAAACGGCCATATCTCGCGAACGGATTGACCAATCCGCATGATTTCTGTTGCATCTGAAAGTAGAAACTCGCCCGACTACAACGGTAGGTGTAGTTTTCCCCTAGGCCGTTCTAGTTATTAGTTTCGAGCTTCAGAACTGCGAAAATTTTGAGTTTCTCAAGCGTTTCTTACTTCCAAACTGCCACATCTCGCGAACGGATCGACCAATCCGCAAAATTTCTGTTGCATCTGAAAGTAGAAACTGGCCCGATTACAACGGCATGCGCACTTTTCCCCTAGGCCGTTCTGGTTATTCGTTTCGAGCATCAGAACTGCGAAAATTTTGAGTTTCTCAAGCGTTTCTTACATCCAAACGGCCATATCTCGCGAACGGATTGACCAACCCGCATGATTTCTGTTGCATCTGAAAGTAGAAACTCGCCCGACTACAACGGTAGGTGTAGTTTTCCCCTAGGCCGTTCTAGTTATTAGTTTCGAGCTTCAGAACTGCGAAAATTTTGAGTTTCTCAAGCGTTTCTTACTTCCAAACTGCCACATCTCGCGAACGGATCGACCAATCCGCAAAATTTCTGTTGCATCTGAAAGTAGAAACTCGCCCGATTACATCGGCATGCGTACATTTCCCCTAGGCCGTTCTAGTTATTCGTTTCGAGCATCAGAACTGCGAAAATTTTGAGTTTCTCAAGCGTTTCTTACATCCAAACTGCCACATCTCGCGAACGGATTGACCAATCCGCAAAATTTCTGTTGCATCTGAAAGTAGAAACTCGCCTGATTACAACGGTATGTGTAGTTTTCCCCTTGACCGTTCCAGTTATTCGTTTCGAGAATCAGAACTGCGAAAATTTTGAGTTTCTCAAGCGTTTCTTACCTCCAAACTGCCATATCTCGCGAACGGATTGACCAATCCGCAAAATTTCTGTTGCATTTGAATGTAGAAACTCGCCCGATTACAACGGTATGTGTAGTTTTCCCCTAGGCCGTTCCAGTTATTCGTTTCGACCATCAGAACTGCGAAAATTTTGAGTTTCTCAAGCGTTTCTTACATCCAAACTGCCACATCTCGCGAACGGATTGATCAATCCCCAAAATTTCTGTTGCATCTGAAAGTAGAAACTCGCCCGATTACAACGGTATGCGCACTTTCCCCCTAGGCCGTTCCAGTTATTCGTTTCAAGCATCAGAACTGCGCAAATTTTGAGTTTCTCAAGCGTTTCTTACCTCCAAACTGCCATCTCTCGCGAACGGATTGACCAATCCGCAAAATTTCTGTTGCATCTGAAAGTAGAAACTCGCCCGATTACAACGGTATGTGTAGTTTTCCTCTAGGCCGTTCCAGTTATTCGTTTTGAGCATCAGAACTGCGAAAATTTTGAGTTTCTCGATCGTTTCTTATATCCAAACTGCCATATCTCGCGAACGGATTGACCGATCCGCAAAATTTCCGTTGCATCTGAAAGTAGAAACTCGCCCGATTACAAGGGTATGCGCACTTTTCCCCTAGGCCGTTCTAGTTATTTGTTTCGAGCATTAGAAATGCGAAAATTTTGAGTTTCTCAAGCGTTTCTTACATCCAAACGGCCATATCTCGCGAACGGATTGATCAATCCGCAAAATTTCTGTTGCATCTGAAAGTAGAAGCTCGCCCGATTACAACGGTATGCGCACTTTTCCCCTAGGCCCTTCTAGTTATTCGTTTCGAGCATCAGAACTGCGAAAATTTTGAGTTTCTCAAGCGTTTCTTATCTCCAAAGTGCCATATCTTGCGAACGGATTGATCAATCCGCAAAATTTCAGTTGCATCTGAAAGTAGAAACTCGCCCGAATACAACGGTATGCGCACTTTCCCCCTAGGCCGTTCTAGTTATTCGTTTCAAGCATCAGAACTGCGCAAATTTTGAGTTTCTCAAGCGCTTCCTACTTCCAAACTGCCATATCTCGTGAACGGTTCCACCAATCCGCAAAATTTCTGTTGCATCTGAAAGTAGAAACTCGCCCGAGTACATCGGTTTGCGTACTTTTCCCCTAGGCCGGTCTAGTTATTCGTTTCGAGCATCAGAACTGCGAAAATTTTGAGTTTCTCAAGCGTTTCTTACATCCAAACTGCCACATCTCGCGAACGGATTGACCAATCCGCAAAATTTCTGTTGCATCTGAAAGTAGAAACTCGCCCGATTACAACAGTATGTGTAGTTTTCCCCTAGGCCGTTCCAGTTATTCGTTTCGAGCATCAGAACTGCTAAAATTTTGAGTTTCTCAAGCGTTTCTTACCTCCAAACTGCCATATCTCGCGAACGGATTGACCAATCCGCATGATTTCTATTGCATTTGAAAGTACAAACTCGCCCGATTACAACGGTATGCGCACTTTTCCCCTGGGCCGTTCTAGTTATTCTTTTCGAGCATCAGAACTGCGAAAATTCTGAGTTTCTCAAGCGTTTCTTACATCCAAACGGCCATATCTCGCGAACGGATTGACCAATCCGCATGATTTCTGTTGCATCTGAAAGTAGAAACTCGCCCGATTACAACGGTAGGCGTACTTCTCCCCTAGGCCGTTCTAGTTATTCGTTTTGAGCATCAGAACTGCGAAAATTTTGAGTTTCTCAAGCGTTTCTTACTTCCAAACTGCCACATCTCGCGAACGGATCGACCAATCCGCAAAATTTCTGTTGCATCTGAAAGTAGAAACTCGCCCGATAACAACGGTATGTGTAGTTTTCCCTTAGGCCGTTCCAGTTATTCGTTTCGAGCATCAGAACTGCGAAAATTTTGCGTTTCTCAAGCGTTTCTTACCTCCAAACTGCCATATCTCGCGAACGGATTGATCAATCCGCAAAATTTCTGTTGCATCTGAAAGTAGAGACTCGCCCGATTACAACGGTATGCGTACTTCTCCCCTAGGCCGTTCTAGTCATTCGTTTCGAGCATCAGAACTGCGAAAATTTTGTGTTTCTGAAGCGTTTCCTACTTCCAAACTGCCATATCTCGCGAACGGATCGACCAACCCGCAAAATTTCTGTTGCATCTGAAAGTAGAAACTCGCCCGATTACATCGGTATGCGTACTTTTCCCCTAGCCCGTTCTAGTTATTCGTTTCGAGCATCAGAACTGCGAAAATTTTGAGTTTCTCAAGCGTTTCTTACATTCAAACTGCCACATCTCGCGAACGGATTGACCAATCCGCAAAATTTCTGTTGCATCTGAAAGTAGAAACTCGCCCGATTACAACGGTATGTGTAGTTTTCCCCTAGGCCGTTCCAGTTATTCGTTTCGAGCATCAGAACTGCGAAAATTTTGAGTTTCTCATGCGTTTCTTACATCCAAACTGCCATATCTCGCGAACGGATTGACCGATCCGCAAAATTTCTGTTGCATCTGAGAGTAGAAACTCGCCCGATTACAACGGTATGAGCACTTTTCCCCTAGGCCGTTATAGTTATTCGTTTCAAGCATCAGAACTGCGCAAATTTTGAGTTTCTCATGCGTTTCTTACCTCCAAACTGCCATATCTCGCGAACGGATTGACCGATCCGCAAAATTTCTGTTGCATCTGAAAGTAGAAACTCGCCCGATTACAACGGTATGTGTAGTTTTCCCCTAGGCCGTTCCAGTTATTCGTTTCCAGCATCAGAACTGCGAATATTTTGAGTTTCTCAAGCGTTTCTTACCTCCAAACTGCCATATCTCGCGAACGGATTGACCAATCCGCACAATTTCTGTTGCATCTGAAAGTAGAGACTCGCCCGATTACAACGGTATGAGCACTTTTCCCCTAGGCCGTTATAGTTATTCGTTTCAAGCATCAGAACTGCGCAAATTTTAAGTTTCTCAGGCGTTTCTTACCTCCAAACTGCCATATCTCGCGAACGGATTGACCAATCCGCACAATTTCTGTTGCATCTGAAAGTAGAGACTCGCCCGATTACAACGGTATGCGTAGTTTTCCCCTAGGCCGTTCCAGTTATTCGTTTCGAGCATCAGAACTGCGAAAATTTTGAGTTTCTCAAGCGTTTCTTACATCCAAACTGCCATATCTCGCGAACGGATTGACCGATCCGCAAAATTTCTGTTGCATCTGAAAGTAGAAACTCGCCCGATTACAACGGTATGCGTACTTCTCTCCTAGGCCGTTCTAGTCATTAGTTTCGAGCATCAGAACTGCGAAAATTTTGAGTTTCTCAAGCGTTTCTTACCTCCAAACTGCCACATCTCGCGAACGGATTGACCAATCCGCAAAATTTCTGTTGCATCTGAAAGTAGAAACTCGCCCGATTACAACGGTATGCGTACTTCTCCCCTAGGCCGTTCTAGTCATTCGTTTCGAGCATCAGAACTGCGAAAATTTTGAATTTCTCAAGCGTTTCTTACTTCCAATCTGCCACATCTGGCGAACGGATCGACCAATCCGCAAAATTTCTGTTGCATCTGAAAGTAGAAACTCGCCCGATTACATCGGTATGCGTACTTTCCCCCTAGGCCGTTCTAGTTATTCGTTTCAAGCATCAGAACTGCGCAAATTTTGAGTTTCTCAAGCGCTTCCTACTTCCAAACTGCCATATCTCGTGAACGGATCCACCAATCCGCAAAATTTCTGTTGCATCTGAAAGTAGAAACTCGCCCGATTACAACGGTATGCGCACTTTTCCCCTAGGCCGTTCTAGTTATTCGTGTCGAGCATCAGAACTGCGAAAATTTTGATTTTCTCAAGCGTTTCTTACCTCCAAACTGCCATATCTCGCGAACGGAATCACCAATCCGCAAAATTTCTGTTGCATCTGAAAGTAGAAACTCGCCCGATTAAAACGGTATGCGCACTTTTCCCCTAGGCCGTTCTAGTTACTCGTTTCGAGCATCAGAGCTGCGAAAATTTTGAGTTTCTCAAGCGTTTCTTACCTCCAAACTGCCATATCTCGCGAACGGATGGATCAATCCGCAAAATTTCTGTTGCATCTGAAAGTAGAAACTCGCCCGATTACAACGGTATGCGTACTTTTCCCCTAGGCTGTTCTAGTTATTCGTTTCGTGCATCAGAACTGCGAAAATTTTGCGTTTCTCAAGCGTTTCTTACATCCAAACTGCCATATCTCGCGAACGGATTGACCAATCCGCAAAATTTGTGTTGCATCTGAAAGTAGAAACTCGCCCGATTACAACGGTATGCGTACTTTTCCCCTAGGCCGTTCTAGTTATTCGTTTCGTGAATCAGACCTGCGAAAATTTTGCGTTTCTCAAGCGTTTCTTACATCCAAACTGCCATATCTCGCGAACGGATTGATCGATCCGCAAAATTTCTGTTGCATCTGAAAGTAGAAACTCGCCCGATTACAACGGTATGCGCACTTTTCCCCTAGGCCGTTCTAGTTACTCGTTTCGAGCATCAGAACTGCGAAAATTTTGAGTTTCTCAAGCGTTTCTTATCTCCAAACTGCCATATCTCGCGAACGGATCGACCAATCCGCAAAATTTCTGTTGCATCTGCAAGTAGAAACTCGCCCGATTACAACGGTATGCCTACTTTTCCCCTAGGCAGTTTTAGTTATTCGTTTCGAGCATCAGAACTGCGCAAATTTTGAGTTTCTCAAGCGTTTCTTACATCCAAACTGCCATATCTCGCGAACGGATTGACCAATCCGCAAAATTTCTGTTGCATCTGAAAGTAGAAACTCGCCCGATTAAAACGGTATGCGCACTTTTCCCCTAGGCCGTTCTAGTTACTCGTTTCGAGCATCAGAGCTGCGAAAATTTTGAGTTTCTCAAGCGTTTCTTACCTCCAAACTGCCATATCTCGCGAACGGATGGATCAATCCGCAAAATTTCTGTTGCATCTGAAAGTAGAAACTCGCCCGATTACAACGGTATGTGTAGTTTTCCCCTAGGCCGTTCCAGTTATTCGTTTCGAGCATCAGAACTGCGAAAATTTTGAGTTTCTCAAGCGTTTCTTACATCCAAACTGCCATATCTCGCGAACGGAATGACCGATCCGCATAATTTCTGTTGCATCTGAAAGTAGAAACTCGCCCGATTACAACGGTATGCGCACTTTTCCCTTAGGCCGTTCTAGTTATTCGTGTCGAGCATCAGAACTGCGAAAATTTTGAGTTTCTCAAGCGTTTCTTACCTCCAAACTGCCATATCTCGCGAACGCATTGACCAATCCGCAAAATTTCTGTTGCATCTGAAAGTAGAAACTCGCCCGATTACAACGGTATGCGTACTTCTCCCCTAGGCCGTTCTAGTCAGTCGTTTCGAGCATCAGAACTGCGAAAATTTTGCGTTTCTCAAGCGTTTCTTACCTCCAAACTGCCATATCTCGCGAACGGATCGACCAATCCGCAAAATTTCTGTTGCATCTGCAAGTAGAAACTCGCCCGATTACAACGGTATGCCTACTTTTCCCCTAGGCAGTTTTAGTTATTCGTTTCGAGCATCAGAACTGCGCAAATTTTGAGTTTCTCAAGCGTTTCTTACATCCAAACTGCCATATCTCGCGAACGGATTGACCAATCCGCAAAATTTCTGTTGCATCTGAAAGTAGAAACTCGCCCGATTAAAACGGTATGCGCACTTTTCCCCTAGGCCGTTCTAGTTACTCGTTTCGAGCATCAGAGCTGCGAAAATTTTGAGTTTCTCAAGCGTTTCTTACCTCCAAACTGCCATATCTCGCGAACGGATGGATCAATCCGCAAAATTTCTGTTGCATCTGAAAGTAGAAACTCGCCCGATTACAACGGTATGTGTAGTTTTCCCCTAGGCCGTTCTAGTCATTCGTTTCGAGCATCAGAACTGCGCAAGTTTTGAGTTTCTCAAGCGTTTCTTACCCCCAAACTGCCATATCTCGCGAACGGATTGACCAATCCGCAATATTTCTGTTGCATCTGAAAGTAGAAACTCGCCCGATTACAACGGTATGCGCACTTTTCCCCTAGGCCGTTCTAGTTATTCGTTTCGAGCATCAGAACTGCGAAAATTTTGAGTTTCTCAAGCGTTTCTTACATCCAAACTGCCATATCTCGCGAACGGATTGACCGATCTGCAAAATTTCTGTTGCATCTGAAAGTAGAAACTCGCCCGATTACAACGGTATGCGTACTTTTCCCCTAGTCCGTTCTAGTTATTCGTTTCGTGCATCAGAACTGCGAAAATTTTGCGTTTCTCAAGCGTTTCTTACATCCAAACTGCCATATCTCGCGAACGGATTGACCAATCCGCAAAATTTCTGTTGCATCTGAAAGTACAAACTCGCCCGATTACAACGGTATGTGTAGTTTTCCCCTAGGCCGTTCCAGTTATTCGTTTCGAGCATCAGAACTGCGAAAATTTTGAGTTTCTCAAGCGTTTCTTACATCCAAACTGCCATATCTCGCGAACGGAATGACCGATCCGCATAATTTCTGTTGCATCTGAAAGTAGAAACTCGCCCGATTAAAACGGTATGCGCACTTTTCCCCTAGGCCGTTCTAGTTACTCGTTTCGAGCATCAGAGCTGCGAAAATTTTGAGTTTCTCAAGCGTTTCTTACATCCAAACTGCCATATCTCGCGAACGGATTGACCGATCTGCAAAATTTCTGTTGCATCTGAAAGTAGAAACTCGCCCGATTACAACGGTATGCGTACTTTTCCCCTAGTCCGTTCTAGTTATTCGTTTCGTGCATCAGAACTGCGAAAATTTTGCGTTTCTCAAGCGTTTCTTACATCCAAACTGCCATATCTCGCGAACGGATTGACCAATCCGCAAAATTTCTGTTGCATCTGAAAGTACAAACTCGCCCGATTACAACGGTATGTGTAGTTTTCCCCTAGGCCGTTCCAGTTATTCGTTTCGAGCATCAGAACTGCGAAAATTTTGAGTTTCTCAAGCGTTTCTTACATCCAAACTGCCATATCTCGCGAACGGAATGACCGATCCGCATAATTTCTGTTGCATCTGAAAGTAGAAACTCGCCCGATTACAACGGTATGCGCACTTTTCCCTTAGGCCGTTCTAGTTATTCGTGTCGAGCATCAGAACTGCGAAAATTTTGAGTTTCTCAAGCGTTTCTTACCTCCAAACTGCCATATCTCGCGAACGCATTGACCAATCCGCAAAATTTCTGTTGCATCTGAAAGTAGAAACTCGCCCGATTACAACGGTATGCGTACTTCTCCCCTAGGCCGTTCTAGTCAGTCGTTTCGAGCATCAGAACTGCGAAAATTTTGCGTTTCTCAAGCGTTTCTTACCTCCAAACTGCCACATCTCGCGAACGGATTGACCAATCCGCAAAATTTCTGTTGCATCTGAAAGTAGAAACTCGCCCGATTACAACGGTATGTTTAGTTTTCCCCTAGGCCGTTCCAGTTATTCGTTTCGAGCATCAGAACTGCGAAAATTTTGAGTTTCTCAAGCGTTTCTTACATCCAAACTGCCATATCTCGCGAACGGATTGACCGATCCGCAAAATTTCTGTTGCATCTGAAAGTACAAACTCGCCCGATTACAACGGTATGTGTAGTTTTCCCCTAGGCCGTTCCAGTTATTCGTTTCGAGCATCAGAACTGCGAAAATTTTGCGTTTCTCAAGCGTTTCTTACCTCCAAACTGCCATATCTCGCGAACGGATCGACCAATCCGCAAAATTTCTGTTGCATCTGCAAGTAGAAACTCGCCCGATTACAACGGTATGCCTACTTTTCCCCTAGGCAGTTTTAGTTATTCGTTTCGAGCATCAGAACTGCGCAAATTTTGAGTTTCTCAAGCGTTTCTTACATCCAAACTGCCATATCTCGCGAACGGATTGACCAATCCGCAAAATTTCTGTTGCATCTGAAAGTAGAAACTCGCCCGATTAAAACGGTATGCGCACTTTTCCCCTAGGCCGTTCTAGTTACTCGTTTCGAGCATCAGAGCTGCGAAAATTTTGAGTTTCTCAAGCGTTTCTTACCTCCAAACTGCCATATCTCGCGAACGGATGGATCAATCCGCAAAATTTCTGTTGCATCTGAAAGTAGAAACTCGCCCGATTACAACGGTGTGTGTAGTTTTCCCCTAGGCCGTTCTAGTCATTCGTTTCGAGCATCAGAACTGCGCAAGTTTTGAGTTTCTCAAGCGTTTCTTACCCCCAAACTGCCATATCTCGCGAACGGATTGACCAATCCGCAATATTTCTGTTGCATCTGAAATTAGAAACTCGCCCGATTACAACGGTATGCGCACTTTTCCCCTAGGCCGTTCTAGTTATTCGTTTCGAGCATCAGAACTGCGAAAATTTTGAGTTTCTCAAGCGTTTCTTACATCCAAACTGCCATATCTCGCGAACGGATTGACCAATCCGCAAAATTTCTGTTGCATCTGAAAGTACAAACTCGCCCGATTACAACGGTATGTGTAGTTTTCCCCTAGGCCGTTCCAGTTATTCGTTTCGAGCATCAGAACTGCGAAAATTTTGAGTTTCTCAAGCGTTTCTTACATCCAAACTGCCATATCTCGCGAACGGAATGACCGATCCGCATAATTTCTGTTGCATCTGAAAGTAGAAACTCGCCCGATTACAACGGTATGCGCACTTTTCCCTTAGGCCGTTCTAGTTATTCGTGTCGAGCATCAGAACTGCGAAAATTTTGAGTTTCTCAAGCGTTTCTTACCTCCAAACTGCCATATCTCGCGAACGCATTGACCAATCCGCAAAATTTCTGTTGCATCTGAAAGTAGAAACTCGCCCGATTACAACGGTATGCGTACTTCTCCCCTAGGCCGTTCTAGTCAGTCGTTTCGAGCATCAGAACTGCGAAAATTTTGCGTTTCTCAAGCGTTTCTTACCTCCAAACTGCCATATCTCGCGAACGGATCGACCAATCCGCAAAATTTCTGTTGCATCTGCAAGTAGAAACTCGCCCGATTACAACGGTATGCCTACTTTTCCCCTAGGCAGTTTTAGTTATTCGTTTCGAGCATCAGAACTGCGCAAATTTTGAGTTTCTCAAGCGTTTCTTACATCCAAACTGCCATATCTCGCGAACGGATTGACCAATCCGCAAAATTTCTGTTGCATCTGAAAGTAGAAACTCGCCCGATTAAAACGGTATGCGCACTTTTCCCCTAGGCCGTTCTAGTTACTCGTTTCGAGCATCAGAGCTGCGAAAATTTTGAGTTTCTCAAGCGTTTCTTACCTCCAAACTGCCATATCTCGCGAACGGATGGATCAATCCGCAAAATTTCTGTTGCATCTGAAAGTAGAAACTCGCCCGATTACAACGGTATGTGTAGTTTTCCCCTAGGCCGTTCTAGTCATTCGTTTCGAGCATCAGAACTGCGCAAGTTTTGAGTTTCTCAAGCGTTTCTTACCCCCAAACTGCCATATCTCGCGAACGGATTGACCAATCCGCAATATTTCTGTTGCATCTGAAAGTAGAAACTCGCCCGATTACAACGGTATGCGCACTTTTCCCCTAGGCCGTTCTAGTTATTCGTTTCGAGCATCAGAACTGCGAAAATTTTGAGTTTCTCAAGCGTTTCTTACATCCAAACTGCCATATCTCGCGAACGGATTGACCGATCTGCAAAATTTCTGTTGCATCTGAAAGTAGAAACTCGCCCGATTACAACGGTATGCGTACTTTTCCCCTAGTCCGTTCTAGTTATTCGTTTCGTGCATCAGAACTGCGAAAATTTTGCGTTTCTCAAGCGTTTCTTACATCCAAACTGCCATATCTCGCGAACGGATTGACCAATCCGCAAAATTTCTGTTGCATCTGAAAGTACAAACTCGCCCGATTACAACGGTATGTGTAGTTTTCCCCTAGGCCGTTCCAGTTATTCGTTTCGAGCATCAGAACTGCGAAAATTTTGAGTTTCTCAAGCGTTTCTTACATCCAAACTGCCATATCTCGCGAACGGAATGACCGATCCGCATAATTTCTGTTGCATCTGAAAGTAGAAACTCGCCCGATTACAACGGTATGCGCACTTTTCCCTTAGGCCGTTCTAGTTATACGTGTCGAGCATCAGAACTGCGAAAATTTTGAGTTTCTCAAGCGTTTCTTACCTCCAAACTGCCATATCTCGCGAACGCATTGACCAATCCGCAAAATTTCTGTTGCATCTGAAAGTAGAAACTCGCCCGATTACAACGGTATGCGTACTTCTCCCCTAGGCCGTTCTAGTCAGTCGTTTCGAGCATCAGAACTGCGAAAATTTTGCGTTTCTCAAGCGTTTCTTACCTCCAAACTGCCACATCTCGCGAACGGATTGACCAATCCGCAAAATTTCTGTTGCATCTGAAAGTAGAAACTCGCCCGATTACAACGGTATGTGTAGTTTTCCCCTAGGCCGTTCCAGTTATTCGTTTCGAGCATCAGAACTGCGAAAATTTTGAATTTCTCAAGCGTTTCTTACATCCAAACTGCCATATCTCGCGAACGGATTGACCGATCCGCAAAATTTCTGTTGCATCTGAAAGTAGAAACTCGCCCGATTACAACGGTATGCGCACTTTTCCCCTAGGCCGTTCTAGTTACTCGTTTCGAGCATCAGAGCTGCGAAAATTTTGAGTTTCTCAAGCGTTTCTTACATCCAAACTGCCATATCTCGCGAACGGATGGATCATTCCGCAAAATTTCTGTTGCATCTGAAAGTAGAAACTCGCCCGATTACAACGGTATGCGTACTTTTCCCCTAGGCCGTTCTAGTTATTCGTTTCGTGCATCAGACCTGCGAAAATTTTGCGTTTCTCAAGCGATTCTTACATCCAAACTGCCATATCTCGCGAACGGATTGATTGATCCGCAAAATTTCTGTTGCATCTGAAAGTAGAAACTCGCCCGATTACAACGGTATGCGCACTTTTCCCCTAGGCCGTCCTAGTTACTCGTTTCGAGCATCAGAACTGCGAAAATTTTGAGTTTCTCAAGCGTTTCTTATCTCCAAACTGCCATATCTCGCGAACGGATCGACCAATCCGCAAAATTTCTGTTGCATCTGCAAGTAGAAACTCGCCCGATTACAACGGTATGCGTACTTTTCCCCTAGGCAGTTCTAGTTATTCGTTTCGAGCATCAGAACTGCGAAAATTTTGAATTTCTCAAGCGTTTCTTACTTCCAAACTGCCACATCTCGCGAACGGATTGACCGATCCGCAAAATTTCTGTTTCATCTGAAAGTAGAAACTCGCCCGATTACAACGGTATGCGCACTTTTCCCCTAGGCCGTTCTAGTTATTCGTGTCGAGCATCAGAACTGCGAAAATTTTGAATTTCTCAAGCGTTTCTTACCTCCAAACTGCCATATCTCGCGAACGGATTGACCAATCCGCAAAATTTCTGTTGCATCTGAAAGTAGAAACTCGCCCGATTACAACGGTATGCGCACTTTTCCCCTAGGCCGTTCTAGTTATTCGTGTCGAGCATCAGAACTGCGAAAATTTTGAGTTTCTCAAGCGTTTCTTACCTCCAAACTGCCATATCTCGCGAACGGAATCACCAATCCGCAAAATTTCTGTTGCATCTGAAAGTACAAACTCGCCCGATTACAACGGTATGTGTAGTTTTCCCCTAGGCCGTTCCAGTTATTCGTTTCGAGCATCAGAACTGCGAAAATTTTGAGTTTCTCAAGCGTTTCTTACATCCAAACTGCCATATCTCGCGAACGGAATGACCGATCCGCATAATTTCTGTTGCATCTGAAAGTAGAAACTCGCCCGATTACAACGGTATGCGCACTTTTCCCTTAGGCCGTTCTAGTTATTCGTGTCGAGCATCAGAACTGCGAAAATTTTGAGTTTCTCAAGCGTTTCTTACCTCCAAACTGCCATATCTCGCGAACGCATTGACCAATCCGCAAAATTTCTGTTGCATCTGAAAGTAGAAACTCGCCCGATTACAACGGTATGCGTACTTCTCCCCTAGGCCGTTCTAGTCAGTCGTTTCGAGCATCAGAACTGCGAAAATTTTGCGTTTCTCAAGCGTTTCTTACCTCCAAACTGCCATATCTCGCGAACGGATCGACCAATCCGCAAAATTTCTGTTGCATCTGCAAGTAGAAACTCGCCCGATTACAACGGTATGCCTACTTTTCCCCTAGGCAGTTTTAGTTATTCGTTTCGAGCATCAGAACTGCGCAAATTTTGAGTTTCTCAAGCGTTTCTTACATCCAAACTGCCATATCTCGCGAACGGATTGACCAATCCGCAAAATTTCTGTTGCATCTGAAAGTAGAAACTCGCCCGATTAAAACGGTATGCGCACTTTTCCCCTAGGCCGTTCTAGTTACTCGTTTCGAGCATCAGAGCTGCGAAAATTTTGAGTTTCTCAAGCGTTTCTTACCTCCAAACTGCCATATCTCGCGAACGGATGGATCAATCCGCAAAATTTCTGTTGCATCTGAAAGTAGAATCTCGCCCGATTACAACGGTATGTGTAGTTTTCCCCTAGGCCGTTCTAGTCATTCGTTTCGAGCATCAGAACTGCGCAAGTTTTGAGTTTCTCAAGCGTTTCTTACCCCCAAACTGCCATATCTCGCGAACGGATTGACCAATCCGCAATATTTCTGTTGCATCTGAAAGTAGAAACTCGCCCGATTACAACGGTATGCGCACTTTTCCCCTAGGCCGTTCTAGTTATTCGTTTCGAGCATCAGAACTGCGAAAATTTTGAGTTTCTCAAGCGTTTCTTACATCCAAACTGCCATATCTCGCGAACGGATTGACCGATCTGCAAAATTTCTGTTGCATCTGAAAGTAGAAACTCGCCCGATTACAACGGTATGCGTACTTTTCCCCTAGTCCGTTCTAGTTATTCGTTTCGTGCATCAGAACTGCGAAAATTTTGCGTTTCTCAAGCGTTTCTTACATCCAAACTGCCATATCTCGCGAACGGATTGACCAATCCGCAAAATTTCTGTTGCATCTGAAAGTACAAACTCGCCCGATTACAACGGTATGTGTAGTTTTCCCCTAGGCCGTTCCAGTTATTCGTTTCGAGCATCAGAACTGCGAAAATTTTGAGTTTCTCAAGCGTTTCTTACATCCAAACTGCCATATCTCGCGAACGGAATGACCGATCCGCATAATTTCTGTTGCATCTGAAAGTAGAAACTCGCCCGATTACAACGGTATGCGCACTTTTCCCTTAGGCCGTTCTAGTTATTCGTGTCGAGCATCAGAACTGCGAAAATTTTGAGTTTCTCAAGCGTTTCTTACCTCCAAACTGCCATATCTCGCGAACGCATTGACCAATCCGCAAAATTTCTGTTGCATCTGAAAGTAGAAACTCGCCCGATTACAACGGTATGCGTACTTCTCCCCTAGGCCGTTCTAGTCAGTCGTTTCGAGCATCAGAACTGCGAAAATTTTGCGTTTCTCAAGCGTTTCTTACCTCCAAACTGCCATATCTCGCGAACGGATCGACCAATCCGCAAAATTTCTGTTGCATCTGCAAGTAGAAACTCGCCCGATTACAACGGTATGCCTACTTTTCCCCTAGGCAGTTTTAGTTATTCGTTTCGAGCATCAGAACTGCGCAAATTTTGAGTTTCTCAAGCGTTTCTTACATCCAAACTGCCATATCTCGCGAACGGATTGACCAATCCGCAAAATTTCTGTTGCATCTGAAAGTAGAAACTCGCCCGATTAAAACGGTATGCGCACTTTTCCCCTAGGCCGTTCTAGTTACTCGTTTCGAGCATCAGAGCTGCGAAAATTTTGAGTTTCTCAAGCGTTTCTTACCTCCAAACTGCCATATCTCGCGAACGGATGGATCAATCCGCAAAATTTCTGTTGCATCTGAAAGTAGAAACTCGCCCGATTACAACGGTATGTGTAGTTTTCCCCTAGGCCGTTCTAGTCATTCGTTTCGAGCATCAGAACTGCGCAAGTTTTGAGTTTCTCAAGCGTTTCTTACCCCCAAACTGCCATATCTCGCGAACGGATTGACCAATCCGCAATATTTCTGTTGCATCTGAAAGTAGAAACTCGCCCGATTACAACGGTATGCGCACTTTTCCCCTAGGCCGTTCTAGTTATTCGTTTCGAGCATCAGAACTGCGAAAATTTTGAGTTTCTCAAGCGTTTCTTACATCCAAACTGCCATATCTCGCGAACGGATTGACCGATCTGCAAAATTTCTGTTGCATCTGAAAGTAGAAACTCGCCCGATTACAACGGTATGCGTACTTTTCCCCTAGTCCGTTCTAGTTATTCGTTTCGTGCATCAGAACTGCGAAAATTTTGCGTTTCTCAAGCGTTTCTTACATCCAAACTGCCATATCTCGCGAACGGATTGACCAATCCGCAAAATTTCTGTTGCATCTGAAAGTACAAACTCGCCCGATTACAACGGTATGTGTAGTTTTCCCCTAGGCCGTTCCAGTTATTCGTTTCGAGCATCAGAACTGCGAAAATTTTGAGTTTCTCAAGCGTTTCTTACATCCAAACTGCCATATCTCGCGAACGGAATGACCGATCCGCATAATTTCTGTTGCATCTGAAAGTAGAAACTCGCCCGATTACAACGGTATGCGCACTTTTCCCTTAGGCCGTTCTAGTTATTCGTGTCGAGCATCAGAACTGCGAAAATTTTGAGTTTCTCAAGCGTTTCTTACCTCCAAACTGCCATATCTCGCGAACGCATTGACCAATCCGCAAAATTTCTGTTGCATCTGAAAGTAGAAACTCGCCCGATTACAACGGTATGCGTACTTCTCCCCTAGGCCGTTCTAGTCAGTCGTTTCGAGCATCAGAACTGCGAAAATTTTGCGTTTCTCAAGCGTTTCTTACCTCCAAACTGCCACATCTCGCGAACGGATTGACCAATCCGCAAAATTTCTGTTGCATCTGAAAGTAGAAACTCGCCCGATTACAACGGTATGTGTAGTTTTCCCCTAGGCCGTTCCAGTTATTCGTTTCGAGCATCAGAACTGCGAAAATTTTGAATTTCTCAAGCGTTTCTTACATCCAAACTGCCATATCTCGCGAACGGATTGACCGATCCGCAAAATTTCTGTTGCATCTGAAAGTAGAAACTCGCCCGATTACAACGGTATGCGCACTTTTCCCCTAGGCCGTTCTAGTTACTCGTTTCGAGCATCAGAGCTGCGAAAATTTTGAGTTTCTCAAGCGTTTCTTACATCCAAACTGCCATATCTCGCGAACGGATGGATCATTCCGCAAAATTTCTGTTGCATCTGAAAGTAGAAACTCGCCCGATTACAACGGTATGCGTACTTTTCCCCTAGGCCGTTCTAGTTATTCGTTTCGTGCATCAGACCTGCGAAAATTTTGCGTTTCTCAAGCGATTCTTACATCCAAACTGCCATATCTCGCGAACGGATTGATCGATCCGCAAAATTTCTGTTGCATCTGAAAGTAGAAACTCGCCCGATTACAACGGTATGCGCACTTTTCCCCTAGGCCGTCCTAGTTACTCGTTTCCAGCATCAGAACTGCGAAAATTTTGAGTTTCTCAAGCGTTTCTTATCTCCAAACTGCCATATCTCGCGAACGGATCGACCAATCCGCAAAATTTCTGTTGCATCTGCAAGTAGAAACTCGCCCGATTACAACGGTATGCGTACTTTTCCCCTAGGCAGTTCTAGTTATTCGTTTCGAGCATCAGAACTGCGAAAATTTTGAATTTCTCAAGCGTTTCTTACTTCCAAACTGCCACATCTCGCGAACGGATTGACCGATCCGCAAAATTTCTGTTTCATCTGAAAGTAGAAACTCGCCCGATTACAACGGTATGCGCACTTTTCCCCTAGGCCGTTCTAGTTATTCGTGTCGAGCATCAGAACTGCGAAAATTTTGAATTTCTCAAGCGTTTCTTACCTCCAAACTGCCATATCTCGCGAACGGATTGACCAATCCGCAAAATTTCTGTTGCATCTGAAAGTACAAACTCGCCCGATTACAACGGTATGTGTAGTTTTCCCCTAGGCCGTTCCAGTTATTCGTTTCGAGCATCAGAACTGCGAAAATTTTGAGTTTCTCAAGCGTTTCTTACATCCAAACTGCCATATCTCGCGAACGGAATGACCGATCCGCATAATTTCTGTTGCATCTGAAAGTAGAATCTCGCCCGCTTACAACGGTATGCGCACTTTTCCCTTAGGCCGTTCTAGTTATTCGTGTCGAGCATCAGAACTGCGAAAATTTTGAGTTTCTCAAGCGTTTCTTACCTCCAAACTGCCATATCTCGCGAACGCATTGACCAATCCGCAAAATTTCTGTTGCATCTGAAAGTAGAAACTCGCCCGATTACAACGGTATGCGTACTTCTCCCCTAGGCCGGTCTAGTCAGTCGTTTCGAGCATCAGAACTGCGAAAATTTTGCGTTTCTCAAGCGTTTCTTACCTCCAAACTGCCACATCTCGCGAACGGATTGACCAATCCGCAAAATTTCTGTTGCATCTGAAAGTAGAAACTCGCCCGATTACAACGGTATGTGTAGTTTTCCCCTACGCCGTTCCAGTTATTCGTTTCGAGCATCAGAACTGCGAAAATTTTGAGTTTCTCAAGCGTTTCTTACATCCAAACTGCCATATCTCGCGAACGGATTGGCCGATCCGCAAAATTTCTGTTGCATCTGAAAGTAGAAACTCGCCCGATTACAACGGTATGCGCACTTTTCCCCTAGGCCGTTCTAGTTATTCGTTTCGAGCATCAGAACTGCGCAAATGTTGAGTTTCTCAAGCGTTTCTTACATCCAAACTTCCATATCGCGCGAACGGATTGATCAATCCGCAAAATTTCTGTTGCTTCTGAAAGTAGAAGCTCGCCCGATTACAACGGTATGCGCACTTTTCCCCTAGGCCGTTCTAGTTATTCGTTTCGAGCATCAGAACTGCGCAAATCTTGAGTTTCTCAAGCGTTTCTTACCTCCAAACTGCCATATCTTGCGAACGGATTGACCAATCCGCAATATTTCTGTTGCATCTGAACGTACAAACTCGCCCGATACAACGGTATGTGTAGTTTTCCCCTAGGCCGTTCTAGTTATTCGTGTCGAGCATCAGAACTGCGAAAATTTTGAGTTTCTCAAGCGTTTCTTACCTCCAAACTGCCATATCTCGCGAACGGATTCACCAATCCGCAAAATTTCTGTTGCACCTGAAAGTAGAAACTCGCCCGATTACAACGGTATGCGTACTTTTCCCCTAGGCCGCTCTAGTTACTCGTTTCGAGCATCAGAGCTGCGAAAATTTTGAGTTTCTCGAGCGTTTCTTATCTCCAAACTGCCATATCTCGCGAACGGATTGAACGATCCGCAAAATTTCTGTTGCATCTGAAAGTAGAAACTCGCCCGATTACAACGGTATGCGCACTTTTCCCCGAGGCCTTTCTAGTTATTCGTGTCGAGCATCAGAACTGCGAAAATTTTGAGTTTCTCAAGCGTTTCTTACCTCCAAACTGCCATATCTCGCGAACGGATTCACCAATCCGCAAAATTTCTGTTGCATCTGAAAATAGAAACTCGCCCGATTACAACGGTATGCGTACTTTTCCCCTAGGCCGCTCTAGTTACTCGTTTCGTGCATCAGAGCTGCGAAAATTTTGAGTTTGTCGAGCGTTTCTTATCTCCAAACTGCCATATCTCGCGAACGGATTGATCAATCCGCAAAATTTCTGTTGCATCTGAAAGTAGAAACTCGCCCGATTACAACGGTATGCGCACTTTTCCCTTAGGCCGTTCTAGTTATTCGTGTCGAGCATCAGAACTGCGAAAATTTTGAGTTTCTCAAGCGTTTCTTACCTCCAAACTGCCATATCTCGCGAACGCATTGACCAATCCGCAAAATTTCTGTTGCATCTGAAAGTAGAAACTCGCCCGATTAAAACGGTATGCGTACTTCTCCCCTAGGCCGTTCTAGTCAGTCGTTTCGAGCATCAGAACTGCGAAAATTTTGAGTATCTCAAGCGTTTCTTACATCCAAACTGCCATATCTCGTGAACGGATTGATCAATCCGCAAAATTTCTGTTGCATCTGAAAGTAGAAACTCGCCCGATTACAACGGTATGCGCACTTTTCCCTTAGGCCGTTCTAGTTATTCGTGTCGAGCATCAGAACTGCGAAAATTTTGAGTTTCTCAAGCGTTTCTTACCTCCAAACTGCCATATCTCGCGAACGCATTGACCAATCCGCAAAATTTCTGTTGCATCTGAAAGTAGAAACTCGCCCGATTACAACGGTATGCGTACTTTTCCCCTAGGCCGTTCTAGTCAGTCGTTTCGAGCATCAGAACTGCGAAAATTTTGAGTATCTCAAGCGTTTCTTACCTCCAAACTGCCACATCTCGCGAACGGATTGACCAATCCGCAAAATTTCTGTTGCATCTGAAAGTAGAAACTAGCCCGATTACAACGGTATGTGTAGTTTTCCCCTAGGCCGTTCCAGTTATTCGTTTCGAGCATCAGAACTGCGAAAATTTTGAGTTTCTCAAGCGTTTCTTACCTCCAAACTGCCATATCTCGCGAACGCATTGACCAATCCGCAAAATTTCTGTTGCATCTGAAAGTAGAAACTCGCCCGATTACAACGGTATGCGTACTTCTCCCCTAGGCCGTTCTAGTCAGTCGTTTCGAGCATCAGAACTGCGAAAATTTTGAGTATCTCAAGCGTTTCTTACCTCCAAACTGCCACATCTCGCGAACGGATTGACCAATCCGCAAAATTTCTGTTGCATCTGAAAGTAGAAACTAGCCCGATTACAACGGTATGTGTAGTTTTCCCCTAGGCCGTTCCAGTTATTCGTTTCGAGCATCAGAACTGCGAAAATTTTGAGTTTCTCAAGCGTTTCTTACATCCAAACTGCCATATCTCGCGAACGGATTGACCGATCCGCAAAATTTCTGTTGCATCTGAAAGTAGAAACTCGCCCGATTACAACGGTATGCGTACTTTTCCCCTAGGCCGCTCTAGTTACTCGTTTCGAGCATCAGAGCTGCGAAAATTTTGAGTTTGTCGAGCGTTTCTTATCTCCAAACTGCCATATCTCGCGAACGGATTGATCAATCCGCAAAATTTCTGTTGCATCTGAAAGTAGAAACTCGCCCGATTACAACGGTATGCGCACTTTTCCCCGAGGCCTTTCTAGTTATTCGTGTCGAGCATCAGAACTGCGAAAATTTTGAGTTTCTCAAGCGTTTCTTACCTCCAAACTGCCATATCTCGCGAACGGATTCACCAATCCGCAAAATTTCTGTTGCATCTGAAAATAGAAACTCGCCCGATTACAACGGTATGCGTACTTTTCCCCTAGGCCGCTCTAGTTACTCGTTTCGAGCATCAGAGCTGCGAAAATTTTGAGTTTGTCGAGCGTTTCTTATCTCCAAACTGCCATATCTCGCGAACGGATTGATCAATCCGCAAAATTTCTGTTGCATCTGAAAGTAGAAACTCGCCCGATTACAACGGTATGCGCACTTTTCCCTTAGGCCGTTCTAGTTATTCGTGTCGAGCATCAGAACTGCGAAAATTTTGAGTTTCTCAAGCGTTTCTTACCTCCAAACTGCCATATCTCGCGAACGCATTGACCAATCCGCAAAATTTCTGTTGCATCTGAAAATAGAAACTCGCCCGATTACAACGGTATGCGTACTTCTCCCCTAGGCCGTTCTAGTCAGTCGTTTCGAGCATCAGAACTGCGAAAATTTTGAGTATCTCAAGCGTTTCTTACCTCCAAACTGCCACATCTCGCGAACGGATTGACCAATCCGCAAAATTTCTGTTGCATCTGAAAGTAGAAACTAGCCCGATTACAACGGTATGTGTAGTTTTCCCCTAGGCCGTTCCAGTTATTCGTTTCGAGCATCAGAACTGCGAAAATTTTGAGTTTCTCAAGCGTTTCTTACATCCAAACTGCCATATCTCGCGAACGGATTGATCAATCCGCAAAATTTCTGTTGCATCTGAAAGTAGAAACTCGCCCGATTACAACGGTATGCGCACTTTTCCCTTAGGCCGTTCTAGTTATTCGTGTCGAGCATCAGAACTGCGAAAATTTTGAGTTTCTCAAGCGTTTCTTACCTCCAAACTGCCATATCTCGCGAACGCATTGACCAATCCGCAAAATTTCTGTTGCATCTGAAAGTAGAAACTCGCCCGATTACAACGGTATGCGTACTTCTCCCCTAGGCCGTTCTAGTCAGTCGTTTCGAGCATCAGAACTGCGAAAATTTTGAGTATCTCAAGCGTTTCTTACCTCCAAACTGCCACATCTCGCGAACGGATTGACCAATCCGCAAAATTTCTGTTGCATCTGAAAGTAGAAACTAGCCCGATTACAACGGTATGTGTAGTTTTCCCCTAGGCCGTTCCAGTTATTCGTTTCGAGCATCAGAACTGCGAAAATTTTGAGTTTCTCAAGCGTTTCTTACATCCAAACTGCCATATCTCGCGAACGGATTGACCGATCCGCAAAATTTCTGTTGCATCTGAAAGTAGAAACTCGCCCGATTACAACGGTATGCGTACTTTTCCCCTAGGCCGCTCTAGTTACTCGTTTCGAGCATCAGAGCTGCGAAAATTTTGAGTTTGTCGAGCGTTTCTTATCTCCAAACTGCCATATCTCGCGAACGGATTGATCAATCCGCAAAATTTCTGTTGCATCTGAAAGTAGAAACTCGCCCGATTAAAACGGTATACGCACTTTTCCCTTAGGCCGTTCTAGTTATTCGTGTCGAGCATAAGAACTGCGAAAATTTTGAGTTTCTCAAGCGTTTCTTACCTCCAAACTGCCACATCTCGCGAACGGATTGACCAATCCGCAAAATTTCTGTTGCATCTGCAAGTAGAAACTCGCCCGATTACAACGGTATGCGTACTTTTCCCCTAGGCAGTTCTAGTTATTCGTTTCGAGCATCAGAACTGCGCAAATTTTGAGTTTCTCAAGCGTTTCTTACATCCAAACTTCCATATCTCGCGAACGGATAGATCAATCCGCAAAATTTCTGTTGCTTCTGAAAGTAGAAGCTCGCCCGATTACAACGGTATGCGCACTTTTCCCCTAGGCCGTTCTAGTCATTCGTTTCGAGCATCAGATCTGCGCAAATTTTGAGTTTCTCAAGCGTTTCTAACCTCCAAACTGCCATATCTCGCGAACGGATTGACCAACCCGCAAAATTTCTGTTGCATCTGAAAGTAGAAACTCGCCCGATTACAACGGTATGCGTACTTTTCCCCTAGGCCGCTCTAGTTACTCGTTTCGAGCATCAGAGCTGCGAAAATTTTGAGTTTCTCGAGCGTTTCTTATCTCCAAACTGCCATATCTCGCAAACGGATTGACCAATCCGCAAAATTTCTGTTGCATCTGAAAGTAGAAACTCGCCCGATTACAACGGTATGCGTACTTTTCCCCTAGGCCGCTCTAGTTACTCGTTTCGAGCATCAGAGCTGCGAAAATTTTGAGTTTCTCGAGCGTTTCTTATCTCCAAACTGCCATATCTCGCGAACGGATTGACCGATCCGCAAAATTTCTGTTGCATCTGAAAGTAGAAACTCGCCCGATTACAACGGTATGCGCACTTTTCCCCGAGGCCGTTCTAGTTATTCGTGTCGAGCATCAGAACTGCGAAAATTTTGAGTTTCTCAAGCGTTTCTTACCTCCAAACTGCCATATCTCGCGAACGGATTGACAAATCCGCAATATTTCTGTTGCATCTGAAAGTAGAAACTCGCCCGATTACAACGGTATGCGCACTTTTCCCCTAGGCCGTTCTAGTTATTCGTGTCGAGCATCAGAACTGCGAAAATTTTGAGTTTCTCAAGCGTTTCTTACCTCCAAACTGCCATATCTCGCGAACGGATTCACCAATCCGCAAAATTTCTGTTGCATCTGAAAATAGAAACTCGCCCGATTACAACGGTATGCGTACTTTTCCCCTAGGCCGCTCTAGTTACTCGTTACGAGCATCAGAGCTGCGAAAATTTTGAGTATGTCGAGCGTTTCTTATCTCCAAACTGCCATATCTCGCGAACGGATTGATCAATCCGCAAAATTTCTGTTGCATCTGAAAGTAGAAACTCGCCCGATTACAACGGTATGCGCACTTTTCCCTTAGGCCGTTCTAGTTATTCGTGTCGAGCATCAGAACTGCGAAAATTTTGAGTTTCTCAAGCGTTTCTTACCTCCAAACTGCCATATCTCGCGAACGCATTGACCAATCCGCAAAATTTCTGTTGCATCTGAAAGTAGAAACTCGCCCGATTACAACGGTATGCGTACTTCTCCCCTAGGCCGTTCTAGTCAGTCGTTTCGAGCATCAGAACTGCGAAAATTTTGAGTTTCTCAAGCGTTTCTTACCTCCAAACTGCCACATCTCGCGAACGGATTGACCAATCCGCAAAATTTCTGTTGCATCTGAAAGTAGAAACTAGCCCGATTACAACGGTATGTGTAGTTTTCCCCTAGGCCGTTCCAGTTATTCGTTTCGAGCATCAGAACTGCGAAAATTTTGAGTTTCTCAAGCGTTTCTTACATCCAAACTGCCATATCTCGCGAACGGAATGACCGATCCGCAAAATTTCTGTTGCATCTGAAAGTAGAAACTCGCCCGATTACAACGGTATGCGTACTTTTCCCCTAGGCCTCTCTAGTTACTCGTTTCGAGCATCAGAGCTGCGAAAATTTTGAGTTTGTCGAGCGTTTCTTATCTCCAAACTGCCATATCTCGCGAACGGATTGATCAATCCGCAAAATTTCTGTTGCATCTGAAAGTAGAAACTCGCCCGATTACAACGGTATGCGCACTTTTCCCTTAGGCCGTTCTAGTTATTCGTGTCGAGCATAAGAACTGCGAAAATTTTGAGTTTCTCAAGCGTTTCTTACCTCCAAACTGCCATATCTCGCGAACGGATTGAACAATCGGCAAAATTTCTGTTGCATCTGCAAGTAGAAACTCGCCCGATTACAACGGTATGCGTACTTTTCTCCTAGGCAGTTCTAATTATTCGTTTCGAGCATCAGAACTGCGCAAATTTTGAGTTTCTCAAGCGTTTCTTACATCCAAACTTCCATATCTCGCGAACGGATCGATCAATCCGCAAAATTTCTGTTGCTTCTGAAAGTAGAAGCTCGCCCGATTACAACGGTATGCGCACTTTTCCCCTAGGCCGTTCTAGTCATTCGTTTCGAGCATCAGATCTGCGCAAATTTTGAGTTTCTCAAGCGTTTCTTACCTCCAAACTGCCATATCTCGCGAACGGATTTACCAACCCGCAAAATTTCTGTTGCATCTGAAAGTAGAAACTCGCCCGATTACAACGGTATGCGTACTTTTCCCCTAGGCCGTTCTGGTTATTCGTTTCGAGCATCATAACTGCGAAAATTTTGAGTTTCTCAAGCGTTTCTTACCTCCAAACTGCCACATCTCGCGAACGGATTGACCAATCCACAAAATTTCTGTTGCTTCTGAAAGTAGAAACTCGCCCGATTACAACGGTATGCGCACTTTTCCCCTAGGCCGTTCTAGTTACTCGTTTCGAGCATCAGAACTGCGAAAACTTGGAGTTTCTCAAGCGTTTCTTACCTCCAAACTGCCACATCTCGCAAACGGATTGACCAATCCGCAAAATTTCTGTTGTATCTGAAAGTACAAACTCTCCCGATTACAACGGTATGTGTAGTTTTCCCCTAGGCCGTTCCAGTTATTCGTTTCGAGCATCAGAACTGCGAAAATTTTGAGTTTCTCAAGCGTTTCTTACATCCAAACAGCCATATCTCGCGAACGGTTTCACCAATCCGCAAAATTTCTGTTGCATCTGAAAGTAGAAACTCGCCCGATTACAACTCTATGCGCACTTTTCCCCTAGGCCGTTCTAGTTATTCGTGTCGAGCATCAGAACTGCGAAAATTTTGAGTTTCTCAAGCGTTTCTTACCTCCAAACTGCCATATCTCGCGAACGGATTGACAAATCCGCAATATTTCTGTTGCATCTGAAAGTAGAAACTCGCCCGATTACAACGGTATGCGCACTTTTCCCCTAGGCCGTTCTAGTTATTCGTGTCGAGCATCAGAACTGCGAAAATTTTGAGTTTCTCAAGCGTTTCTTACCTCCAAACTGCCATATCTCGCGAACGCATTGACCAATCCGCAAAATTTCTGTTGCATCTGAAAGTAGAAACTCGCCCGATTACAACGGTATGCGTACTTCTCCCCTAGGCCGTTCTAGTCAGTCGTTTCGAGCATCAGAACTGCGAAAATTTTGAGTATCTCAAGCGTTTCTTACCTCCAAACCGCCACATCTCGCGAACGGATTGACCAATCCGCAAAATTTCTGTTGCATCTGAAAGTAGAAACTAGCCCGATTACAACGGTATGTGTAGTTTTCCCCTAGGCCGTTCCAGTTATTCGTTTCGAGCATCAGAACTGCGAAAATTTTGAGTTTCTCAAGCGTTTCTTACATCCAAACTGCCATATCTCGCGAACGGATTGATCAATCCGCAAAATTTCTGTTGCATCTGAAAGTAGAAACTCGCCCGATTACAACGGTATGCGCACTTTTCCCTTAGGCCGTTCTAGTTATTCGTGTCGAGCATCAGAACTGCGAAAATTTTGAGTTTCTCAAGCGTTTCTTACCTCCAAACTGCCATATCTCGCGAACGCATTGACCAATCCGCAAAATTTCTGTTGCATCTGAAAGTAGAAACTCGCCCGATTACAACGGTATGCGTACTTCTCCCCTAGGCCGTTCTAGTCAGTCGTTTCGAGCATCAGAACTGCGAAAATTTTGAGTATCTCAAGCGTTTCTTACCTCCAAACTGCCACATCTCGCGAACGGATTGACCAATCCGCAAAATTTCTGTTGCATCTGAAAGTAGAAACTAGCCCGATTACAACGGTATGTGTAGTTTTCCCCTAGGCCGTTCCAGTTATTCGTTTCGAGCATCAGAACTGCGAAAATTTTGAGTTTCTCAAGCGTTTCTTACATCCAAACTGCCATATCTCGCGAACGGATTGACCGATCCGCAAAATTTCTGTTGCATCTGAAAGTAGAAACTCGCCCGATTACAACGGTATGCGTACTTTTCCCCTAGGCCGCTCTAGTTACTCGTTTCGAGCATCAGAGCTGCGAAAATTTTGAGTTTGTCGAGCGTTTCTTATCTCCAAACTGCCATATCTCGCGAACGGATTGATCAATCCGCAAAATTTCTGTTGCATCTGAAAGTAGAAACTCGCCCGATTACAACGGTATACGCACTTTTCCCTTAGGCCGTTCTAGTTATTCGTGTCGAGCATAAGAACTGCGAAAATTTTGAGTTTCTCAAGCGTTTCTTACCTCCAAACTGCCACATCTCGCGAACGGATTGACCAATCCGCAAAATTTCTGTTGCATCTGCAAGTAGAAACTCGCCCGATTACAACGGTATGCGTACTTTTCCCCTAGGCAGTTCTAGTTATTCGTTTCGAGCATCAGAACTGCGCAAATTTTGAGTTTCTCAAGCGTTTCTTACATCCAAACTTCCATATCTCGCGAACGGATCGATCAATCCGCAAAATTTCTGTTGCTTCTGAAAGTAGAAGCTCGCCCGATTACAACGGTATGCGCACTTTTCCCCTAGGCCGTTCTAGTCATTCGTTTCGAGCATCAGATCTGCGCAAATTTTGAGTTTCTCAAGCGTTTCTTACCTCCAAACTGCCATATCTCGCGAACGGATTGACCAACCCGCAAAATTTCTGTTGCATCTGAAAGTAGAAACTCGCCCGATTACAACGGTATGCGTACTTTTCCCCTAGGCCGCTCTAGTTACTCGTTTCGAGCATCAGAGCTGCGAAAATTTTGAGTTTCTCGAGCGTTTCTTATCTCCAAACTGCCATATCTCGCAAACGGATTGACCAATCCGCAAAATTTCTGTTGCATCTGAAAGTAGAAACTCGCCCGATTACAACGGTATGCGTACTTTTCCCCTAGGCCGCTCTAGTTACTCGTTTCGAGCATCAGAGCTGCGAAAATTTTGAGTTTCTCGAGCGTTTCTTATCTCCAAACTGCCATATCGCGCGAACGGATTGACCGATCCGCAAAATTTCTGTTGCATCTGAAAGTAGAAACTCGCCCGATTACAACGGTATGCGCACTTTTCCCCGAGGCCGTTCTAGTTATTCGTGTCGAGCATCAGAACTGCGAAAATTTTGAGTTTCTCAAGCGTTTCTTACCTCCAAACTGCCATATCTCGCGAACGGATTGACAAATCCGCAATATTTCTGTTGCATCTGAAAGTAGAAACTCGCCCGATTACAACGGTATGCGCACTTTTCCCCTAGGCCGTTCTAGTTATTCGTGTCGAGCATCAGAACTGCGAAAATTTTGAGTTTCTCAAGCGTTTCTTACCTCCAAACTGCCATATCTCGCGAACGGATTCACCAATCCGCAAAATTTCTGTTGCATCTGAAAATAGAAACTCGCCCGATTACAACGGTATGCGTACTTTTCCCCTAGGCCGCTCTAGTTACTCGTTTCGAGCATCAGAGCTGCGAAAATTTTGAGTATGTCGAGCGTTTCTTATCTCCAAACTGCCATATCTCGCGAACGGATTGATCAATCCGCAAAATTTCTGTTGCATCTGAAAGTAGAAACTCGCCCGATTACAACGGTATGCGCACTTTTCCCTTAGGCCGTTCTAGTTATTCGTGTCGAGCATCAGAACTGCGAAAATTTTGAGTTTCTCAAGCGTTTCTTACCTCCAAACTGCCATATCTCGCGAACGCATTGACCAATCCGCAAAATTTCTGTTGCCTCTGAAAGCAGAAACTCGCCCGATTACAACGGTATGCGTACTTCTCCCCTAGGCCGTTCTAGTCAGTCGTTTCGAGCATCAGAACTGCGAAAATTTTGAGTTTCTCAAGCGTTTCTTACCTCCAAACTGCCACATCTCGCGAACGGATTGACCAATCCGCAAAATTTCTGTTGCATCTGAAAGTAGAAACTAGCCCGATTACAACGCTATGTGTAGTTTTCCCCTAGGCCGTTCCAGTTATTCGTTTCGAGCATCAGAACTGCGAAAATTTTGAGTTTCTCAAGCGTTTCTTACATCCAAACTGCCATATCTCGCGAACGGAATGACCGATCCGCAAAATTTCTGTTGCATCTGAAAGTAGAAACTCGCCCGATTACAACGGTATGCGTACTTTTCCCCTAGGCCTCTCTAGTTACTCGTTTCGAGCATCAGAGCTGCGAAAATTTTGAGTTTGTCGAGCGTTTCTTATCTCCAAACTGCCATATCTCGCGAACGGATTGATCAATCCGCAAAATTTCTGTTGCATCTGAAAGTAGAAACTCGCCCGATTACAACGGTATGCGCACTTTTCCCTTAGGCCGTTCTAGTTATTCGTGTCGAGCATAAGAACTGCGAAAATTTTGAGTTTCTCAAGCGTTTCTTTCCTCCAAACTGCCATATCTCGCGAACGGATTGAACAATCCGCAAAATTTCTGTTGCATCTGCAAGTAGAAACTCGCCCGATTACAACGGTATGCGTACTTTTCCCCTAGGCAGTTCTAATTATTCGTTTCGAGCATCAGAACTGCGCAAATTTTGAGTTTCTCAAGCGTTTCTTACATCCAAACTTCCATATCTCGCGAACGGATCGATCAATCCGCAAAATTTCTGTTGCTTCTGAAAGTAGAAGCTCGCCCGATTACAACGGTATGCGCACTTTTCCCCTAGGCCGTTCTAGTCATTCGTTTCGAGCATCAGATCTGCGCAAATTTTGAGTTTCTCAAGCGTTTCTTACCTCCAAACTGCCATATCTCGCGAACGGATTTACCAACCCGCAAAATTTCTGTTGCATCTGAAAGTAGAAACTCGCCCGATTACAACGGTATGCGTACTTTTCCCCTAGGCCGTTCTGGTTATTCGTTTCGAGCATCAGAACTGCGAAAATTTGGAGTTTCTCAAGCGTTTCTTACCTCCAAACTGCCACATCTCGCAAACGGATTGACCAATCCGCAAAATTTCTGTTGTATCTGAAAGTACAAACTCTCCCGATTACAACGGTATGTGTAGTTTTCCCCTAGGCCGTTCCAGTTATTCGTTTCGAGCATCAGAACTGCGAAAATTTTGAGTTTCTCAAGCGTTTCTTACATCCAAACTGCCATATCTCGCGAACGGTTTCACCAATCCGCAAAATTTCTGTTGCATCTGAAAGTAGAAACTCGCCCGATTACAACTCTATGCGCACTTTTCCCCTAGGCCGTTCTAGTTATTCGTGTCGAGCATCAGAACTGCGAAAATTTTGAGTTTCTCAAGCGTTTCTTACCTCCAAACTGCCATATCTCGCGAACGGATTGACAAATCCGCAATATTTCTGTTGCATCTGAAAGTAGAAGCTCGCCCGATTACAACGGTATGCGCACTTTTCCCCTAGGCCGTTCTAGTTATTCGTGTCGAGCATCAGAACTGCGAAAATTTTGAGTTTCTCAAGCGTTTCTTACCTCCAAACTGCCATATCTCGCGAACGCATTGACCAATCCGCAAAATTTCTGTTGCATCTGAAAGTAGAAACTCGCCCGATTACAACGGTATGCGTACCTCTCCCCTAGGCCGTTCTAGTCAGTCGTTTCGAGCATCAGAACTGCGAAAATTTTGAGTATCTCAAGCGTTTCTTACCTCCAAACTGCCACATCTCGCGAACGGATTGACCAATCCGCAAAATTTCTGTTGCATCTGAAAGTAGAAACTAGCCCGATTACAACGGTATGTGTAGTTTTCCCCTAGGCCGTTCCAGTTATTCGTTTCGAGCATCAGAACTGCGAAAATTTTGAGTTTCTCAAGCGTTTCTTACATCCAAACTGCCATATCTCGCGAACGGATTGATCAATCCGCAAAATTTCTGTTGCATCTGAAAGTAGAAACTCGCCCGATTACAACGGTATGCGCACTTTTCCCTTAGGCCGTTCTAGTTATTCGTGTCGAGCATCAGAACTGCGAAAATTTTGAGTTTCTCAAGCGTTTCTTACCTCCAAACTGCCATATCTCGCGAACGCATTGACCAATCCGCAAAATTTCTGTTGCATCTGAAAGTAGAAACTCGCCCGATTACAACGGTATGCGTACTTCTCCCCTAGGCCGTTCTAGTCAGTCGTTTCGAGCATCAGAACTGCGAAAATTTTGAGTATCTCAAGCGTTTCTTACCTCCAAACTGCCACATCTCGCGAACGGATTGACCAATCCGCAAAATTTCTGTTGCATCTGAAAGTAGAAACTAGCCCGATTACAACGGTATGTGTAGTTTTCCCCTAGGCCGTTCCAGTTATTCGTTTCGAGCATCAGAACTGCGAAAATTTTGAGTTTCTCAAGCGTTTCTTACATCCAAACTGCCATATCTCGCGAACGGATTGACCGATCCGCAAAATTTCTGTTGCATCTGAAAGTAGAAACTCGCCCGATTACAACGGTATGCGTACTTTTCCCCTAGGCCGCTCTAGTTACTCGTTTCGAGCATCAGAGCTGCGAAAATTTTGAGTTTGTCGAGCGTTTCTTATCTCCAAACTGCCATATCTCGCGAACGGATTGATCAATCCGCAAAATTTCTGTTGCATCTGAAAGTAGAAACTCGCCCGATTACAACGGTATACGCACTTTTCCCTTAGGCCGTTCTAGTTATTCGTGTCGAGCATAAGAACTGCGAAAATTTTGAGTTTCTCAAGCGTTTCTTACCTCCAAACTGCCACATCTCGCGAACGGATTGACCAATCCGCAAAATTTCTGTTGCATCTGCAAGTAGAAACTCGCCCGATTACAACGGTATGCGTACTTTTCCCCTAGGCAGTTCTAGTTATTCGTTTCGAGCATCAGAACTGCGCAAATTTTGAGTTTCTCAAGCGTTTCTTACATCCAAACTTCCATATCTCGCGAACGGATCGATCAATCCGCAAAATTTCTGTTGCTTCTGAAAGTAGAAGCTCGCCCGATTACAACGGTATGCGCACTTTTCCCCTAGGCCGTTCTAGTCATTCGTTTCGAGCATCAGATCTGCGCAAATTTTGAGTTTCTCAAGCGTTTCTTACCTCCAAACTGCCATATCTCGCGAACGGATTGACCAACCCGCAAAATTTCTGTTGCATCTGAAAGTAGAAACTCGCCCGATTACAACGGTATGCGTACTTTTCCCCTAGGCCGCTCTAGTTACTCGTTTCGAGCATCAGAGCTGCGAAAATTTTGAGTTTCTCGAGCGTTTCTTATCTCCAAACTGCCATATCTCGCAAACGGATTGACCAATCCGCAAAATTTCTGTTGCATCTGAAAGTAGAAACTCGCCCGATTACAACGGTATGCGTACTTTTCCCCTAGGCCGCTCTAGTTACTCGTTTCGAGCATCAGAGCTGCGAAAATTTTGAGTTTCTCGAGCGTTTCTTATCTCCAAACTGCCATATCTCGCGAACGGATTGACCGATCCGCAAAATTTCTGTTGCATCTGAAAGTAGAAACTCGCCCGATTACAACGGTATGCGCACTTTTCCCCGAGGCCGTTCTAGTTATTCGTGTCGAGCATCAGAACTGCGAAAATTTTGAGTTTCTCAAGCGTTTCTTACCTCCAAACTGCCATATCTCGCGAACGGATTGACAAATCCGCAATATTTGTGTTGCATCTGAAAGTAGAAACTCGCCCGATTACAACGGTATGCGCACTTTTCCCCTAGGCCGTTCTAGTTATTCGTGTCGAGCATCAGAACTGCGAAAATTTTGAGTTTCTCAAGCGTTTCTTACCTCCAAACTGCCATATCTCGCGAACGGATTCACCAATCCGCAAAATTTCTGTTGCATCTGAAAATAGAAACTCGCCCGATTACAACGGTATGCGTACTTTTCCCCTAGGCCGCTCTAGTTACTCGTTTCGAGCATCAGAGCTGCGAAAATTTTGAGTATGTCGAGCGTTTCTTATCTCCAAACTGCCATATCTCGCGAACGGATTGATCAATCCGCAAAATTTCTGTTGCATCTGAAAGTAGAAACTCGCCCGATTACAACGGTATGCGCACTTTTCCCTTAGGCCGTTCTAGTTATTCGTGTCGAGCATCAGAACTGCGAAAATTTTGAGTTTCTCAAGCGTTTCTTACCTCCAAACTGCCATATCTCGCGAACGCATTGACCAATCCGCAAAATTTCTGTTGCATCTGAAAGTAGAAACTCGCCCGATTACAACGGTATGCGTACTTCTCCCCTAGGCCGTTCTAGTCAGTCGTTTCGAGCATCAGAACTGCGAAAATTTTGAGTTTCTCAAGCGTTTCTTACCTCCAAACTGCCACATCTCGCGAACGGATTGAGCAATCCGCAAAATTTCTGTTGCATCTGAAAGTAGAAACTAGCCCGATTACAACGGTATGTGTAGTTTTCCCCTAGGCCGTTCCAGTTATTCGTTTCGAGCATCAGAACTGCGAAAATTTTGAGTTTCTCAAGCGTTTCTTACATCCAAACTGCCATATCTCGCGAACGGAATGACCGATCCGCAAAATTTCTGTTGCATCTGAAAGTAGAAACTCGCCAGATTACAACGGTATGCGTACTTTTCCCCTAGGCCTCTCTAGTTACTCGTTTCGAGCATCAGAGCTGCGAAAATTTTGAGTTTGTCGAGCGTTTCTTATCTCCAAACTGCCATATCTCGCGAACGGATTGATCAATCCGCAAAATTTCTGTTGCATCTGAAAGTAGAAACTCGCCCGATTACAACGGTATGCGCACTTTTCCCTTAGGCCGTTCTAGTTATTCGTGTCGAGCATAAGAACTGCGAAAATTTTGAGTTTCTCAAGCGTTTCTTACCTCCAAACTGCCATATCTCGCGAACGGATTGAACAATCCGCAAAATTTCTGTTGCATCTGCAAGTAGAAACTCGCCCGATTACAACGGTATGCGTACTTTTCCCCTAGGCAGTTCTAATTATTCGTTTCGAGCATCAGAACTGCGCAAATTTTGAGTTTCTCAAGCGTTTCTTACATCCAAAATTCCATATCTCGCGAACGGATCGATCAATCCGCAAAATTTCTGTTGCTTCTGAAAGTAGAAGCTCGCCCGATTACAACGGTATGCGCACTTTTCCCCTAGGCCGTTCTAGTCATTCGTTTCGAGCATCAGATCTGCGCAAATTTTGAGTTTCTCAAGCGTTTCTTACCTCCAAACTGCCATATCTCGCGAACGGATTTACCAACCCGCAAAATTTCTGTTGCATCTGAAAGTAGAAACTCGCCCGATTACAACGGTATGCGTACTTTTCCCCTAGGCCGTTCTGGTTATTCGTTTCGAGCATCAGAACTGCGAAAATTTGGAGTTTCTCAAGCGTTTCTTACCTCCAAACTGCCACATCTCGCAAACGGATTGACCAATCCGCAAAATTTCTGTTGTATCTGAAAGTACAAACTCTCCCGATTACAACGGTATGTGTAGTTTTCTCCTAGGCCGTTCCAGTTATTCGTTTCGAGCATCAGAACTGCGAAAATTTTGAGTTTCTCAAGCGTTTCTTACATCCAAACTGCCACATCTCGCGAACGGTTTCACCAATCCGCAAAATTTCTGTTGCATCTGAAAGTAGAAACTCGCCCGATTACAACTCTATGCGCACTTTTCCCCTAGGCCGTTCTAGTTATTCGTGTCGAGCATCAGAACTGCGAAAATTTTGAGTTTCTCATGCGTTTCTTACCTCCAAACTGCCATATCTCGCGAACGGATTGACAAATCCGCAATATTTCTGTTGCATCTGAAAGTAGAAACTCGCCCGATTACAACGGTATGCGCACTTTTCCCCTAGGCCGTTCTAGTTATTCGTGTCGAGCATCAGAACTGCGAAAATTTTGAGTTTCTCAAGCGTTTCTTACCTCCAAACTGCCATATCTCGCGAACGGATTCACCAATCCGCAAAATTTCTGTTGCATCTGAAAATAGAAACTCGCCCGATTACAACGGTATGCGTACTTTTCCCCTAGGCCGCTCTAGTTACTCGTTTCGAGCATCAGAGCTGCGAAAATTTTGAGTTTGTCGAGCGTTTCTTATCTCCAAACTGCCATATCTCGCGAACGGATTGATCAATCCGCAAAATTTCTGTTGCATCTGAAAGTAGAAACTCGCCCGATTACAACGGTATGCGCACTTTTCCCTTAGGCCGTTCTAGTTATTCGTGTCGAGCATAAGAACTGCGAAAATTTTGAGTTTCTCAAGCGTTTCTTACCTCCAAACTGCCATATCTCGCGAACGGATTGAACAATCCGCAAAATTTCTGTTGCATCTGCAAGTAGAAACTCGCCCGATTACAACGGTATGCGTACTTTTCCCCTAGGCAGTTCTAATTATTCGTTTCGAGCATCAGAACTGCGCAAATTTTGAGTTTCTCAAGCGTTTCTTACATCCAAAATTCCATATCTCGCGAACGGATCGATCAATCCGCAAAATTTCTGTTGCTTCTGAAAGTAGAAGCTCGCCCGATTACAACGGTATGCGCACTTTTCCCCTAGGCCGTTCTAGTCATTCGTTTCGAGCATCAGATCTGCGCAAATTTTGAGTTTCTCAAGCGTTTCTTACCTCCAAACTGCCATATCTCGCGAACGGATTTACCAACCCGCAAAATTTCTGTTGCATCTGAAAGTAGAAACTCGCCCGATTACAACGGTATGCGTACTTTTCCCCTAGGCCGTTCTGGTTATTCGTTTCGAGCATCAGAACTGCGAAAATTTGGAGTTTCTCAAGCGTTTCTTACCTCCAAACTGCCACATCTCGCAAACGGATTGACCAATCCGCAAAATTTCTGTTGTATCTGAAAGTACAAACTCTCCCGATTACAACGGTATGTGTAGTTTTCTCCTAGGCCGTTCCAGTTATTCGTTTCGAGCATCAGAACTGCGAAAATTTTGAGTTTCTCAAGCGTTTCTTACATCCAAACTGCCACATCTCGCGAACGGTTTCACCAATCCGCAAAATTTCTGTTGCATCTGAAAGTAGAAACTCGCCCGATTACAACTCTATGCGCACTTTTCCCCTAGGCCGTTCTAGTTATTCGTGTCGAGCATCAGAACTGCGAAAATTTTGAGTTTCTCATGCGTTTCTTACCTCCAAACTGCCATATCTCGCGAACGGATTGACAAATCCGCAATATTTCTGTTGCATCTGAAAGTAGAAACTCGCCCGATTACAACGGTATGCGCACTTTTCCCCTAGGCCGTTCTAGTTATTCGTGTCGAGCATCAGAACTGCGAAAATTTTGAGTTTCTCAAGCGTTTCTTACCTCCAAACTGCCATATCTCGCGAACGGATTCACCAATCCGCAAAATTTCTGTTGCATCTGAAAATAGAAACTCGCCCGATTACAACGGTATGCGTACTTTTCCCCTAGGCCGCTCTAGTTACTCGTTTCGAGCATCAGAGCTGCGAAAATTTTGAGTTTGTCGAGCGTTTCTTATCTCCAAACTGCCATATCTCGCGAACGGATTGATCAATCCGCAAAATTTCTGTTGCATCTGAAAGTAGAAACTCGCCCGATTACAACGGTATGCGCACTTTTCCCTTAGGCCGTTCTAGTTATTCGTGTCGAGCATAAGAACTGCGAAAATTTTGAGTTTCTCAAGCGTTTCTTACCTCCAAACTGCCATATCTCGCGAACGGATTGAACAATCCGCAAAATTTCTGTTGCATCTGCAAGTAGAAACTCGCCCGATTACAACGGTATGCGTACTTTTCCCCTAGGCAGTTCTAATTATTCGTTTCGAGCATCAGAACTGCGCAAATTTTGAGTTTCTCAAGCGTTTCTTACATCCAAACTTCCATATCTCGCGAACGGATCGATCAATCCGCAAAATTTCTGTTGCTTCTGAAAGTAGAAGCTCGCCCGATTACAACGGTATGCGCACTTTTCCCCTAGGCCGTTCTAGTCATTCGTTTCGAGCATCAGATCTGCGCAAATTTTGAGTTTCTCAAGCGTTTCTTACCTCCAAACTGCCATATCTCGCGAACGGATTGACCAACCCGCAAAATTTCTGTTGCATCTGAAAGTAGAAACTCGCCCGATTACAACGGTATGCGTACTTTTCCCCTAGGCCGTTCTGGTTATTCGTTTCGAGCATCAGAACTGCGAAAATTTGGAGTTTCTCAAGCGTTTCTTACCTCCAAACTGCCACATCTCGCAAACGGATTGACCAATCCGCAAAATTTCTGTTGTATCTGAAAGTACAAACTCGCCCGATTACAACGGTATGTGTAGTTTTCCCCTAGGCCGTTCCAGTTATTCGTTTCGAGCATCAGAACTGCGAAAATTTTGAGTTTCTCAAGCGTTTCTTACATCCAAACTGCCATATCTCGCGAACGGTTTCACCAATCCGCAAAATTTCTGTTGCATCTGAAAGTAGAAACTCGCCCGATTACAACTCTATGCGCACTTTTCCCCTAGGCCGTTCTAGTTATTCGTGTCGAGCATCAGAACTGCGAAAATTTTGAGTTTCTCAAGCGTTTCTTACCTCCAAACTGCCATATCTCGCGAACGGATTCACCAATCCGCAAAATTTCTGTTGCATCTGAAAGTAGAAACTCGCCCGATTACAACGGTATGCGTACTTTTCCCCTAGGCCGCTCTAGTTACTCGTTTCGAGCATAAGAGCTGCGAAAATTTTGAGTTTCTCGAGCGTTTCTTATCTCCAAACTGCCATATCTCGCGAACGGATTGACCGATCCGCAAAATTTCTGTTGCATCTGAAAGTAGAAACTCGCCCGATTACAACTGTATGCGCACTTTTCCCCGAGGCCGTTCTAGTTATTCGTGTCGAGCATCAGAACTGCGAAAATTTTGAGTTTCTCAAGCGTTTCTTACCTCCAAACTGCCATATCTCGCGAACGGATTCACCAATCCGCAAAATTTCTGTTGCATCTGAAAATAGAAACTCGCCCGATTAAAACGGTATGCGTACTTTTCCCCTAGGCCGCTCTAGTTACTCGTTTCGAGCATCAGAGCTGCGAAAATTTTGAGTTTGTCGAGCGTTTCTTATCTCCAAACTGCCATATCTCGCGAACGGATTGATCAATCCGCAAAATTTCTGTTGCATCTGAAAGTAGAAACTCGCCCGATTACAACGGTATGCGCACTTTTCCCTTAGGCCGTTCTAGTTATTCGTGTCGAGCATCAGAACTGCGAAAATTTTGAGTTTCTCAAGCGTTTCTTACCTCCAAACTGCCATATCTCGCGAACGCATTGACCAATCCGCAAAATTTCTGTTGCATCTGAAAGTAGAAACTCGCCCGATTACAACGGTATGCGTACTTCTCCCCTAGGCCGTTCTAGTCAGTCGTTTCGAGCATCAGAACTGCGAAAATTTTGAGTTTCTCAAGCTTTTCTTACCTCCAGCCCTGCCACATCTCGCGAACGGATTGACCAATCCGCAAAATTTCTGTTGCATCTGAAAGTAGAAACTAGCCCGATTACAACGGTATGTGTAGTTTTCCCCTAGGCCGTTCCAGTTATTCGTTTCGAGCATCAGAACTGCGAAAATTTTGAGTTTCTCAAGCGTTTCTTACATCCAAACTGCCATATCTCGCGAACGGATTGACCGATCCGCAAAATTTCTGTTGCATCTGAAAGTAGAAACTCGCCCGATTACAACGCTTTGCGCACTTTTCCCCTAGGCCGTTCTAGTTATTCGTGTCGAGCATCAGAACTGCGAAAATTTTGAGTTTCTCAAGCGTTTCTTACCTCCAAACTGCCATATCTCGCGAACGGAATCACCAATCCGCAAAATTTCTGTTGCATCTGAAAGTAGAAACTCGCCCGATTAAAACGGTATGCGCACTTTTCCCCTAGGCCGTTCTAGTTACTCGTTTCGAGCATCAGAGCTGCGAAAATTTTGAGTTCCTCAAGCGTTTCTTACCTCCAAACTGCCATATCTCGCGAACGGATGGATCAATCCGCAAAATTTCTGTTGCATCTGAAAGTAGAATCTCGCCCGATTACAACGCTTTGCGCACTTTTCCCCTAGGCCGTTCTAGTTATTCGTGTCGAGCATCAGAACTGCGAAAATTTTGAGTTTCTCAAGCGTTTCTTACCTCCAAACTGCCATATCTCGCGAACGGAATCACCAATCCGCAAAATTTCTGTTGCATCTGAAAGTAGAAACTCGCCCGATTAAAACGGTATGCGCACTTTTCCCCTAGGCCGTTCTAGTTACTCGTTTCGAGCATCAGAGCTGCGAAAATTTTGAGTTCCTCAAGCGTTTCTTACCTCCAAACTGCCATATCTCGCGAACGGATGGATCAATCCGCAAAATTTCTGTTGCATCTGAAAGTAGAAACTCGCCCGATTACAACGGTATGCGTACTTTTCCCCTAGGCCGTTCTAGCTATTCGTTTCGTGCATCAGAACTGCGAAAATTTTGCGTTTCTCAAGCGTTTCTTACATCCAAACTGCCATATCTCGCGAACGGATAGACCGATCCGCAAAATTTCTGTTGCATTTGAAAGTAGAAACTCGCCCGATTACAACGGTATGCGCACTTGTCCCCTAGGCCGTTCTAGTTACTCGTTTCGAGCATCAGAACTGCGAAAATTTTGAGTTTCTCAAGCGTTTCTTATCTCCAAACTGCCATATCTCGCGAACGGATCGACCAATCCGCAAAATTTCTGTTGCATCTGAAAGTAGAAACTCGCCCGATTACAACGGTATGTGTAGTTTTCCCCTAGGCCGTTCCAGTTATTCATTTCGAGCATCAGAACTGCGAAAATTTTGAGTTTCTCAAGCGTTTCTTACCTCCAAACTGCCATATCTCGCGAACGGATTGATCAATCCGCAAAATTTCTGTTGCTTCTGAAAGTAGAATCTCGCCCGATTACAACGGTATGCGCACTTTTCCCCTAGGCCGTTCTAGTTATTCGTTTCAAGCATCAGAACTGGGCAAATTTTGAGTTTCTCAAGCGTTTCTTACCTCCAAACTGCCATATCTCGCGAACGGATTGACCAATCCGCAAAATTTCTGTTGCATCTGAAAGTAGAAACTCGCCCGATTACAACGGTATGTGTAGTTTTCCCCTAGGCCGTTCCAGTTATTCGTTTCGAGCATCAGAACTGCGAAAATTTTGCGTTTCTCAAGCGTTTCTTACCTCCAAACTGCCACATCTCGCGAACGGATTGACCAATCCGCAAAATTTCTGTTGCATCTGAAAGTAGAAACTCGCCCGATTACAACGGTATGCGCACTTGTCCGCTAGGCTGTTCTAGTTACTCGTTTCGAGCATCAGAACTGCGCAAATTTTGAGTTTCTCAAGCGTTTCTTACCTCCAAACTGCCATATCTCGCGAACGGATTGACCAATCCGCAAAATTTCTGTTGCATCTGAAAGTAGAAACTCGCCCGATTACAACGGTATGTGTAGTTTTCCCCTAGGCCGTTCCAGTTATTCATTTCGAGCATCAGAACTGCGAAAATTTTGAGTTTCTCAAGCGTTTCCTACTTCCAAACTGCCATATCTCGTGAACGGATCGACCAATCCGCAAAATTTCTGTTGCATCTGAAAGTAGAAACTCGCCCGATTACATCGGTATGCGTACTTTTCCCCTGGGCCGTTCTAGTTATTCGTTTCGAGCATCAGAACTGCGAAAATTTTGAGATCTCAAGTGTTTCTTACCTCCAAACTGCCACATCTCGCGAACGGATTGACCAGTCCGCAAAATTTCTGTTGCATCTGAAAGTAGAAACTCGCCCGATTACAACGGTATGTGTAGTTTTCCCCTAGGCCGTTCCAGTTATTCGTTTCGAGCATCAGAACTGCGAAAATTTTGCGTTTCTCAAGCGTTTCTTACCTCCAAACTGCCACATCTCGCGAACGGATTGACCAATCCGCAAAATTTCTGTTGCATCTGAAAGTAGAAACTCGCCCGATTACAACGGTATGTGTAGTTTTCCCCTAGGCCGTTCTGGTTATTCGTTTCGAGCATCAGAACTGCGAAAATTTGGAGTTTCTCAAGCGTTTCTTACCTCCAAACTGCCACATCTCGCAAACGGATTGACCAATCCGCAAAATTTCTGTTGTATCTGAAAGTACAAACGCGCCCGATTACAACGGTATGTGTAGTTTTCCCCTAGGCCGTTCCAGTTATTCGTTTCGAGCATCAGAACTGCGAAAATTTTGAGTTTCTCAAGCGTTTCTTACATCCAAACTGCCATATCTCGCGAACGGATTCACCAATCCGCAAAATTTCTGTTGCATCTGAAAGTAGAAACTCGCCCGATTACAACTGTATGCGCAATTTTCCCCTAGGCCGTTCTAATTATTCGTTTCGAGCATCAGAACTGCGCAAATCTTGAGTTTCTCAAGCGTTTCTTACCTCCAAACTGCCATATCTCGCGAACGGATTGACCAATCCGCAATATTTCTGTTGCATCTGAAAGTACAAACTCGCCCGATTACAACGGTATGCGCACTTTTCCCCTAGGCCGTTCTAGTTATTCGTGTCGAGCATCAGAACTGCGAAAATTTTGAGTTTCTCAAGCGTTTCTTACTTCCAAACTGCCATATCTCGCGAACGGATTCACCAATCCGCAAAATTTCTGTTGCATCTGAAAATAGAAACTCGCCCGATTACAACGGTATGCGTACTTTTCCCCTAGGCGGCTCTAGTTACTCGTTTCGAGCATCAGAGCTGCGAAAATTTTGAGTTTGTCGAGCGTTTCTTATCTCCAAACTGCCATATCTCGCGAACGGATTGATCGATCCGCAAAATTTCTGTTGCATCTGAAAGTAGAAACTCGCCCGATTACAACGGTATGCGCACTTTTCCCTTAGGCCGTTCTAGTTATTCGTGTCGAGCATCAGAACTGCGAAAATTTTGAGTTTCTCAAGCGTTTCTTACCTCCAAACTGCCATATCTCGCGAACGCATTGACCAATCCGCAAAATTTCTGTTGCATCTGAAAGTAGAAACTCGCCCGATTACAACAGTATGCGTACTTCTCCCCTAGGCCGTTCTAGTCAGTCGTTTCGAGCATCAGAACTGCGAAAATTTTGAGTTTCTCAAGCGTTTCTTACATCCAAACTGCCATATCTCGCGAACGGATTCACCAATCCGCAAAATTTCTGTTGCATCTGAAAATAGAAACTCGCCCGATTACAACGGTATGCGTACTTTTCCCCTAGGCGGCTCTAGTTACTCGTTTCGAGCATCAGAGCTGCGAAAATTTTGAGTTTGTCGAGCGTTTCTTATCTCCAAACTGCCATATCTCGCGAACGGATTGATCGATCCGCAAAATTTCTGTTGCATCTGAAAGTAGAAACTCGCCCGATTACAACGGTATGCGCACTTTTCCCTTAGGCCGTTCTAGTTATTCGTGTCGAGCATCAGAACTGCGAAAATTTTGAGTTTCTCAAGCGTTTCTTACCTCCAAACTGCCATATCTCGCGAACGCATTGACCAATCCGCAAAATTTCTGTTGCATCTGAAAGTAGAAACTCGCCCGATTACAACAGTATGCGTACTTCTCCCCTAGGCCGTTCTAGTCAGTCGTTTCGAGCATCAGAACTGCGAAAATTTTGAGTTTCTCAAGCGTTTCTTACATCCAAACTGCCATATCTCGCGAACGGATTCACCAATCCGCAAAATTTCTGTTGCATCTGAAAATAGAAACTCGCCCGATTACAACGGTATGCGTACTTTTCCCCTAGGCGGCTCTAGTTACTCGTTTCGAGCATCAGAGCTGCGAAAATTTTGAGTTTGTCGAGCGTTTCTTATCTCCAAACTGCCATATCTCGCGAACGGATTGATCGATCCGCAAAATTTCTGTTGCATCTGAAAGTAGAAACTCGCCCGATTACAACGGTATGCGCACTTTTCCCTTAGGCCGTTCTAGTTATTCGTGTCGAGGATCAGAACTGCGAAAATTTTGAGTTTCTCAAGCGTTTCTTACCTCCAAACTGCCATATCTCGCGAACGCATTGACCAATCCGCAAAATTTCTGTTGCATCTGAAAGTAGAAACTCGCCCGATTACAACGGTATGCGTACTTCTCCCCTAGGCCGTTCTAGTCAGTCGTTTCGAGCATCAGAACTGCGAAAATTTTGAGTTTCTCAAGCGTTTCTTACATCCAAACTGCCATATCTCGCGAACGGATTCACCAATCCGCAAAATTTCTGTTGCTACTGAAAATAGAAACTCGCCCGATTACAACGGTATGCGTACTTTTCCCCTAGGCCGCTCTAGTTACTCGTTTCGAGCATCAGAGCTGCGAAAATTTTGAGTTTGTCGAGCGTTTCTTATCTCCAAACTGCCATATCTCGCGAACGCATTGACCAATCCGCAAAATTTCTGTTGCATCTGAAAGTAGAAACTCGCCCGATTACATCGGTATGCGTACTTTTCCCCTAGGCCGTTCTAGTTATTCGTTTCGAGCATCAGAACTGCGAAAATTTTGAGTTTCTCAAGTGTTTCTTACCTCCAAACTGCCACATCTCGCGAACGGATTGACCAATCCGCAAAGTTTCTGTTGCATCTGAAAGTAGAAACTCGCCCGATTACAACGGTATGTGTAGTTTTCCCCTAGGCCGTTCCAGTTATTCGTTTCGAGCATCAGAACTGCGAAAATTTTGAGTTTCTCAAGCGTTTCTTACCTCCAAACTGCCATATCTCGCGAACGGATTGATCAATCCGCAAAATTTCTGTTGCATCTGAAAGTAGAAACTCGCCCGATTACAACGGTATGCGCACTTTTCCCTTAGGCCGTTCTAGTTATTCGTGTCGAGCATCAGAACTGCGAAAATTTTGAGTTTCTCAAGCGTTTCTTACCTCCAAACTGCCATATCTCGCGAACGCATTGACCAATCCGCAAAATTACTGTTGCATCTGAAAGTAGAAACTCGCCCGATTACAACGGTATGCGTACTTCTCCCCTAGGCCGTTCTGGTCAGTCGTTTCGAGCATCAGAACTGCGAAAATTTTGAGTTTCTCAAGCGTTTCTTACCTCCAAACTGCCACATCTCGCGAACGGATTGACCAATCCGCAAAATTTCTGTTGCATCTGAAAGTAGAAACTCGCCCGATTACAACGGTATGTGTAGTTTTCCCCTAGGCCGTTCTAGTCATTCGTTTCGAGCATCAGAACTGCGCAAGTTTTGAGTTTCTCAAGCGTTTCTTACCCCCAAACTGCCAGATCTCGCGAACGGATTGACCAATCCGCAATATTTCTGTTGCATCTGAAAGTAGAAACTCGCCCGATTACAACGGTATGCGCAGTTTTCCCCTAGGCCGTTCTAGTTATTCGTTTCGAGCATCAGAACTGCGAAAATTTTGAGTTTCTCAAGCGTTTCTTACATCCAAACTGCCATATCTCGCGAACGGATTGACCGATCCGCAAAATTTCTGTTGCATCTGAAAGTAGAAACTCGCCCGATTACAACGGTATGCGTACTTTTCCCCTAGTCCGTTCTAGTTATTCGTTTCGTGCATCAGAACTGCGAAAATTTTGCGTTTCTCAAGCGTTTCTTACATCCAAACTGCCATATCTCGCGAACGGATTGACCGATCCGCAAAATTTCTGTTGCATCTGAAAGTAGAAACTCGCCCGATTACAACGGTATGCGCACTTTTCCCCTAGGCCGTTCTAGTTACTCGTTTCGAGCATCAGAACTGCGAAAATTTTGAGTTTCTCAAGCGTTTCTTACATCCAAACTGCCATATCTCGCGAACGGATCGACCAATCCGCAAAATTTCTGTTGCATCTGCAAGTAGAAACTCGCCCGATTACAACGGTATGCGCACTTTTCCCCTAGGCCGTTCTAGTTATTCGTTTCGAGCATCAGAACTGCGAAAATGTTGAGTTTCTCAAGCGTTTCTTACCTCCAAACTGCCATATCTCGCGAACGGATCGACCAATCCGAAAAATTTCTGTTGCATCTGAAAGTAGAAACTCGCCCGATTACAACGGTATGCGCACTTTTCCCCTAGGCCGTTCTAGTTATTCGTTTCGAGCATCAGAACTGCGCAAATCTTGAGTTTCTCAAGCGTTTCTTACCTCCAAACTGCCATATCTCGCGAACGGATTGACCAATCCGCAAAATTTCTGTTGCATCTGAAAATAGAAACTCGCCCGATTACAACGGTATGCGTACTTCTCCCCGAGGCCGTTCTAGTCAGTCGTTTCGAGCATCAGAACTGCGAAAATTTTGAGTTTCTCAAGCGTTTCGTACATCCAAACTGCCATATCTCGCGAACGGATTCACCAATCCGCAAAATTTCTGTTGCATCTGAAAATAGAAACTCGCCCGATTACAACGGTATGCGTACTTTTCCCCTAGGCCGCTCTAGTTACTCGTTTCGAGCATCAGAGCTGCGAAAATTTTGAGTTTGTCGAGCGTTTCTTATCTCCAAACTGCCATATCTCGCGAACGCATTGACCAATCCGCAAAATTTCTGTTGCATCTGAAAGTAGAAACTCGCCCGATTACATCGGTATGCGTACTTTTCCCCTAGGCCGTTCTAGTTATTCGTTTCGAGCATCAGAACTGCGAAAATTTTGAGTTTCTCAAGTGTTTCTTACCTCCAAACTGCCACATCTCGCGAACGGATTGACCAATCCGCAAAGTTTCTGTTGCATCTGAAAGTAGAAACTCGCCCGATTACAACGGTATGTGTAGTTTTCCCCTAGGCCGTTCCAGTTATTCGTTTCGAGCATCAGAACTGCGAAAATTTTGAGTTTCTCAAGCGTTTCTTACCTCCAAACTGCCATATCTCGCGAACGGATTGACCAATCCGCATGATTTCTATTGCATTTGAAAGTAGAAACTCGCCCGATTACAACGGTATGCGCACTTTTCCCCTCGGCCGTTCTAGTTATTAGTTTCGAGCATCAGAACTGCGAAAATTTTGAGTTTCTAAAGCGTTTCTTATCTCCAAACTGCCATATCTCGCGAACGGATTGATCAATCCGCAAAATTTCTGTTGCATCTGAAAGTAGAAACTCGCCCGATTACAACGGTATGCGCACTTTTCCCTTAGGCCGTTCTAGTTATTCGTTTCGAGCATCAGAGCTGCGAAAATTTTGAGTTTCTCAAGCGTTTCTTACCTCCAAACTGCCATATCTCGCGAACGGATGGATCAATCCGCAAAATTTCTGTTGCATCTGAAAGTAGAAACTCGCCCGATTACAACGGTATGTGTAGTTTTCCCCTAGGCCGTTCTAGTCAGTCGTTTCGAGCATCAGAACTGCGAAAATTTTGAGTTTCTCAAGCGTTTCTTACCTCCAAACTGCCACATCTCGCGAACGGATTGACCAATCCGCAAAATTTCTGTTGCATCTGAAAGTAGAAACTCGCCCGATTACAACGGTATGTGTAGTTTTCCCCTAGGCCGTTCTAGTCATTCGTTTCGAGCATCAGAACTGCGCAAGTTTTGAGTTTCTCAAGCGTTTCTTACCCCCAAACTGCCATATCTCGCGAACGGATTGACCAATCCGCAATATTTCTGTTGCATCTGAAAGTAGAAACTCGCCCGATTACAACGGTATGCGCACTTTTCCCCTAGGCCGTTCTAGTTATTCGTTTCGAGCATCAGAACTGCGAAAATTTTGAGTTTCTCAAGCGTTTCTTACATCCAAACTGCCATATCTCGCGAACGGATTGACCGATCCGCAAAATTTCTGTTGCATCTGAAAGTAGAAACTCGCCCGATTACAACGGTATGCGTACTTTTCCCCTAGTTCGTTCTAGTTATTCGTTTCGTGCATCAGAACTGCGAAAATTTTGCGTTTCTCAAGCGTTTCTTACATCCAAACTGCCATATCTCGCGAACGGATTGACCGATCCGCAAAATTTCTGTTGCATCTGAAAGTAGAAACTCGCCCGATTACAACGGTATGCGCACTTTTCCCCTAGGCCGTTCTAGTTACTCGTTTCGAGCATCAGAACTGCGAAAATTTTGAGTTTCTCAAGCGTTTCTTACATCCAAACTGCCATATCTCGCGAACGGATCGACCAATCCGCAAAATTTCTGTTGCATCTGCAAGTAGAAACCCGCCCGATTACAACGGTATGCGTACTTTTCCCCTAGGCAGTTCTAGTTATTCGTTTCGAGCATCAGAACTGCGAAAATTTTGAGTTTCTCAAGCGTTTCTTACCTCCAAACTGCCATATCTCGCGAACGGATCGACCAATCCGCAAAATTTCTGTTGCATCTGAAAGTAGAAACTCGCCCGATTACAACGGTATGCGCACTTTTCCCCTAGGCCGTTCTAGTTATTCGTTTCAAGCATCAGAACTGCGCAAATTTTGAGTTTCTCAAGCGTTTCTTACATCCAAACTGCCATATCTCGCGAACGGATTGATCAATCCGCAAAATTTCTGTTGCTTCTGAAAGTAGAAACTCGCCCGATTACAACGGTATGCGCACTTTTCCCCTAGGCCGTTCTAGTCATTCGTTTCGAGCATCAGATCTGCGCAAATTTTGAGTTTCTCAAGCGTTTCTTACCTCCAAACTGCCATATCTCGCGAACGGATTGACCCATCCGCAAAATTTCTGTTGCATCTGAAAGTAGAAACTCGCCCGATTACAACGGTATGTGTAGTTTTCCCCTAGGCCGTTCCAGTTATTCATTTCGAGCATCAGAACTGCGAAAATTTTGAGATTCTCAAGCGTTTCTTACCTCCAAACTGCCATATCTCGCGAACGGATTGATCAATCCGCAAAATTTCTGTTGCTTCTGAAAGTAGAAACTCGCCCGATTACAACGGTATGCGTGCTTTTCCCCTAGGCCGCTCTAGTTACTCGTTTCGAGCATCAGAGCTGCGAAAATATTGAGTTTCGCGAGCGTTTCTTATCTCCAAACTGCCATATCGCGCGTACGGATTGACCGATTCGCAAGATTTCTGTTGCATCTGAAAGTAGAAACTCGCCCGATTACAACGGTATGCGCACTTTTCCCCGAAGCCGTTCTAGTTATTCGTGTCGAGCATCAGAACTGCGAAAATTTTGAGTTTCTCAAGCGTTCCTTACCTCCAAACTGCCATATCTCGCGAACGGATTGACCAATCCGCAATATTTCTGTTGCATCTGAAAGTAGAAACTCGCCCGATTACAACGGTATGCGCACTTTTCCCCTAGGCCGTTCTAGTTATTCGTGTCGAGCATCAGAACTGCGAAAATTTTGAGTTTCTCAAGCGTTTCTTACCTCCAAACTGCCATATCTCGCGAACGGATTCACCAATCCGCAAAATTTCTATTGCATCTGAAAATAGAAACTCGCCCGATTACAACGGTATGCGTACTTTTCCCCTAGGCCGCTCTAGTTACTCGTTTCGAGCATCAGAGCTGCGAAAATTTTGAGTTTGTCGAGCGTTTCTTATCTCCAAACTGCCATATCTCGCGAACAGATTGATCAATCCGCAAAATTTCTGTTGCATCTGAAAGTAGAAACTCGCCCGATTACAAAAGTATGCGCACTTTTCCCTTAGGCCGTTCTAGTTATTCGTGTCGAGCATCAGAACTGCGAAAATTTTGAGTTTCTCAAGTGTTTCTTACCTCCAAACTGCCATATCTCGCGAACGCATTGACCAATCCGCAAAATTTCTGTTGCATCTGAAAGTAGAAACTCGCCCGATTACAACGGTATGCGTACTTCTCCCCTAGGCCGTTCTAGTCAGTCGTTTCGAGCATCAGAACTGCGAAAATTTTGAGTTTCTCAAGCGTTTCTTACATCCAAACTGCCATATCTCGCGAACGGATTCACCAATCCGCAAAATTTCTGTTGCATCTGAAAATAGAAACTCGCCCGATTACAACGGTATGTGTAGTTTTCCCCTAGGCCGTTCCAGTTATTCATTTCGAGCATCAGAACTGCGAAAATTTTGAGATTCTCAAGCGTTTCTTACCTCCAAACTGCCATATCTCGCGAACGGATTGATCAATCCGCAAAATTTCTGTTGCTTCTGAAAGTAGAAACTCGCCCGATTACAACGGTATGCGTGCTTTTCCCCTAGGCCGCTCTAGTTACTCGTTTCGAGCATCAGAGCTGCGAAAATATTGAGTTTCGCGAGCGTTTCTTATCTCCAAACTGCCATATCGCGCGTACGGATTGACCGATTCGCAAGATTTCTGTTGCATCTGAAAGTAGAAACTCGCCCGATTACAACGGTATGCGCACTTTTCCCCGAAGCCGTTCTAGTTATTCATGTCGAGCATCAGAACTGCGAAAATTTTGAGTTTCTCAAGCGTTCCTTACCTCCAAACTGCCATATCTCGCGAACGGATTGACCAATCCGCAATATTTCTCTTGCATCTGAAAGTAGAAACTCGCCCGATTACAACGGTATGCGCACTTTTCCCCTAGGCCGTTCTAGTTATTCGTGTCGAGCATCAGAACTGCGAAAATTTTGAGTTTCTCAAGCGTTTCTTACCTCCAAACTGCCATATCTCGCGAACGGATTCACCAATCCGCAAAATTTCTATTGCATCTGAAAATAGAAACTCGCCCGATTACAACGGTATGCGTACTTTTCCCCTAGGCCGCTCTAGTTACTCGTTTCGAGCATCAGAGCTGCGAAAATTTTGAGTTTGTCGAGCGTTTCTTATCTCCAAACTGCCATATCTCGCGAACAGATTGATCAATCCGCAAAATTTCTGTTGCATCTGAAAGTAGAAACTCGCCCGATTACAAAAGTATGCGCACTTTTCCCTTAGGCCGTTCTAGTTATTCGTGTCGAGCATCAGAACTGCGAAAATTTTGAGTTTCTCAAGTGTTTCTTACCTCCAAACTGCCATATCTCGCGAACGCATTGACCAATCCGCAAAATTTCTGTTGCATCTGAAAGTAGAAACTCGCCCGATTACAACGGTATGCGTACTTCTCCCCTAGGCCGTTCTAGTCAGTCGTTTCGAGCATCAGAACTGCGAAAATTTTGAGTTTCTCAAGCGTTTCTTACATCCAAACTGCCATATCTCGCGAACGGATTCACCAATCCGCAAAATTTCTGTTGCATCTGAAAATAGAAACTCGCCCGATTACAACGGTATGCGTACTTTTCCCCTAGGCCGCTCTAGTTACTCGTTTCGAGCATCAGAGCTGCGAAAATTTTGAGTTTGTCGAGCGTTTCCTATCTCCAAACTGCCATATCTCGCGAACGCATTGACCAATCCGCAAAATTTCTGTTGCATCTGAAAGTAAAAACTCGCCCGATTACATCGGTATGCGTACTTTTCCCCTAGGCCGTTCTAGTTATTCGTTTCGAGCATCAGAACTGCGAAAATTTTGAGTTTCTCAAGTGTTTCTTACATCCAAACTGCCACATCTCGCGAACGGATTGACCAATCCGCAAAGTTTCTGTTGCATCTGAAAGTAGAAACTCGCCCGATTACAACGGTATGTGTAGTTTTCCCCTAGGCCGTTCCAGTTATTCGTTTCGAGCATCAGAACTGCGAAAATTTTGAGTTTCTCAAGCGTTTCTTAACTCCAAACTGCCATATCTCGCGAACGGACTGACCAATCCGCATGATTTCTATTGCATTTGAAAGTAGAAACTCGCCCGATTACAACGGTATGCGCACTTTTCCCCTGGGCCGTTCTAGTTATTAGTTTCGAGCATCAGAACTGCGAAAATTTTGAGTTTCTAAAGCGTTTCTTATCTCCAAACTGCCATATCTCGCGAACGGATTGATCAATCCGCAAAATTTCTGTTGCATCTGAAAGTAGAAACTCGCCCGATTACAACGGTATGCGCACTTTTCCCTTAGGCCGTTCTAGTTATTCGTGTCGAGCATCAGAACTGCGAAAATTTTGAGTTTCTCAAGCGTTTCTTACCTCCAAACTGCCATATCTCGCGAACGCATTGACCAATCCGCAAAATTTCTGTTGCATCTGAAAGTAGAAACTCGCCCGATTACAACGGTATGCGCACTTTTCCCCTGGGCCGTTCTAGTTATTAGTTTCGAGCATCAGAACTGCGAAAATTTTGAGTTTCTCAAGCGTTTCTTACATCCAAACAGCCATATCTCGCGAACGGATTGACCGATCCGCAAAATTTCTGTTGCATCTGAAAGTAGAAACTCGCCCGATTACAACGGTATGCGTACTTTTCCCCTAGGCCGTTCTAGTTATTCGTTTCGAGCATCAGAACTGCGAAAATTTTGCGTTTCTCAAGCGTTTCTTACATCCAAACTGCCATATCTCGCGAACGGATTGACCGATCCGCAAAATTTCTGTTGCATCTGAAAGTAGAAACTCGCCCGATTACAACGGTATGCGCACTTTTCCCCTAGGCCGTTCTAGTTACTCGTTTCGAGCATCAGAACTGCGAAAATTTTGAGTTTCTCAAGCGTTTCTTACATCCAAACTGCCATATCTCGCGAACGGATCGACCAATCCGCAAAATTTCTGTTGCATCTGCAAGTAGAAACCCGCCCGATTACAACGGTATGCGTACTTTTCCCCTAGGCAGTTCTAGTTATTCGTTTCGAGCATCAGAACTGCGAAAATTTTGAGTTTCTCAAGCGTTTCTTACCTCCAAACTGCCATATCTCGCGAACGGATCGACCAATCCGCAAAATTTCTGTTGCATCTGAAAGTAGAAACTCGCCCGATTACAACGGTATGCGCACTTTTCCCCTAGGCCGTTCTAGTTATTCGTTTCAAGCATCAGAACTGCGCAAATTTTGAGTTTCTCAAGCGTTTCTTACATCCAAACTGCCATATCTCGCGAACGGATTGATCAATCCGCAAAATTTCTGTTGCTTCTGAAAGTAGAAACTCGCCCGATTACAACGGTATGCGCACTTTTCCCCTAGGCCGTTCTAGTCATTCGTTTCGAGCATCAGATCTGCGCAAATTTTGAGTTTCTCAAGCGTTTCTTACCTCCAAACTGCCATATCTCGCGAACGGATTGACCCATCCGCAAAATTTCTGTTGCATCTGAAAGTAGAAACTCGCCCGATTACAACGGTATGTGTAGTTTTCCCCTAGGCCGTTCCAGTTATTCATTTCGAGCATCAGAACTGCGAAAATTTTGAGATTCTCAAGCGTTTCTTACCTCCAAACTGCCATATCTCGCGAACGGATTGATCAATCCGCAAAATTTCTGTTGCTTCTGAAAGTAGAAACTCGCCCGATTACAACGGTATGCGTGCTTTTCCCCTAGGCCGCTCTAGTTACTCGTTTCGAGCATCAGAGCTGCGAAAATATTGAGTTTCGCGAGCGTTTCTTATCTCCAAACTGCCATATCGCGCGTACGGATTGACCGATTCGCAAGATTTCTGTTGCATCTGAAAGTAGAAACTCGCCCGATTACAACGGTATGCGCACTTTTCCCCGAAGCCGTTCTAGTTATTCGTGTCGAGCATCAGAACTGCGAAAATTTTGAGTTTCTCAAGCGTTCCTTACCTCCAAACTGCCATATCTCGCGAACGGATTGACCAATCCGCAATATTTCTGTTGCATCTGAAAGTAGAAACTCGCCCGATTACAACGGTATGCGCACTTTTCCCCTAGGCCGTTCTAGTTATTCGTGTCGAGCATCAGAACTGCGAAAATTTTGAGTTTCTCAAGCGTTTCTTACCTCCAAACTGCCATATCTCGCGAACGGATTCACCAATCCGCAAAATTTCTATTGCATCTGAAAATAGAAACTCGCCCGATTACAACGGTATGCGTACTTTTCCCCTAGGCCGCTCTAGTTACTCGTTTCGAGCATCAGAGCTGCGAAAATTTTGAGTTTGTCGAGCGTTTCTTATCTCCAAACTGCCATATCTCGCGAACAGATTGATCAATCCGCAAAATTTCTGTTGCATCTGAAAGTAGAAACTCGCCCGATTACAAAAGTATGCGCACTTTTCCCTTAGGCCGTTCTAGTTATTCGTGTCGAGCATCAGAACTGCGAAAATTTTGAGTTTCTCAAGTGTTTCTTACCTCCAAACTGCCATATCTCGCGAACGCATTGACCAATCCGCAAAATTTCTGTTGCATCTGAAAGTAGAAACTCGCCCGATTACAACGGTATGCGTACTTCTCCCCTAGGCCGTTCTAGTCAGTCGTTTCGAGCATCAGAACTGCGAAAATTTTGAGTTTCTCAAGCGTTTCTTACATCCAAACTGCCATATCTCGCGAACGGATTCACCAATCCGCAAAATTTCTGTTGCATCTGAAAATAGAAACTCGCCCGATTACAACGGTATGTGTAGTTTTCCCCTAGGCCGTTCCAGTTATTCATTTCGAGCATCAGAACTGCGAAAATTTTGAGATTCTCAAGCGTTTCTTACCTCCAAACTGCCATATCTCGCGAACGGATTGATCAATCCGCAAAATTTCTGTTGCTTCTGAAAGTAGAAACTCGCCCGATTACAACGGTATGCGTGCTTTTCCCCTAGGCCGCTCTAGTTACTCGTTTCGAGCATCAGAGCTGCGAAAATATTGAGTTTCGCGAGCGTTTCTTATCTCCAAACTGCCATATCGCGCGTACGGATTGACCGATTCGCAAGATTTCTGTTGCATCTGAAAGTAGAAACTCGCCCGATTACAACGGTATGCGCACTTTTCCCCGAAGCCGTTCTAGTTATTCGTGTCGAGCATCAGAACTGCGAAAATTTTGAGTTTCTCAAGCGTTCCTTACCTCCAAACTGCCATATCTCGCGAACGGATTGACCAATCCGCAATATTTCTCTTGCATCTGAAAGTAGAAACTCGCCCGATTACAACGGTATGCGCACTTTTCCCCTAGGCCGTTCTAGTTATTCGTGTCGAGCATCAGAACTGCGAAAATTTTGAGTTTCTCAAGCGTTTCTTACCTCCAAACTGCCATATCTCGCGAACGGATTCACCAATCCGCAAAATTTCTATTGCATCTGAAAATAGAAACTCGCCCGATTACAACGGTATGCGTACTTTTCCCCTAGGCCGCTCTAGTTACTCGTTTCGAGCATCAGAGCTGCGAAAATTTTGAGTTTGTCGAGCGTTTCTTATCTCCAAACTGCCATATCTCGCGAACAGATTGATCAATCCGCAAAATTTCTGTTGCATCTGAAAGTAGAAACTCGCCCGATTACAAAAGTATGCGCACTTTTCCCTTAGGCCGTTCTAGTTATTCGTGTCGAGCATCAGAACTGCGAAAATTTTGAGTTTCTCAAGTGTTTCTTACCTCCAAACTGCCATATCTCGCGAACGCATTGACCAATCCGCAAAATTTCTGTTGCATCTGAAAGTAGAAACTCGCCCGATTACAACGGTATGCGTACTTCTCCCCTAGGCCGTTCTAGTCAGTCGTTTCGAGCATCAGAACTGCGAAAATTTTGAGTTTCTCAAGCGTTTCTTACATCCAAACTGCCATATCTCGCGAACGGATTCACCAATCCGCAAAATTTCTGTTGCATCTGAAAATAGAAACTCGCCCGATTACAACGGTATGCGTACTTTTCCCCTAGGCCGCTCTAGTTACTCGTTTCGAGCATCAGAGCTGCGAAAATTTTGAGTTTGTCGAGCGTTTCCTATCTCCAAACTGCCATATCTCGCGAACGCATTGACCAATCCGCAAAATTTCTGTTGCATCTGAAAGTAAAAACTCGCCCGATTACATCGGTATGCGTACTTTTCCCCTAGGCCGTTCTAGTTATTCGTTTCGAGCATCAGAACTGCGAAAATTTTGAGTTTCTCAAGTGTTTCTTACATCCAAACTGCCACATCTCGCGAACGGATTGACCAATCCGCAAAGTTTCTGTTGCATCTGAAAGTAGAAACTCGCCCGATTACAACGGTATGTGTAGTTTTCCCCTAGGCCGTTCCAGTTATTCGTTTCGAGCATCAGAACTGCGAAAATTTTGAGTTTCTCAAGCGTTTCTTAACTCCAAACTGCCATATCTCGCGAACGGACTGACCAATCCGCATGATTTCTATTGCATTTGAAAGTAGAAACTCGCCCGATTACAACGGTATGCGCACTTTTCCCCTGGGCCGTTCTAGTTATTAGTTTCGAGCATCAGAACTGCGAAAATTTTGAGTTTCTAAAGCGTTTCTTATCTCCAAACTGCCATATCTCGCGAACGGATTGATCAATCCGCAAAATTTCTGTTGCATCTGAAAGTAGAAACTCGCCCGATTACAACGGTATGCGCACTTTTCCCTTAGGCCGTTCTAGTTATTCGTGTCGAGCATCAGAACTGCGAAAATTTTGAGTTTCTCAAGCGTTTCTTACCTCCAAACTGCCATATCTCGCGAACGCATTGACCAATCCGCAAAATTTCTGTTGCATCTGAAAGTAGAAACTCGCCCGATTACAACGGTATGCGTACTTTTCCCCTAGTCCGTTCTAGTTATTCGTTTCGTGCATCAGAACTGCGAAAATTTTGCGTTTCTCAAGCGTTTCTTACATCCAAACTGCCATATCTCGCGAACGGATTGACCGATCCGCAAAATTTCTGTTGCATCTGAAAGTAGAAACTCGCCCGATTACAACGGTATGCGCACTTTTCCCCTAGGCCGTTCTAGTTACTCGTTTCGGGCATCAGAACTGCGAAAATTTTGAGTTTCTCAAGCGTTTCTTACATCCAAACTGCCATATCTCGCGAACGGATCGACCAATCCGCAAAATTTCTGTTGCATCTGCAAGTAGAAACTAGCCCGATTACAACGGTATGCGTACTTTTCCCCTAGGCCGTTCTAGTTATTCGTTTCGAGCATCAGAACTGCGAAAATTTTGAGTATCTCAAGCGTTTCTTACTTCCAAACTGCCATATCTCGTGAACGGATCGACCAATCCGCAAAATTTCTGTTGCATCTGAAAGTAGAAACTCGCCCGATTACAACGGTATGCGCACTTTTCCCCTAGGCCGTTCTAGTTATTCGTTTCAAGCATCAGAACTGAGCAAATTTTGAGTTTCTCAAGCGTTTCTTACATCCAAACTGCCATATCTCGCGAACGGATTGACCGATCCGCAAAATTTCTGTTGCATCTGAAAGTAGAAACTCGCCCGATTACAACGGTATGCGTACTTTTCCCCTAGGCCGTTCTAGTTATTCGTTTCGAGCATCAGAACTGCGAAAATTTTGAGTTTCTCAAGCGTTTCTTACTTCCAAACTGCCATATCTCGCGAACGGATCGACCAATCCGCAAAATTTCTGTTGCATCTGAAAGTAGTAACTCGCCCGATTACAACGGTATGCGCACTTTTCCCCTAGGCCGTTCTAGTTATTCATTTCGAGCATCAGAACTGCGAAAATTTTGAGTTTCTCAAGCGTTTCTTATCTCCAAACTGCCATATCTCGCGAACGGATCGACCATTCCGCAAAATTTCTGTTGCATCTGCAAGTTCAAACTCGCCCGATTACAACGGTATGCGTACTTTTCCCCTAGGCCGTTCCAGTTATTCATTTCGAGCATCAGAACTGCGAAAATTTTGAGTTTCTCAAGCGTTTCTTACCTCCAAACTGCCATATCTCGCGAACGGATTGATCAATCCGCAAAATTTCTGTTGCTTCTGAAAGTAGAAACTCGCCCGATTACAACGGTATGAGCACTTTTCCCCTAGGCCGTTCTAGTCATTCGTTTCGAGCATCAGAACTGCGAAAATTTTGAGCTTCTCAAGCGTTTCCTACTTCCAAACTGCCATATCTCGTGAACGGATCGACCAATCCGCAAAATTTCTGTTGCATCTGAAAGTAGAAACTCGCCCGATTACATCGGTATGCGTACTTTTCCCCTAGGCCGTTCTAGTTATTCGTTTCGAGCATCAGAACTGCGAAAATTTTGAGTTTCTCAAGTGTTTCTTACCTCCAAACTGCCACATCTCGCGAACGGATTGACCAATCCGCAAAATTTCTGTTGCATCTGAAAGTAGAAACTCGCCCGATTACAACGGTATGTGTAGTTTTCCCCTAGGCCGTTCCAGTTATTCGTTGCGAGCATCAGAACTGCGAAAATTTTGAGTTTCTAAAGCGTTTCTTATCTCCAAACTGCCATATCTCGCGAACGGATTGATCAATCCGCAAAATTTCTGTTGCATCTGAAAGTAGAAACTCGCCCGATTACAACGGTATGCGCACTTTTCCCCTAGGCCGTTCTAGTTATTCGTTTCGAGCATCAGAACTGCGAAAATTTTGAGTTTCTCAAGCGTTTCTTACATCCAAACGGCCATATCTCGCGAAGGGATTGACCAATCCGCATGATTTCTGTTGCATCTGAAAGTAGAAACTCGCCCGATTACAACGGTATGCGTACTTCTCCCCTAGGCCGTTCTAGTCATTCGTTTCGAGCATCAGAACTGCGAAAATTTTGAGTTTCTCAAGCGTTTCTTATCTCCAAACTGCCATATCTCGCGAACGGATTGACCAATCCGCAAAATTTCTGTTGCATCTGAAAGTAGTAACTCGCCCGATTACAACGGTATGCGCACTTTTCCCCTAGGCCGTTCCAGTTATTCATTTCGAGCATCAGAACTGCGAAAATTTTGCGTTTCTCAAGCGTTTCTTACCTCCAAACTGCCATATCTCGCGAACGGATTGATCAATCCGCAAAATTTCTGTTGCATCTGAAAGTAGAAACTCGCCCGATTACAACGGTATGCGTACTTCTCCCCTAGGCCGTTCTAGTCATTCGTTTCGAGCATCAGAACTGCGAAAATTTTGAGCTTCTCAAGCGTTTCCTACTTCCAAACTGCCATATCTCGTGAACGGATCGACCAATCCGCAAAATTTCTGTTGCATCTGAAAGTAGAAACTCGCCCGATTACATCGGTATGCGTACTTTTCCCCTAGGCCGTTCTAGTTATTCGTTTCGAGCATCAGAACTGCGAAAATTTTGAGTTTCTCAAGCGTTTCTTACATCCAAACTGCCATATCTCGCGAACGGATTGACCGATCCGCAAAATTTCTGTTGCATCTGAAAGTAGAAACTCGCCCGATTACAACGGTATGCGCACTTTTCCCCTAGGCCGTTCTAGTTACTCGTGTCGAGCATCAGAACTGCGAAAATTTTGAGTTTCTCAAGCGTTTCTTATCTCCAAACTGCCATATCTCGCGAACGGATCGACCAATCCGCAAAATTTCTGTTGCATCTGCAAGTAGAAACTCGCCCAATTACAACGGTATGCGTACTTTTCCCCTAGGCCGTTCTAGTTATTCGTTTCGAGCATCAGAACTGCGAAAATTTTGTGTTTCTCAAGCGTTTCTTACCTCCAAGCTTCCATATCTCGCGAACGGATTGATCATCCGCAAAATTTCTGTTGCTTCTGAAAGTAGAAACTCGCCCGATTACAACTGTATGCGCACTTTTCCCCTAGGCCGTTCTAGTTATTCGTTTCAAGCATCAGAACTGCGCAAATTTTGAGTTTCTCAAGCGTTTCTTACCTCCAAACTGCCATATCTCGCGAACGGATTGACCAATCCGCAAAATTTCTGTTGCATCTGAAAGTAGAAACTCGCCCGATTACAACGGTATGTGTAGTTTTCCCCTAGGCCGTTCCAGTTATTCATTTCGAGCATCAGAACTGCGAAAATGTTGAGTTTCTAAAGCGTTTCTTATCTCCAAACTGCCATATCTCGCGAACGGATTGATCAATCCGCAAAATTTCTGTTGCTTCTGAAAGTAGAAACTCGCCCGATTACAACGGTATGCGCACTTTTCCCCTGGGCCGTTCTAGTCATTCGTTTCGAGCATCAGAACTGCGAAAATTTTGAGCTTCTCAAGCGTTTCCTACTTCCAAACTGCCATATCTCGTGAACGGATCTACCAATCCGCAAAATTTCTGTTGCATCTGAAAGTAGAAACTCGCCCGATTACATCGGTATGCGTACTTTTCCCCTAGGCCGTTCTAGTTATTCGTTTCGAGCATCAGAACTGCGAAAATTTTGAGTTTCTCAAGCGTTTCTTACATCCAAACTGCCATATCTCGCGCACGGATTGACCGATCCGCAAAATTTCTGTTGCATCTGAAAGTAGAAACTCGCCCGATTACAACGGTATGCGCACTTTTCCCCTAGGCCGTTCTAGTTACTCGTGTCGAGCATCAGAACTGCGAAAATTTTGAGTTTCTCAAGCGTTTCTTATCTCCAAACTGCCATATCTCGCGAACGGATCGACCAATCCGCAAAATTTCTGTTGCATCTGCAAGTAGAAACTCGCCCGATTACAACGGTATGCGTACTTTTCCCCTAGGCCGTTCTAGTTATTCGTTTCGAGCATCAGAACTGCGAAAATTTTGTGTTTCTCAAGCGTTTCTTACCTCCAAGCTGCCATATCTCGCGAACGGATTGATCAATCCGCAAAATTTCTGTTGCTTCTGAAAGTAGAAACTCGACCGATTACAACTGTATGCGCACTTTTTCCCTAGGCCTTTCTAGTTATTCGTTTCAAGCATCAGAACTGCGCAAATTTTGAGTTTCTCAAGCGTTTCTTACCTCCAAACTGCCATATCTCGCGAACGGATTGAACAATCCGCAAAATTTCTGTTGCATCTGAAAGTAGAAACTCGCCCGATTACAACGGTATGTGTAGTTTTCCCCTAGGCCGTTCCAGTTATTCATTTCGAGCATCAGAACTGCGAAAATTTTGAGTTTCTCAAGCGTTTCTTACTTCCAAACTGCCATATCTCGCGAACGGATTGATCAATCCGCAAAATTTCTGTTGCTTCTGAAAGTAGAAACTCGCCCGATTACAACGGTATGCGCACTTTTCCCCTAGGCCGTTCTCGTCATTCGTTTCGAGCATCAGAACTGCGAAAATTTTGAGCTTCTCAAGCGTTTCCTACTTCCAAACTGCCATATCTCGTGAACGGATCGACCAATCCGCAAAATTTCTGTTGCATCTGAAAGTAGAAACTCGCCCGATTACATCGGTATGCGTACTTTTCCCCTAGGCCGTTCTAGTTATTCGTTTCGAGCATCAGAACTGCGAAAATTTTGAGTTTCTCAAGTGTTTCTTACCTCCAAACTGCCACATCTCGCGAACGGATTGACCAATCCGCAAAATTTCTGTTGCATCTGAAAGTAGAAACTCGCCCGATTACAACGGTATGTGTAGTTTTCCCCTAGGCCGTTCCAGTTATTCGTTTCGAGCATCAGAACTGCGAAAATTTTGAGTTTCTCAAGCGTTTCTTACCTCCAAACTGCCATATCTCGCGAACGGATTGACCAATCCGCATGATTTCTATTGCATTTGAAAGTAGAAACTCGCCCGATAACAACGGTATGCGCACTTTTCCCCTAGGCCGTTCTAGTTATTCGTTTCGAGCATCAGAACTGCGAAAATTTTGAGTTTCTCAAGCGTTTCTTACATCCAAACGGCCATATCTCGCGAAGGGATTGACCAATGCGCATGATTTCTGTTGCATCTGAAAGTAGAAACTCGCCCGATTACAACGGTATGCGTACTTCTCCCCTAGGCCGTTCTAGTCATTCGTTTCGAGCATCAGAACTGCGAAAATTTTGAGTTTCTCAAGCGTTTCTTACCTCCAAACTGCCATATCTCGCGAACGGATCGACCATTCCCCAAAATTTCTGTTGCATCTGAAAGTAGAAACTCGCCCGATTACAACGGTATGCGCACTTTTCCCCTGGGCCGTTCTAGTTATTAGTTTCGAGCATCAGAACTGCGAAAATTTTGAGTTTCTCAAGCGTTTCTTACATCCAAACGGCCATATCTCGCGAAGGGATTGACCAATCCGCATGATTTCTGTTGCATCTGAAAGTAGAAACTCGCCCGATTACAACGGTATGCGTACTTCTCCCCTAAGCCGTTCTAGTCATTCGTTTCGAGCATCAGAACTGCGAAAATTTTGAGTTTCTCAAGCGTTTCTTACCTCCAAACTGCCATATCTCGCGAACGGATCGACCAATCCGCAAAATTTCTGTTGCATCTGAAAGTAGAAACTCGCCCGATTACAACGGTATGCGCACTTTTCCCCTAGGCCGTTCTAGTTATTCGTTTCAAGCATCAGAACTGCGCAAATTTTGAGTTTCTCAAGCGTTTCTTACATCCAAACTGCCATATCTCGCGAACGGATTGATCAATCCGCAAAATTTCTGTTGCTTCTGAAAGTAGAAACTCGCCCGATTACAACGGTATGCGCACTTTTCCCCTAGGCCGTTCTAGTCATTCGTTTCGAGCATTAGAACTGCGCAAATTTTGAGTTTCTCAAGCGTTTCTTACCTCCAAACTGCCATATCTCGCGAACGGATTGACCAATCCGCAAAATTTCTGTTTCATCTGAAAGTAGAAACTCGCCCGATTACAACGGTATGTGTAGTTTTCCCCTAGGCCGTTCCGGTTATTCATTTCGAGCATCAGAACTGCGAAAATTTTGAGTTTCTCAAGCGATTCTTACCTCCAAACTGCCATATCTCGCGAACGGATTGATCAATCCGCAAAATTTCTGTTGCTTCTGAAAGTGGAAACTCGCCCGATTACATCGGTATGCGTACTTTTCCCCTAGGCCGTTCTAGTTATTCGTTTCGAGCATCAGAACTTCGAAAATTTTGAGTTTCTCAAGCGTTTCTTAACTCCAAACTGCCATATCTCGCGAACGGATTGATCAATCCGCAAAATTTCTGTTGCTTCTGAAAGTAGAAACTCGCCCGATTACAACGGTATGCGCACTTTTCCCCTAGGCCGTTCTAGTCATTCGTTTCGAGCATTAGAACTGCGCAAATTTTGAGTTTCTCAAGCGTTTCTTACCTCCAAACTGCCATATCTCGCGAACGGATTGACCAATCCGCAAAATTTCTGTTTCATCTGAAAGTAGAAACTCGCCCGATTACAACGGTATGTGTAGTTTTCCCCTAGGCCGTTCCGGTTATTCATTTCGAGCATCAGAACTGCGAAAATTTTGAGTTTCTCAAGCGATTCTTACCTCCAAACTGCCATATCTCGCGAACGGATTGATCAATCCGCAAAATTTCTGTTGCTTCTGAAAGTGGAAACTCGCCCGATTACATCGGTATGCGTACTTCTCCCCTAGGCCGTTCTAGTCATTCGTTTCGAGCATCAGAACTGCGAAAATTTTGAGTTTCTCAAGCGTTTCTTATCTCCAAACTGCCATATCTCGCGAACGGATTGACCAATCCCCAAAATTTCTGTTGCATCTGAAAGTAGTAACTCGCCCGATTACAACGGTATGCGCACTTTTCCCCTAGGCCGTTCCAGTTATTCATTTCGAGCATCAGAACTGCGAAAATTTTGCGTTTCTCAAGCGTTTCTTACCTCCAAACTGCCATATCTCGCGAACGGATTGATCAATCCGCAAAATTTCTGTTGCTTCTGAAAGTAGAAACTCGCCCGATTACAACGGTATGCGCACTTTTCCCCTAGGCCGTTCTAGTCATTCGTTTCGAGCATCAGAACTGCGAAAATTTTGAGCTTCTCAAGCGTTTCCTACTTCCAAACTGCCATATCTCGTGAACGGATCGACCAATCCGCAAAATTTCTGTTGCATCTGAAAGTAGAAACTCGCCCGATTACATCGGTATGCGTACTTTTCCCCTAGGCCGTTCTAGTTATTCGTTTCGAGCATCAGAACTGCGAAAATTTTGAGTTTCTCAAGCGTTTCTTACATCCAAACTGCCATATCTCGCGAACGGATTGACCGATCCGCAAAATTTCTGTTGCATCTGAAAGTAGAAACTCGCCCGATTACAACGGTATGCGCACTTTTCCCCTAGGCCGTTCTAGTCATTCGTTTCGAGCATTAGAACTGCGCAAATTTTGAGTTTCTCAAGCGTTTCTTACCTCCAAACTGCCATATCTCGCGAACGGATTGACCAATCCGCAAAATTTCTGTTTCATCTGAAAGTAGAAACTCGCCCGATTACAACGGTATGTGTAGTTTTCCCCTAGGCCGTTCCGGTTATTCATTTCGAGCATCAGAACTGCGAAAATTTTGAGTTTCTCAAGCGATTCTTACCTCCAAACTGCCATATCTCGCGAACGGATTGATCAATCCGCAAAATTTCTGTTGCTTCTGAAAGTGGAAACTCGCCCGATTACATCGGTATGCGTACTTTTCCCCTAGGCCGTTCTAGTTATTCGTTTCGAGCATCAGAACTTCGAAAATTTTGAGTTTCTCAAGCGTTTCTTAACTCCAAACTGCCATATCTCGCGAACGGATTGATCAATCCGCAAAATTTCTGTTGCATCTGAAAGTAGAAACACGCCCGATTACAACTGTATGCGCACTTTTCCCCTAGGCCGTTCTAGTTATTCGTTTCAAGTATCAGAACTGCGCAAATTTTGAGTTTCTCAAGCGTTTCTTACCTCCAAACTGCCATATCTCGCGAACGGATTGACCAATCCGCAAAATTTCTGTTGCATCTGAAAGTAGAAACTCGCCCGATTACAACGGTATGTGTAGTTTTCCCCTAGGCCGTTCCAGTTATTCATTTCGAGCATCAGAACTGCGAAAATGTTGAGTTTCTAAAGCGTTTCTTATCTCCAAACTGCCATATCTCGCGAACGGATGGATCAATCCGCAAAATTTCTGTTGCATCTGAAAGTAGAAACTCGCCCGATTACAACGGTATGCGCACTTTTCCCCTAGGCCGTTCTAGTTATTCGTTTCGAGCATCAGAACTGCGAAAATTTTGAGTTTCTCAAGCGTTTCTTACATCCAAACGGCCATATCTCGCGAAGGGATTGACCAATCCGCATGATTCCTGTTGCATCTGAAAGTAGAAACTCGCCCGATTACAACGGTATGCGTACTTCTCCCCTAGGCCGTTCTAGTCATTCGTTTCGAGCATCAGAACTGCGAAAATTTTGAGTTTCTCAAGCGTTTCTTATCTCCAAACTGCCATATCTCGCGAACGGATTGACCAATCCCCAAAATTTCTGTTGCATCTGAAAGTAGTAACTCGCCCGATTACAACGGTATGCGCACTTTTCCCCTAGGCCGTTCCAGTTATTCATTTCGAGCATCAGAACTGCGAAAATTTTGCGTTTCTCAAGCGTTTCTTACCTCCAAACTGCCATATCTCGCGAACGGATTGATCAATCCGCAAAATTTCTGTTGCTTCTGAAAGTAGAAACTCGCCCGATTACAACGGTATGCGCACTTTTCCCCTAGGCCGTTCTAGTCATTCGTTTCGAGCATCAGAACTGCGAAAATTTTGAGCTTCTCAAGCGTTTCCTACTTCCAAACTGCCATATCTCGTGAACGGATCGACCAATCCGCAAAATTTCTGTTGCATCTGAAAGTAGAAACTCGCCCGATTACATCGGTATGCGTACTTTTCCCCTAGGCCGTTCTAGTTATTCGTTTCGAGCATCAGAACTGCGAAAATTTTGAGTTTCACAAGCGTTTCTTACATCCAAACTGCCATATCTCGCGAACGGATTGACCGATCCGCAAAATTTCTGTTGCATCTGAAAGTAGAAACTCGCCCGATTACAACGGTATGCGCACTTTTCCCCTAGGCCGTTCTAGTTACTCGTGTCGAGCATCAGAACTGCGAAAATTTTGAGTTTCTCAAGCGTTTCTTATCTCCAAACTGCCATATCTCGCGAACGGATCGACCAATCCGCAAAATTTCTGTTGCATCTGCAAGTAGAAACTCGCCCGATTACAACGGTATGCGTACTTTTCCCCTAGGCCGTTCTAGTTATTCGTTTCGAGCATCAGAACTGCGAAAATTTTGTGTTTCTCAAGCGTTTCTTACCTCCAAGCTGCCATATCTCGCGAACGGATTGATCAATCCGCAAAATTTCTGTTGCTTCTGAAAGTAGAAACTCGCCCGATTACAACTGTATGCGCACTTTTTCCCTAGGCCGTTCTAGTTATTCGTTTCAAGCATCAGAACTGCGCAAATTTTGAGTTTCTCAAGCGTTTCTTACCTCCAAACTGCCATATCTCGCGAACGGATTGACCAATCCGCAAAACTTCTGTTGCATCTGAAAGTAGAAACTCGCCCGATTACAACGGTATGTGTAGTTTTCCCCTAGGCCGTTCCAGTTATTCATTTCGAGCATCAGAACTGCGAAAATTTTGAGTTTCTCAAGCGTTTCTTACTTCCAAACTGCCATATCTCGCGAACGGATTGATCAATCCGCAAAATTTCTGTTGCTTCTGAAAGTAGAAACTCGCCCGATTACAACGGTATGCGCACTTTTCCCCTAGGCCGTTCTAGTCATTCGTTTCGAGCATCAGAACTGCGAAAATTTTGAGATTCTCAAGCGTTTCCTACTTCCAAACTGCCATATCTCGTGAACGGATCGACCAATCCGCAAAATTTCTGTTGCATCTGAAAGTAGAAACTCGCCCGATTACATCGGTATGCGTACTTTTCCCCTAGGCCGTTCTAGTTATTCGTTTCGAGCATCAGAACTGCGAAAATTTTGAGTTTCTCAAGCGTTTCTTACATCCAACCTGCCATATCTCGCGAACAGATTGACCGATCCGCAAAATTTCTGTTGCATCTGAAAGTAGAAACTCGCCCGATTACAACGGTATGCGCACTTTTCCCCTAGGCCGTTCTAGTTACTCGTGTCGAGCATCAGAACTGCGAAAATTTTGAGTTTCTCAAGCGTTTCTTATCTCCAAACTGCCATATCTCGCGAACGGATCGACCAATCCGCAAAATTTCTGTTGCATCTGCAAGTAGAAACTCGCCCGATTACAACGGTATGCGTACTTTTCCCCTAGGCCGTTCTAGTTATTCGTTTCGAGCATCAGAACTGCGAAAATTTTGTGTTTCTCAAGCGTTTCTTACCTCCAAGCTGCCATATCTCGCGAACGGATTGATCAATCCGCAAAATTTCTGTTGCTTCTGAAAGTAGAAACTCGCCCGATTACAACTGTATGCGCACTTTTTCCCTAGGCCGTTCTAGTTATTCGTTTCAAGCATCAGAACTGCGCAAATTTTGAGTTTCTCAAGCGTTTCTTACCTCCAAACTGCCATATCTCGCGAACGGATTGAACAATCCGCAAAATTTCTGTTGCATCTGAAAGTAGAAACTCGCCCGATTACAACGGTATGTGTAGTTTTCCCCTAGGCCGTTCCAGTTATTCATTTCGAGCATCAGAACTGCGAAAATTTTGAGTTTCTCAAGCGTTTCTTACTTCCAAACTGCCATATCTCGCGAACGGATTGATCAATCCGCAAAATTTCTGTTGCTTCTGAAAGTAGAAACTCGCCCGATTACAACGGTATGCGCACTTTTCCCCTAGGCCGTTCTCGTCATTCGTTTCGAGCATCAGAACTGCGAAAATTTTGAGCTTCTCAAGCGTTTCCTACTTCCAAACTGCCATATCTCGTGAACGGATCGACCAATCCGCAAAATTTCTGTTGCATCTGAAAGTAGAAACTCGCCCGATTACATCGGTATGCGTACTTTTCCCCTAGGCCGTTCTAGTTATTCGTTTCGAGCATCAGAACTGCGAAAATTTTGAGTTTCTCAAGTGTTTCTTACCTCCAAACTGCCACATCTCGCGAACGGATTGACCAATCCGCAAAATTTCTGTTGCATCTGAAAGTAGAAACTCGCCCGATTACAACGGTATGTGTAGTTTTCCCCTAGGCCGTTCCAGTTATTCGTTTCGAGCATCAGAACTGCGAAAATTTTGAGTTTCTCAAGCGTTTCTTACCTCCAAACTGCCATATCTCGCGAACGGATTGACCAATCCGCATGATTTCTATTGCATTTGAAAGTAGAAACTCGCCCGATAACAACGGTATGCGCACTCTTCCCCTAGGCCGTTCTAGTTATTCGTTTCGAGCATCAGAACTGCGAAAATTTTGAGTTTCTCAAGCGTTTCTTACATCCAAACGGCCATATCTCGCGAAGGGATTGACCAATGCGCATGATTTCTGTTGCATCTGAAAGTAGAAACTCGCCCGATTACAACGGTATGCGTACTTCTCCCCTAGGCCGTTCTAGTCATTCGTTTCGAGCATCAGAACTGCGAAAATTTTGAGTTTCTCAAGCGTTTCTTACCTCCAAACTGCCATATCTCGCGAACGGATCGACCATTCCCCAAAATTTCTGTTGCATCTGAAAGTAGAAACTCGCCCGATTACAACGGTATGCGCACTTTTCCCCTGGGCCGTTCTAGTTATTAGTTTCGAGCATCAGAACTGCGAAAATTTTGAGTTTCTCAAGCGTTTCTTACATCCAAACGGCCATATCTCGCGAAGGGATTGACCAATCCGCATGATTTCTGTTGCATCTGAAAGTAGAAACTCGCCCGATTACAACGGTATGCGTACTTCTCCCCTAAGCCGTTCTAGTCATTCGTTTCGAGCATCAGAACTGCGAAAATTTTGAGTTTCTCAAGCGTTTCTTACCTCCAAACTGCCATATCTCGCGAACGGATCGACCAATCCGCAAAATTTCTGTTGCATCTGAAAGTAGAAACTCGCCCGATTACAACGGTATGCGCACTTTTCCCCTAGGCCGTTCTAGTTATTCATTTCGAGCATCAGAACTGCGAAAATTTTGAGTTTCTCAAGCGTTTCTTACCTCCAAACTGCCATATCTCGCGAACGGATTGACCAATCCGCATGATTTCTATTGCATTTGAAAGTAGAAACTCGCCCGATAACAACGGTATGCGCACTCTTCCCCTAGGCCGTTCCGGTTATTCATTTCGAGCATCAGAACTGCGAAAATTTTGAGTTTCTCAAGCGATTCTTACCTCCAAACTGCCATATCTCGCGAACGGATTGATCAATCCGCAAAATTTCTGTTGCTTCTGAAAGTGGAAACTCGCCCGATTACATCGGTATGCGTACTTTTCCCCTAGGCCGTTCTAGTTATTCGTTTCGAGTATCAGAACTGCGAAAATTTTGAGTTTCTCAAGCGCTTCTTACATCCAAACTGCCATATCTCGCGAACGGATTGACCGATCCGCAAAATTTCTGTTGCATCTGAAAGTAGAAACTCGCCCGATTACAACGGTATGCGCACTTTTCCCCTAGGCCGTTCTAGTTACTCGTGTCGAGCATCAGAACTGCGAAAATTTTGAGTTTCTCAAGCGTTTCTTATCTCCAACCTGCCATATCTCGCGAACGGATCGACCAATCCGCAAAATTTCTGTTGCATCTGCAAGTAGAAACTCGCCCGATTACAACGGTATGCGTACTTTTCCCCTAGGCCGTTCTAGTTATTCGTTTCGAGCATCAGAACTGCGAAAATTTTGAGTTTCTCAAGCGTTTCTTACCTCCAAACTGCCATATCTCGCGAACGGATCGACCAATCCGCAAAATTTCTGTTGCATCTGAAAGTAGAAACTCGCCCGATTACAACGGTATGCGCACTTTTCCCCTAGGCCGTTCTAGTTATTCATTTCGAGCATCAGAACTGCGAAAATTTTGAGTTTCTCAAGCGTTTCTTACCTCCAAACTGCCATATCTCGCGAACGGATTGATCAATACGCAAAATTTCTGTTGCTTCTGAAAGTAGAAACTCGCCCGATTACAACGGTATGCGCACTTTTCCCCTAGGCCGTTCTAGTTATTCGTTTCAAGCATCAGAACTGCGCAAATTTTGAGTTTCTCAAGCGTTTCTTACATCCAAACTGCCATATCTCGCGAACGGATCGACCAATCCGCAAAATTTCTGTTGCATCTGAAAGTAGAAACTCGCCCGATTACAACGGTATGTGTAGTTTTCCCCTAGGCCGTTCCAGTTATTCATTTCGAGCATCAGAACTGCGAAAATTTTGAGTTTCTCAAGCGTTTCTTACCTCCAAACTGCCATATCTCGCGAACGGATTGATCAATCCGCAAAATTTCTGTTGCATCTGAAAGTAGAAACTCGCCCGATTACAACGGTATGCGCACTTTTCCCCTAGGCCGTTCTAGTTATTCGTTTCAAGCATCAGAACTGCGCAAATTTTGAGTTTCTCAAGCGTTTCTTACATCCAAACTGCCATATCTCGCGAACGGATTGATCAGTCCGCAAAATTTCTGTTGCTTCTGAAAGTAGAAACTCGCCCGATTACAACGGTATGCGCACTTTTCCCCTAGGCCGTTCTAGTCATTCGTTTCGAGCATCAGATCTGCGCAAATTTTGAGTTTCTCAAGCGTTTCTTACATCCAAACTGCCATATCTCGCGAACGGATTGACCAATCCGCAAAATTTCTGTTGCATCTGAAAGTAGAAACTCGCCCGATTACAACGGTATGTGTAGTTTTCCCCTAGGCCGTTCCAGTTATTCGTTTCAAGCATCAGATCTGCGCAAATTTTGAGTTTCTCAAGCGTTTCTTACCTCCAAACTGCCATATCTCGCGAACGGATTGACCAATCCGCAAAATTTCTGTTGCTTCTGAAAGTGGAAACTCGCCCGATTACATCGGTATGCGCACTTTTCCCCTAGGCCGTTCTAGTTATTCGTTTCGAGCATCAGAACTGCGAAAATTTTGAGTTTCTCAAGCGTTTCTTACCTCCAAACTGCCATATCTCGCGAACGGATTGATCAATACGCAAAATTTCTGTTGCTTCTGAAAGTAGAAACTCGCCCGATTACAACGGTATGCGCACTTTTCCCCTAGGCCGTTCTAGTTATTCGTTTCAAGCATCAGAACTGCGCAAATTTTGAGTTTCTCAAGCGTTTCTTACATCCAAACTGCCATATCTCGCGAACGGATCGACCAATCCGCAAAATTTCTGTTGCATCTGAAAGTAGAAACTCGCCCGATTACAACGGTATGTGTAGTTTTCCCCTAGGCCGTTCCAGTTATTCATTTCGAGCATCAGAACTGCGAAAATTTTGAGTTTCTCAAGCGTTTCTTACCTCCAAACTGCCATATCTCGCGAACGGATTGATCAATCCGCAAAATTTCTGTTGCATCTGAAAGTAGAAACTCGCCCGATTACAACGGTATGCGCACTTTTCCCCTAGGCCGTTCTAGTTATTCGTTTCAAGCATCAGAACTGCGCAAATTTTGAGTTTCTCAAGCGTTTCTTACATCCAAACTGCCATATCTCGCGAACGGATTGATCAATCCGCAAAATTTCTGTTGCTTCTGAAAGTAAAAACTCGCCCGATTACAACGGTATGCGCACTTTTCCCCTAGGCCGTTCTAGTCATTCGTTTCGAGCATCAGATATGCGCAAATTTTGAGTTTCTCAAGCGTTTCTTACCTCCAAACTGCCATATCTCGCGAACGGATTGACCAATCCGCAAAATTTCTGTTGCATCTGAAAGTAGAAACTCGCCCGATTACAACGGTATGTGTAGTTTTCCCCTAGGCCGTTCCAGTTATTCGTTTCAAGCATCAGAACTGCGCAAATTTTGAGTTTCTCAAGCGTTTCTTACATCCAAACTGCCATATCTCGCGAACGGATTGACCAATCCGCAAAATTTCTGTTTCATCTGAAAGTAGAAACTCGCCCGATTACAACGGTATGTGTAGTTTTCCCCTAGGCCGTTCCGGTTATTCATTTCGAGCATCAGAACTGCGAAAATTTTGAGTTTCTCAAGCGATTCTTACCTCCAAACTGCCATATCTCGCGAAGGGATTGACCAATCCGCATGATTTCTGTTGCATCTGAAAGTAGAAACTCGCCCGATTACAACGGTATGCGTAGTTTTCCCCTAGGCCGTTCCGGTTATTCATTTCGAGCATCAGAACTGCGAAAATTTTGAGTTTCTCAAGCGATTCTTACCTCCAAACTGCCATATCTCGCGAACGGATTGATCAATCCGCAAAATTTCTGTTGCTTCTGAAAGTGGAAACTCGCCCGATTACATCGGTATGCGTACTTTTCCCCTAGGCCGTTCTAGTTATTCGTGTCGAGCATCAGAACTGCGAAAATTTTGAGTTTCTCAAGCGTTTCTTATCTCCAACCTGCCATATCTCGCGAACGGATCGACCAATCCGCAAAATTTCTGTTGCATCTGCAAGTAGAAACTCGCCCGATTACAACGGTATGCGTACTTTTCCCCTAGGCCGTTCTAGTTATTCGTTTCGAGCATCAGAACTGCGAAAATTTTGAGTTTCTCAAGCGTTTCTTACCTCCAAACTGCCATATCTCGCGAACGGATCGACCAATCCGCAAAATTTCTTTTGCATCTGAAAGTAGAAACTCGCCCGATTACAACGGTATGCGCACTTTTCCCCTAGGCCGTTCTAGTTATTCATTTCGAGCATCAGAACTGCGAAAATTTTGAGTTTCTCAAGCGTTTCTTACCTCCAAACTGCCATATCTCGCGAACGGATTGATCAATACGCAAAATTTCTGTTGCTTCTGAAAGTAGAAACCCGCCCGATTACAACGGTATGCGCACTTTTCCCCTAGGCCGTTCTAGTTATTCGTTTCAAGCATCAGAACTGCGCAAATTTTGAGTTTCTCAAGCGTTTCTTACATCCAAACTGCCATATCTCGCGAACGGATCGACCAATCCGCAAAATTTCTGTTGCATCTGAAAGTAGAAACTCGCCCGATTACAACGGTATGTGTAGTTTTCCCCTAGGCCGTTCCAGTTATTCATTTCGAGCATCAGAACTGCGAAAATTTTGAGTTTCTCAAGCGTTTCTTACCTCCAAACTGCCATATCTCGCGAACGGATTGATCAATCCGCAAAATTTCTGTTGCATCTGAAAGTAGAAACTCGCCCGATTACAACGGTATGCGCACTTTTCCCCTAGGCCGTTCTAGTTATTCGTTTCAAGCATCAGAACTGCGCAAATTTTGAGTTTCTCAAGCGTTTCTTACATCCAAACTGCCATATCTCGCGAACGGATTGATCAATCCGCAAAATTTCTGTTGCTTCTGAAAGTAGAAACTCGCCCGATTACAACGGTATGCGCACTTTTCCCCTAGGCCGTTCTAGTCATTCGTTTCGAGCATCAGATCTGCGCAAATTTTGAGTTTCTCAAGCGTTTCTTACCTCCAAACTGCCATATCTCGCGAACGGATTGACCAATCCGCAAAATTTCTGTTGCATCTGAAAGTAGAAACTCGCCCGATTACAACGGTATGTGTAGTTTTCCCCTAGGCCGTTCCAGTTATTCATTTCGAGCATCAGAACTGCGAAAATTTTGAGTTTCTCAAGCGTTTCTTACCTCCAAACTGCCATATCTCGCGAACGGATTGATCAATCCGCAAAATTTCTGTTGCATCTGAAAGTAGAAACTCGCCCGATTACAACGGTATGCGCACTTTTCCCCTAGGCCGTTCTAGTTATTCGTTTCAAGCATCAGAACTGCGCAAATTTTGAGTTTCTCAAGCGTTTCTTACATCCAAACTGCCATATCTCGCGAACGGATTGATCAATCCGCAAAATTTCTGTTGCTTCTGAAAGTAGAAACTCGCCCGATTACAACGGTATGTGTAGTTTTCCCCTAGGCCGTTCCAGTTATTCGTTTCAAGCATCAGAACTGCGCAAATTTTGAGTTTCTCAAGCGTTTCTTACATCCAAACTGCCATATCTCGCGAACGGATTGACCAATCCGCAAAATTTCTGTTTCATCTGAAAGTAGAAACTCGCCCGATTACAACGGTATGTGTAGTTTTCCCCTAGGCCGTTCCGGTTATTCATTTCGAGCATCAGAACTGCGAAAATTTTGAGTTTCTCAAGCGATTCTTACCTCCAAACTGCCATATCTCGCGAAGGGATTGACCAATCCGCATGATTTCTGTTGCATCTGAAAGTAGAAACTCGCCCGATTACAACGGTATGCGTAGTTTTCCCCTAGGCCGTTCCGGTTATTCATTTCGAGCATCAGAACTGCGAAAATTTTGAGTTTCTCAAGCGATTCTTACCTCCAAACTGCCATATCTCGCGAACGGATTGATCAATCCGCAAAATTTCTGTTGCTTCTGAAAGTGGAAATTCGCCCGATTACATCGGTATGCGTACTTTTCCCCTAGGCCGTTCTAGTTATTCGTTTCGAGCATCAGAACTGCGAAAATTTTGAGTTTCTCAAGCGTTTCTTACATCCAAACTGCCATATCTCGCGAACGGATTGACCGATCCGCAAAATTTCTGTTGCATCTGAAAGTAGAAACTCGCCCGATTACAACGGTATGCGCACTTTTCCCCTAGGCCGTTCTAGTTACTCGTGTCGAGCATCAGAACTGCGAAAATTTTGAGTTTCTCAAGCGTTTCTTATCTCCAACCTGCCATATCTCGCGAACGGATCGACCAATCCGCAAAATTTCTGTTGCATCTGCAAGTAGAAACTCGCCCGATTACAACGGTATGCGTACTTTTCCCCTAGGCCGTTCTAGTTATTCGTTTCGAGCATCAGAACTGCGAAAATTTTGAGTTTCTCAAGCGTTTCTTACCTCCAAACTGCCATATCTCGCGAACGGATCGACCAATCCGCAAAATTTCTGTTGCATCTGAAAGTAGAAACTCGCCCGATTACAACGGTATGCGCACTTTTCTCCTAGGCCGTTCTAGTTATTCATTTCGAGCATCAGAACTGCGAAAATTTTGAGTTTCTCAAGCGTTTCTTACCTCCAAACTGCCATATCTCGCGAACGGATTGATCAATACGCAAAATTTCTGTTGCTTCTGAAAGTAGAAACTCGCCCGATTACAACGGTATGCGCACTTTTCCCCTAGGCCTTTCTAGTTATTCGTTTCAAGCATCAGAACTGCGCAAATTTTGAGTTTCTCAAGCGTTTCTTACATCCAAACTGCCATATCTCGCGAACGGATCGACCAATCCGCAAAATTTCTGTTGCATCTGAAAGTAGAAACTCGCCCGATTACAACGGTATGTGTAGTTTTCCCCTAGGCCGTTCCAGTTATTCATTTCGAGCATCAGAACTGCGAAAATTTTGAGTTTCTCAAGCGTTTCTTACCTCCAAACTGCCATATCTCGCGAACGGATTGATCAATCCGCAAAATTTCTGTTGCATCTGAAAGTAGAAACTCGCCCGATTACAACGGTATGCGCACTTTTCCCCTAGGCCGTTCTAGTCATTCGTTTCGAGCATCAGATCTGCGCAAATTTTGAGTTTCTCAAGCGTTTCTTACCTCCAAACTGCCATATCTCGCGAACGGATTGACCAATCCGCAAAATTTCTGTTGCATCTGAAAGTAGAAACTCGCCCGATTACAACGGTATGTGTAGTTTTCCCCTAGGCCGTTCCAGTTATTCGTTTCAAGCATCAGAACTGCGCAAATTTTGAGTTTCTCAAGCGTTTCTTACATCCAAACTGCCATATCTCGCGAACGGATTGACCAATCCGCAAAATTTCTGTTTCATCTGAAAGTAGAAACTCGCCCGATTACAACGGTATGTGTAGTTTTCCCCTATGCCGTTCCGGTTATTCATTTCGAGCATCAGAACTGCGAAAATTTTGAGTTTCTCAAGCGATTCTTACCTCCAAACTGCCATATCTCGCGAAGGGATTGACCAATCCGCATGATTTCTGTTGCATCTGAAAGTAGAAACTCGCCCGATTACAACGGTATGCGCACTTTTCCCCTAGGCCGTTCTAGTTATTCGTTTCAAGCATCAGAACTGCGCAAATTTTGAGTTTCTCAAGCGTTTCTTACATCCAAACTGCCATATCTCGCGAACGGATTGATCAATCCGCAAAATTTCTGTTGCTTCTGAAAGTAGAAACTCGCCCGATTACAACGGTATGCGCACTTTTCCCCTAGGCCGTTCTAGTCATTCGTTTCGAGCATTAGAACTGCGCAAATTTTGAGTTTCTCAAGCGTTTCTTACCTCCAAACTGCCATATCTCGCGAACGGATCGACCAATCCGCAAAATTTCTGTTGCATCTGAAAGTAGAAACTCGCCCGATTACAACGGTATGCGTAGTTTTCCCCTAGGCCGTTCCGGTTATTCATTTCGAGCATCAGAACTGCGAAAATTTTGAGTTTCTCAAGCGATTCTTACCTCCAAACTGCCATATCTCGCGAACGGATTGATCAATCCGCAAAATTTCTGTTGCTTCTGAAAGTAGAAACTCGCCCGATTACAACGGTATGCGCACTTTTCCCCTAGGCCGTTCTAGTCATTCGTTTCGAGCATCAGATCTGCGCAAATTTTGAGTTTCTCAAGCGTTTCTTACCTCCAAACTGCCATATCTCGCGAACGGATTGACCAATCCGCAAAATTTCTGTTGCATCTGAAAGTAGAAACTCGCCCGATTACAACGGTATGTGTAGTTTTCCCCTAGGCCGTTCCGGTTATTCATTTCGAGCATCAGAACTGCGAAAATTTTGAGTTTCTCAAGCGATTCTTACCTCCAAACTGCCATATCTCGCGAACGGATTGATCAATCCGCAAAATTTCTGTTGCTTCTGAAAGTAGAAACTCGCCCGATTACAACGGTATGCGCACTTTTCCCCTAGGCCGTTCTAGTCATTCGTTTCGAGCATCAGATCTGCGCAAATTTTGAGTTTCTCAAGCGTTTCTTACCTCCAAACTGCCATATCTCGCGAACGGATTGACCAATCCGCAAAATTTCTGTTGCATCTGAAAGTAGAAACTCGCCCGATTACAACGGTATGTGTAGTTTTCCCCTAGGCCGTTCCAGTTATTCGTTTCAAGCATCAGAACTGCGCAAATTTTGAGTTTCTCAAGCGATTCTTACCTCCAAACTGCCATATCTCGCGAAGGGATTGACCAATCCGCATGATTTCTGTTGCATCTGAAAGTAGAAACTCGCCCGATTACAACGGTATGCGTAGTTTTCCCCTAGGCCGTTCCGGTTATTCATTTCGAGCATCAGAACTGCGAAAATTTTGAGTTTCTCAAGCGATTCTTACCTCCAAACTGCCATATCTCGCGAACGGATTGATCAATCCGCAAAATTTCTGTTGCTTCTGAAAGTGGAAATTCGCCCGATTACATCGGTATGCGTACTTTTCCCCTAGGCCGTTCTAGTTATTCGTTTCGAGCATCAGAACTGCGAAAATTTTGAGTTTCTCAAGCGTTTCTTACATCCAAACTGCCATATCTCGCGAACGGATTGACCGATCCGCAAAATTTCTGTTGCATCTGAAAGTAGAAACTCGCCCGATTACAACGGTATGCGCACTTTTCCCCTAGGCCGTTCTAGTTACTCGTGTCGAGCATCAGAACTGCGAAAATTTTGAGTTTCTCAAGCGTTTCTTATCTCCAACCTGCCATATCTCGCGAACGGATCGACCAATCCGCAAAATTTCTGTTGCATCTGCAAGTAGAAACTCGCCCGATTACAACGGTATGCGTACTTTTCCCCTAGGCCGTTCTAGTTATTCGTTTCGAGCATCAGAACTGCGAAAATTTTGAGTTTCTCAAGCGTTTCTTACCTCCAAACTGCCATATCTCGCGAACGGATCGACCAATCCGCAAAATTTCTGTTGCATCTGAAAGTAGAAACTCGCCCGATTACAACGGTATGCGCACTTTTCTCCTAGGCCGTTCTAGTTATTCATTTCGAGCATCAGAACTGCGAAAATTTTGAGTTTCTCAAGCGTTTCTTACCTCCAAACTGCCATATCTCGCGAACGGATTGATCAATACGCAAAATTTCTGTTGCTTCTGAAAGTAGAAACTCGCCCGATTACAACGGTATGCGCACTTTTCCCCTAGGCCTTTCTAGTTATTCGTTTCAAGCATCAGAACTGCGCAAATTTTGAGTTTCTCAAGCGTTTCTTACATCCAAACTGCCATATCTCGCGAACGGATCGACCAATCCGCAAAATTTCTGTTGCATCTGAAAGTAGAAACTCGCCCGATTACAACGGTATGTGTAGTTTTCCCCTAGGCCGTTCCAGTTATTCATTTCGAGCATCAGAACTGCGAAAATTTTGAGTTTCTCAAGCGTTTCTTACCTCCAAACTGCCATATCTCGCGAACGGATTGATCAATCCGCAAAATTTCTGTTGCATCTGAAAGTAGAAACTCGCCCGATTACAACGGTATGCGCACTTTTCCCCTAGGCCGTTCTAGTCATTCGTTTCGAGCATCAGATCTGCGCAAATTTTGAGTTTCTCAAGCGTTTCTTACCTCCAAACTGCCATATCTCGCGAACGGATTGACCAATCCGCAAAATTTCTGTTGCATCTGAAAGTAGAAACTCGCCCGATTACAACGGTATGTGTAGTTTTCCCCTAGGCCGTTCCAGTTATTCGTTTCAAGCATCAGAACTGCGCAAATTTTGAGTTTCTCAAGCGTTTCTTACATCCAAACTGCCATATCTCGCGAACGGATTGACCAATCCGCAAAATTTCTGTTTCATCTGAAAGTAGAAACTCGCCCGATTACAACGGTATGTGTAGTTTTCCCCTATGCCGTTCCGGTTATTCATTTCGAGCATCAGAACTGCGAAAATTTTGAGTTTCTCAAGCGATTCTTACCTCCAAACTGCCATATCTCGCGAAGGGATTGACCAATCCGCATGATTTCTGTTGCATCTGAAAGTAGAAACTCGCCCGATTACAACGGTATGCGCACTTTTCCCCTAGGCCGTTCTAGTTATTCGTTTCAAGCATCAGAACTGCGCAAATTTTGAGTTTCTCAAGCGTTTCTTACATCCAAACTGCCATATCTCGCGAACGGATTGATCAATCCGCAAAATTTCTGTTGCTTCTGAAAGTAGAAACTCGCCCGATTACAACGGTATGCGCACTTTTCCCCTAGGCCGTTCTAGTCATTCGTTTCGAGCATTAGAACTGCGCAAATTTTGAGTTTCTCAAGCGTTTCTTACCTCCAAACTGCCATATCTCGCGAACGGATCGACCAATCCGCAAAATTTCTGTTGCATCTGAAAGTAGAAACTCGCCCGATTACAACGGTATGCGTAGTTTTCCCCTAGGCCGTTCCGGTTATTCATTTCGAGCATCAGAACTGCGAAAATTTTGAGTTTCTCAAGCGATTCTTACCTCCAAACTGCCATATCTCGCGAACGGATTGATCAATCCGCAAAATTTCTGTTGCTTCTGAAAGTAGAAACTCGCCCGATTACAACGGTATGCGCACTTTTCCCCTAGGCCGTTCTAGTCATTCGTTTCGAGCATCAGATCTGCGCAAATTTTGAGTTTCTCAAGCGTTTCTTACCTCCAAACTGCCATATCTCGCGAACGGATTGACCAATCCGCAAAATTTCTGTTGCATCTGAAAGTAGAAACTCGCCCGATTACAACGGTATGTGTAGTTTTCCCCTAGGCCGTTCCGGTTATTCATTTCGAGCATCAGAACTGCGAAAATTTTGAGTTTCTCAAGCGATTCTTACCTCCAAACTGCCATATCTCGCGAACGGATTGATCAATCCGCAAAATTTCTGTTGCTTCTGAAAGTAGAAACTCGCCCGATTACAACGGTATGCGCACTTTTCCCCTAGGCCGTTCTAGTCATTCGTTTCGAGCATCAGATCTGCGCAAATTTTGAGTTTCTCAAGCGTTTCTTACCTCCAAACTGCCATATCTCGCGAACGGATTGACCAATCCGCAAAATTTCTGTTGCATCTGAAAGTAGAAACTCGCCCGATTACAACGGTATGTGTAGTTTTCCCCTAGGCCGTTCCAGTTATTCGTTTCAAGCATCAGAACTGCGCAAATTTTGAGTTTCTCAAGCGTTTCTTACATCCAAACTGCCATATCTCGCGAACGGATTGACCAATCCGCAAAATTTCTGTTTCATCTGAAAGTAGAAACTCGCCCGATTACAACGGTATGTGTAGTTTTCCCCTAGGCCGTTCCGGTTATTCATTTCGAGCATCAGAACTGCGAAAATTTTGAGTTTCTCAAGCGATTCTTACCTCCAAACTGCCATATCTCGCGAAGGGATTGACCAATCCGCATGATTTCTGTTGCATCTGAAAGTAGAAACTCGCCCGATTACAACGGTATGCGTAGTTTTCCCCTAGGCCGTTCCGGTTATTCATTTCGAGCATCAGAACTGCGAAAATTTTGAGTTTCTCAAGCGATTCTTACTTCCAAACTGCCATATCTCGCGAACGGATTGATCAATCCGCAAAATTTCTGTTGCTTCTGAAAGTGGAAACTCGCCCGATTACATCGGTATGCGTACTTTTCCCCTAGGCCGTTCTAGTTATTCGTTTCGAGCATCAGAACTGCGAAAATTTTGAGTTTCTCAAGCGTTTCTTACATCCAAACTGCCATATCTCGCGAACGGATTGACCGATCCGCAAAATTTCTGTTGCATCTGAAAGTAGAAACTCGCCCGATTACAACGGTATGCGCACTTTTCCCCTAGGCCGTTCTAGTTACTCGTGTCGAGCATCAGAACTGCGAAAATTTTGAGTTTCTCAAGCGTTTCTTATCTCCAACCTGCCATATCTCGCGAACGGATCGACCAATCCGCAAAATTTCTGTTGCATCTGCAAGTAGAAACTCGCCCGATTACAACGGTATGCGTACTTTTCCCCTAGGCCGTTCTAGTTATTCGTTTCGAGCATCAGAACTGCGAAAATTTTGAGTTTCTCAAGCGTTTCTTACCTCCAAACTGCCATATCTCGCGAACGGATCGACCAATCCGCAAAATTTCTTTTGCATCTGAAAGTAGAAACTCGCCCGATTACAACGGTATGCGCACTTTTCCCCTAGGCCGTTCTAGTTATTCATTTCGAGCATCAGAACTGCGAAAATTTTGAGTTTCTCAAGCGTTTCTTACCTCCAAACTGCCATATCTCGCGAACGGATTGATCAATACGCAAAATTTCTGTTGCTTCTGAAAGTAGAAACTCGCCCGATTACAACGGTATGCGCACTTTTCCCCTAGCCCGTTCTAGTTATTCGTTTCAAGCATCAGAACTGCGCAAATTTTGAGTTTCTCAAGCGTTTCTTACATCCAAACTGCCATATCTCGCGAACGGATCGACCAATCCGCAAAATTTCTGTTGCATCTGAAAGTAGAAACTCGCCCGATTACAACGGTATGTGTAGTTTTCCCCTAGGCCGTTCCGGTTATTCATTTCGAGCATCAGAACTGCGAAAATTTTGAGTTTCTCAAGCGATTCTTACTTCCAAACTGCCATATCTCGCGAACGGATTGATCAATCCGCAAAATTTCTGTTGCTTCTGAAAGTGGAAACTCGCCCGATTACATCGGTATGCGTACTTTTCCCCTAGGCCGTTCTAGTTATTCGTTTCGAGCATCAGAACTGCGAAAATTTTGAGTTTCTCAAGCGTTTCTTACATCCAAACTGCCATATCTCGCGAACGGATTGACCGATCCGCAAAATTTCTGTTGCATCTGAAAGTAGAAACTCGCCCGATTACAACGGTATGCGCACTTTTCCCCTAGGCCGTTCTAGTTACTCGTGTCGAGCATCAGAACTGCGAAAATTTTGAGTTTCTCAAGCGTTTCTTATCTCCAACCTGCCATATCTCGCGAACGGATCGACCAATCCGCAAAATTTCTGTTGCATCTGCAAGTAGAAACTCGCCCGATTACAACGGTATGCGTACTTTTCCCCTAGGCCGTTCTAGTTATTCGTTTCGAGCATCAGAACTGCGAAAATTTTGAGTTTCTCAAGCGTTTCTTACATCCAAACTGCCATATCTCGCGAACGGATCGACCAATCCGCAAAATTTCTTTTGCATCTGAAAGTAGAAACTCGCCCGATTACAACGGTATGCGCACTTTTCCCCTAGGCCGTTCTAGTTATTCATTTCGAGCATCAGAACTGCGAAAATTTTGAGTTTCTCAAGCGTTTCTTACCTCCAAACTGCCATATCTCGCGAACGGATTGATCAATACGCAAAATTTCTGTTGCTTCTGAAAGTAGAAACTCGCCCGATTACAACGGTATGCGCACTTTTCCCCTAGGCCGTTCTAGTTATTCGTTTCAAGCATCAGAACTGCGCAAATTTTGAGTTTCTCAAGCGTTTCTTACATCCAAACTGCCATATCTCGCGAACGGATCGACCAATCCGCAAAATTTCTGTTGCATCTGAAAGTAGAAACTCGCCCGATTACAACGGTATGTGTAGTTTTCCCCTAGGCCGTTCCAGTTATTCATTTCGAGCATCAGAACTGCGAAAATTTTGAGTTTCTCAAGCGTTTCTTACCTCCAAACTGCCATATCTCGCGAACGGATTGATCAATCCGCAAAATTTCTGTTGCATCTGAAAGTAGAAACTCGCCCGATTACAACGGTATGCGCACTTTTCCCCTAGGCCGTTCTAGTTATTCGTTTCAAGCATCAGAACTGCGCAAATTTTGAGTTTCTCAAGCGTTTCTTACATCCAAACTGCCATATCTCGCGAACGGATTGATCAATCCGCAAAATTTCTGTTGCTTCTGAAAGTAGAAACTCGCCCGATTACAACGGTATGCGCACTTTTCCCCTAGGCCGTTCTAGTCATTCGTTTCGAGCATCAGATCTGCGCAAATTTTGAGTTTCTCAAGCGTTTCTTACCTCCAAACTGCCATATCTCGCGAACGGATTGACCAATCCGCAAAATTTCTGTTGCATCTGAAAGTAGAAACTCGCCCGATTACAACGGTATGTGTAGTTTTCCCCTAGGCCGTTCCAGTTATTCATTTCGAGCATCAGAACTGCGAAAATTTTGAGTTTCTCAAGCGTTTCTTACATCCAAACTGCCATATCTCGCGAACGGATTGATCAATCCGCAAAATTTCTGTTGCATCTGAAAGTAGAAACTCGCCCGATTACAACGGTATGCGCACTTTTCCCCTAGGCCGTTCTAGTTATTCGTTTCAAGCATCAGAACTGCGCAAATTTTGAGTTTCTCAAGCGTTTCTTACATCCAAACTGCCATATCTCGCGAACGGATTGATCAATCCGCAAAATTTCTGTTGCTTCTGAAAGTAGAAACTCGCCCGATTACAACGGTATGCGCACTTTTCCCCTAGGCCGTTCTAGTCATTCGTTTCGAGCATCAGATCTGCGCAAATTTTGAGTTTCTCAAGCGTTTCTTACCTCCAAACTGCCATATCTCGCGAACGGATTGACCAATCCGCAAAATTTCTGTTGCATCTGAAAGTAGAAACTCGCCCGATTACAACGGTATGTGTAGTTTTCCCCTAGGCCGTTCCAGTTATTCGTTTCAAGCATCAGAACTGCGCAAATTTTGAGTTTCTCAAGCGTTTCTTACATCCAAACTGCCATATCTCGCGAACGGATTGACCAATCCGCAAAATTTCTGTTTCATCTGAAAGTAGAAACTCGCCCGATTACAACGGTATGTGTAGTTTTCCCCTAGGCCGTTCCGGTTATTCATTTCGAGCATCAGAACTGCGAAAATTTTGAGTTTCTCAAGCGATTCTTACCTCCAAACTGCCATATCTCGCGAAGGGATTGACCAATCCGCATGATTTCTGTTGCATCTGAAAGTAGAAACTCGCCCGATTACAACGGTATGCGTAGTTTTCCCCTAGGCCGTTCCGGTTATTCATTTCGAGCATCAGAACTGCGAAAATTTTGAGTTTCTCAAGCGATTCTTACCTCCAAACTGCCATATCTCGCGAACGGATTGATCAATCCGCAAAATTTCTGTTGCTTCTGAAAGTGGAAACTCGCCCGATTACATCGGTATGCGTACTTTTCCCCTAGGCCGTTCTAGTTATTCGTTTCGAGCATCAGAACTGCGAAAATTTTGAGTTTCTCAAGCGTTTCTTACATCCAAACTGCCATATCTCGCGAACGGATTGACCGATCCGCAAAATTTCTGTTGCATCTGAAAGTAGAAACTCGCCCGATTACAACGGTATGCGCACTTTTCCCCTAGGCCGTTCTAGTTACTCGTGTCGAGCATCAGAACTGCGAAAATTTTGAGTTTCTCAAGCGTTTCTTATCTCCAACCTGCCATATCTCGCGAACGGATCGACCAATCCGCAAAATTTCTGTTGCATCTGCAAGTAGAAACTCGCCCGATTACAACGGTATGCGTACTTTTCCCCTAGGCCGTTCTAGTTATTCGTTTCGAGCATCAGAACTGCGAAAATTTTGAGTTTCTCAAGCGTTTCTTACCTCCAAACTGCCATATCTCGCGAACGGATCGACCAATCCGCAAAATTTCTGTTGCATCTGAAAGTAGAAACTCGCCCGATTACAACGGTATGCGCACTTTTCCCCTAGGCCGTTCTAGTTATTCATTTCGAGCATCAGAACTGCGAAAATTTTTAGTTTCTCAAGCGTTTCTTACCTCCAAACTGCCATATCTCGCGAACGGATTGATCAATACGCAAAATTTCTGTTGCTTCTGAAAGTAGAAACTCGCCCGATTACAACGGTATGCGCACTTTTCCCCTAGGCCGTTCTAGTTATTCGTTTCAAGCATCAGAACTGCGCAAATTTTGAGTTTCTCAAGCGTTTCTTACATCCAAACTGCCATATCTCGCGAACGGATCGACCAATCCGCAAAATTTCTGTTGCATCTGAAAGTAGAAACTCGCCCGATTACAACGGTATGTGTAGTTTTCCCCTAGGCCGTTCCAGTTATTCATTTCGAGCATCAGAACTGCGAAAATTTTGAGTTTCTCAAGCGTTTCTTACCTCCAAACTGCCATATCTCGCGAACGGATTGACCAATCCGCAAAATTTCTGTTGCATCTGAAAGTAGAAACTCGCCCGATTACAACGGTATGTGTAGTTTTCCCCTAGGCCGTTCCAGTTATTCGTTTCAAGCATCAGAACTGCGCAAATTTTGAGTTTCTCAAGCGTTTCTTACATCCAAACTGCCATATCTCGCGAACGGATTGACCAATCCGCAAAATTTCTGTTTCATCTGAAAGTAGAAACTCGCCCGATTACAACGGTATGTGTAGTTTTCCCCTAGGCCGTTCCGGTTATTCATTTCGAGCATCAGAACTGCGAAAATTTTGAGTTTCTCAAGCGATTCTTACCTCCAAACTGCCATATCTCGCGAAGGGATTGACCAATCCGCATGATTTCTGTTGCATCTGAAAGTAGAAACTCGCCCGATTACAACGGTATGCGCACTTTTCCCCTAGGCCGTTCTAGTTATTCGTTTCAAGCATCAGAACTGCGCAAATTTTGAGTTTCTCAAGCGTTTCTTACATCCAAACTGCCATATCTCGCGAACGGATTGATCAATCCGCAAAATTTCTGTTGCTTCTGAAAGTAGAAACTCGCCCGATTACAACGGTATGCGCACTTTTCCCCTAGGCCGTTCTAGTTACTCGTGTCGAGCATCAGAACTGCGAAAATTTTGAGTTTCTCAAGCGTTTCTTATCTCCAACCTGCCATATCTCGCGAACGGATCGACCAATCCGCAAAATTTCTGTTGCATCTGCAAGTAGAAACTCGCCCGATTACAACGGTATGCGTACTTTTCCCCTGGGCCGTTCTAGTTATTCGTTTCGAGCATCAGAACTGCGAAAATTTTGAGTTTCTCAAGCGTTTCTTACCTCCAAACTGCCATATCTCGCGAACGGATCGACCAATCCGCAAAATTTCTTTTGCATCTGAAAGTAGAAACTCGCCCGATTACAACGGTATGCGCACTTTTCCCCTAGGCCGTTCTAGTTATTCATTTCGAGCATCAGAACTGCGAAAATTTTGAGTTTCTCAAGCGTTTCTTACCTCCAAACTGCCATATCTCGCGAACGGATTGATCAATACGCAAAATTTCTGTTGCTTCTGAAAGTAGAAACTCGCCCGATTACAACGGTATGCGCACTTTTCCCCTAGGCCGTTCTAGTTATTCGTTTCAAGCATCAGAACTGCGCAAATTTTGAGTTTCTCAAGCGTTTCTTACATCCAAACTGCCATATCTCGCGAACGGATCGACCAATCCGCAAAATTTCTGTTGCATCTGAAAGTAGAAACTCGCCCGATTACAACGGTATGTGTAGTTTTCCCCTAGGCCGTTCCGGTTATTCATTTCGAGCATCAGAACTGCGAAAATTTTGAGTTTCTCAAGCGATTCTTACTTCCAAACTGCCATATCTCGCGAACGGATTGATCAATCCGCAAAATTTCTGTTGCTTCTGAAAGTGGAAACTCGCCCGATTACATCGGTATGCGTACTTTTCCCCTAGGCCGTTCTAGTTATTCGTTTCGAGCATCAGAACTGCGAAAATTTTGAGTTTCTCAAGCGTTTCTTACATCCAAACTGCCATATCTCGCGAACGGATTGACCGATCCGCAAAATTTCTGTTGCATCTGAAAGTAGAAACTCGCCCGATTACAACGGTATGCGCACTTTTCCCCTAGGCCGTTCTAGTTACTCGTGTCGAGCATCAGAACTGCGAAAATTTTGAGTTTCTCAAGCGTTTCTTATCTCCAAACTGCCATATCTCGCGAACGGATTGATCAATACGCAAAATTTCTGTTGCTTCTGAAAGTAGAAACTCGCCCGATTACAACGGTATGCGCACTTTTCCCCTAGGCCGTTCTAGTTATTCGTTTCAAGCATCAGAACTGCGCAAATTTTGAGTTTCTCAAGCGTTTCTTACATCCAAACTGCCATATCTCGCGAACGGATCGACCAATCCGCAAAATTTCTGTTGCATCTGAAAGTAGAAACTCGCCCGATTACAACGGTATGTGTAGTTTTCCCCTAGGCCGTTCCAGTTATTCATTTCGAGCATCAGAACTGCGAAAATTTTGAGTTTCTCAAGCGTTTCTTACCTCCAAACTGCCATATCTCGCGAACGGATTGATCAATCCGCAAAATTTCTGTTGCATCTGAAAGTAGAAACTCGCCCGATTACAACGGTATGCGCACTTTTCCCCTAGGCCGTTCTAGTTATTCGTTTCAAGCATCAGAACTGCGCAAATTTTGAGTTTCTCAAGCGTTTCTTACATCCAAACTGCCATATCTCGCGAACGGATTGATCAATCCGCAAAATTTCTGTTGCTTCTGAAAGTAGAAACTCGCCCGATTACAACGGTATGCGCACTTTTCCCCTAGGCCGTTCTAGTCATTCGTTTCGAGCATCAGATCTGCGCAAATTTTGAGTTTCTCAAGCGTTTCTTACCTCCAAACTGCCATATCTCGCGAACGGATTGACCAATCCGCAAAATTTCTGTTGCATCTGAAAGTAGAAACTCGCCCGATTACAACGGTATGTGTAGTTTTCCCCTAGGCCGTTCCAGTTATTCGTTTCAAGCATCAGAACTGCGCAAATTTTGAGTTTCTCAAGCGTTTCTTACATCCAAACTGCCATATCTCGCGAACGGATTGACCAATCCGCAAAATTTCTGTTTCATCTGAAAGTAGAAACTCGCCCGATTACAACGGTATGTGTAGTTTTCCCCTAGGCCGTTCCGGTTATTCATTTCGAGCATCAGAACTGCGAAAATTTTGAGTTTCTCAAGCGATTCTTACCTCCAAACTGCCATATCTCGCGAAGGGATTGACCAATCCGCATGATTTCTGTTGCATCTGAAAGTAGAAACTCGCCCGATTACAACGGTATGCGTAGTTTTCCCCTAGGCCGTTCCGGTTATTCATTTCGAGCATCAGAACTGCGAAAATTTTGAGTTTCTCAAGCGATTCTTACCTCCAAACTGCCATATCTCGCGAACGGATTGATCAATCCGCAAAATTTCTGTTGCTTCTGAAAGTAGAAACTCGCCCGATTACAACGGTATGCGCACTTTTCCCCTAGGCCGTTCTAGTCATTCGTTTCGAGCATTAGAACTGCGCAAATTTTGAGTTTCTCAAGCGTTTCTTACCTCCAAACTGCCATATCTCGCGAACGGATCGACCAATCCGCAAAATTTCTGTTGCATCTGAAAGTAGAAACTCGCCCGATTACAACGGTATGTGTAGTTTTCCCCTAGGCCGTTCCAGTTATTCATTTCGAGCATCAGAACTGCGAAAATTTTGAGTTTCTCAAGCGTTTCTTACCTCCAAACTGCCATATCTCGCGAACGGATTGATCAATACGCAAAATTTCTGTTGCTTCTGAAAGTAGAAACTCGCCCGATTACAACGGTATGCGCACTTTTCCCCTAGGCCGTTCTAGTTATTCGTTTCAAGCATCAGAACTGCGCAAATTTTGAGTTTCTCAAGCGTTTCTTACATCCAAACTGCCATATCTCGCGAACGGATCGACCAATCCGCAAAATTTCTGTTGCATCTGAAAGTAGAAACTCGCCCGATTACAACGGTATGTGTAGTTTTCCCCTAGGCCGTTCCGGTTATTCATTTCGAGCATCAGAACTGCGAAAATTTTGAGTTTCTCAAGCGATTCTTACTTCCAAACTGCCATATCTCGCGAACGGATTGATCAATCCGCAAAATTTCTGTTGCTTCTGAAAGTGGAAACTCGCCCGATTACATCGGTATGCGTACTTTTCCCCTAGGCCGTTCTAGTTATTCGTTTCGAGCATCAGAACTGCGAAAATTTTGAGTTTCTCAAGCGTTTCTTACATCCAAACTGCCATATCTCGCGAACGGATTGACCGATCTGCAAAATTTCTGTTGCATCTGAAAGTAGAAACTCGCCCGATTACAACGGTATGCGCACTTTTCCCCTAGGCCGTTCTAGTTACTCGTGTCGAGCATCAGAACTGCGAAAATTTTGAGTTTCTCAAGCGTTTCTTATCTCCAACCTGCCATATCTCGCGAACGGATCGACCAATCCGCAAAATTTCTGTTGCATCTGCAAGTAGAAACTCGCCCGATTACAACGGTATGCGTACTTTTCCCCTAGGCCGTTCTAGTTATTCGTTTCGAGCATCAGAACTGCGAAAATTTTGAGTTTCTCAAGCGTTTCTTACCTCCAAACTGCCATATCTCGCGAACGGATCGACCAATCCGCAAAATTTCTTTTGCATCTGAAAGTAGAAACTCGCCCGATTACAACGGTATGCGCACTTTTCCCCTAGGCCGTTCTAGTTATTCATTTCGAGCATCAGAACTGCGAAAATTTTGAGTTTCTCAAGCGTTTCTTACCTCCAAACTGCCATATCTCGCGAAGGGATTGACCAATCCGCATGATTTCTGTTGCATCTGAAAGTAGAAACTCGCCCGATTACAACGGTATGCGTAGTTTTCCCCTAGGCCGTTCCGGTTATTCATTTCGAGCATCAGAACTGCGAAAATTTTGAGTTTCTCAAGCGATTCTTACCTCCAAACTGCCATATCTCGCGAACGGATTGATCAATCCGCAAAATTTCTGTTGCTTCTGAAAGTGGAAACTCGCCCGATTACATCGGTATGCGTACTTTTCCCCTAGGCCGTTCTAGTTATTCGTTTCGAGCATCAGAACTGCGAAAATTTTGAGTTTCTCAAGCGTTTCTTACATCCAAACTGCCATATCTCGCGAACGGATTGACCGATCCGCAAAATTTCTGTTGCATCTGAAAGTAGAAACTCGCCCGATTACAACGGTATGCGCACTTTTCCCCTAGGCCGTTCTAGTTACTCGTGTCGAGCATCAGAACTGCGAAAATTTTGAGTTTCTCAAGCGTTTCTTATCTCCAACCTGCCATATCTCGCGAACGGATCGACCAATCCGCAAAATTTCTGTTGCATCTGCAAGTAGAAACTCGCCCGATTACAACGGTATGCGTACTTTTCCCCTAGGCCGTTCTAGTTATTCGTTTCGAGCATCAGAACTGCGAAAATTTTGAGTTTCTCAAGCGTTTCTTACCTCCAAACTGCCATATCTCGCGAACGGATCGACCAATCCGCAAAATTTCTGTTGCATCTGAAAGTAGAAACTCGCCCGATTACAACGGTATGCGCACTTTTCCCCTAGGCCGTTCTAGTTATTCATTTCGAGCATCAGAACTGCGAAAATTTTGAGTTTCTCAAGCGTTTCTTACCTCCAAACTGCCATATCTCGCGAACGGATTGATCAATACGCAAAATTTCTGTTGCTTCTGAAAGTAGAAACTCGCCCGATTACAACGGTATGCGCACTTTTCCCCTAGGCCGTTCTAGTTATTCGTTTCAAGCATCAGAACTGCGCAAATTTTGAGTTTCTCAAGAGTTTCTTACATCCAAACTGCCATATCTCGCGAACGGATCGACCAATCCGCAAAATTTCTGTTGCATCTGAAAGTAGAAACTCGCCCGATTACAACGGTATGTGTAGTTTTCCCCTAGGCCGTTCCAGTTATTCATTTCGAGCATCAGAACTGCGAAAATTTTGAGTTTCTCAAGCGTTTCTTACCTCCAAACTGCCATATCTCGCGAACGGATTGATCAATCCGCAAAATTTCTGTTGCATCTGAAAGTAGAAACTCGCCCGATTACAACGGTATGCGCACTTTTCCCCTAGGCCGTTCTAGTTATTCGTTTCAAGCATCAGAACTGCGCAAATTTTGAGTTTCTCAAGCGTTTCTTACATCCAAACTGCCATATCTCGCGAACGGATTGATCAATCCGCAAAATTTCTGTTGCTTCTGAAAGTAGAAACTCGCCCGATTACAACGGTATGCGCACTTTTCCCCTAGGCCGTTCTAGTCATTCGTTTCGAGCATCAGATCTGCGCAAATTTTGAGTTTCTCAAGCGTTTCTTACCTCCAAACTGCCATATCTCGCGAACGGATTGACCAATCCGCAAAATTTCTGTTGCATCTGAAAGTAGAAACTCGCCCGATTACAACGGTATGTGTAGTTTTCCCCTAGGCCGTTCCAGTTATTCGTTTCAAGCATCAGAACTGCGCAAATTTTGAGTTTCTCAAGCGTTTCTTACATCCAAACTGCCATATCTCGCGAACGGATTGATCAATACGCAAAATTTCTGTTGCTTCTGAAAGTAGAAACTCGCCCGATTACAACGGTATGCGCACTTTTCCCCTAGGCCGTTCTAGTTATTCGTTTCAAGCATCAGAACTGCGCAAATTTTGAGTTTCTCAAGCGTTTCTTACATCCAAACTGCCATATCTCGCGAACGGATCGACCAATCCGCAAAATTTCTGTTGCATCTGAAAGTAGAAACTCGCCCGATTACAACGGTATGCGCACTTTTCCCCTAGGCCGTTCCAGTTATTCATTTCGAGCATCAGAACTGCGAAAATTTTGAGTTTCTCAAGCGTTTCTTACCTCCAAACTGCCATATCTCGCGAACGGATTGATCAATCCGCAAAATTTCTGTTGCATCTGAAAGTAGAAACTCGCCCGATTACAACGGTATGCGCACTTTTCCCCTAGGCCGTTCTAGTTATTCGTTTCAAGCATCAGAACTGCGCAAATTTTGAGTTTCTCAAGCGTTTCTTACATCCAAACTGCCATATCTCGCGAACGGATTGATCAATCCGCAAAATTTCTGTTGCTTCTGAAAGTAGAATCTCGCCCGATTACAACGGTATGCGCACTTTTCCCCTAGGCCGTTCTAGTCATTCGTTTCGAGCATCAGATCTGCGCAAATTTTGAGTTTCTCAAGCGTTTCTTACCTCCAAACTGCCATATCTCGCGAACGGATTGACCAATCCGCAAAATTTCTGTTGCATCTGAAAGTAGAAACTCGCCCGATTACAACGGTATGTGTAGTTTTCCCCTAGGCCGTTCCAGTTATTCGTTTCAAGCATCAGAACTGCGCAAATTTTGAGTTTCTCAAGCGTTTCTTACATCCAAACTGCCATATCTCGCGAACGGATTGATCAATACGCAAAATTTCTGTTGCTTCTGAAAGTAGAAACTCGCCCGATTACAACGGTATGCGCACTTTTCCCCTAGGCCGTTCTAGTTATTCGTTTCAAGCATCAGAACTGCGCAAATTTTGAGTTTCTCAAGCGTTTCTTACATCCAAACTGCCATATCTCGCGAACGGATCGACCAATCCGCAAAATTTCTGTTGCATCTGAAAGTAGAAACTCGCCCGATTACAACGGTATGCGCACTTTTCCCCTAGGCCGTTCTAGTTACTCGTGTCGAGCATCAGAACTGCGAAAATTTTGAGTTTCTCAAGCGTTTCTTATCTCCAACCTGCCATATCTCGCGAACGGATCGACCAATCCGCAAAATTTCTGTTGCATCTGCAAGTAGAAACTCGCCCGATTACAACGGTATGTGTACTTTTCCCCTAGGCCGTTCTAGTTATTCGTTTCGAGCATCAGAACTGCGAAAATTTTGAGTTTCTCAAGCGTTTCTTACCTCCAAACTGCCATATCTCGCGAACGGATCGACCAATCCGCAAAATTTCTGTTGCATCTGAAAGTAGAAACTCGCCCGATTACAACGGTATGCGCACTTTTCCCCTAGGCCGTTCTAGTTATTCATTTCGAGCATCAGAACTGCGAAAATTTTGAGTTTCTCAAGCGTTTCTTACCTCCAAACTGCCATATCTCGCGAACGGATTGATCAATACGCAAAATTTCTGTTGCTTCTGAAAGTAGAAACTCGCCCGATTACAACGGTATGCGCACTTTTCCCCTAGGCCGTTCTAGTTATTCGTTTCAAGCATCAGAACTGCGCAAATTTTGAGTTTCTCAAGCGTTTCTTACATCCAAACTGCCATATCTCGCGAACGGATCGACCAATCCGCAAAATTTCTGTTGCATCTGAAAGTAGAAACTCGCCCGATTACAACGGTATGTGTAGTTTTCCCCTAGGCCGTTCCAGTTATTCATTTCGAGCATCAGAACTGCGAAAATTTTGAGTTTCTCAAGCGTTTCTTACCTCCAAACTGCCATATCTCGCGAACGGATTGATCAATCCGCAAAATTTCTGTTGCATCTGAAAGTAGAAACTCGCCCGATTACAACGGTATGCGCACTTTTCCCCTAGGCCGTTCTAGTTATTCGTTTCAAGCATCAGAACTGCGCAAATTTTGAGTTTCTCCAGCGTTTCTTACATCCAAACTGCCATATCTCGCGAACGGATTGATCAATCCGCAAAATTTCTGTTGCTTCTGAAAGTAGAAACTCGCCCGATTACAACGGTATGCGCACTTTTCCCCTAGGCCGTTCTAGTCATTCGTTTCGAGCATCAGATCTGCGCAAATTTTGAGTTTCTCAAGCGTTTCTTACCTCCAAACTGCCATATCTCGCGAACGGATTGACCAATCCGCAAAATTTCTGTTGCATCTGAAAGTAGAAACTCGCCCGATTACAACGGTATGTGTAGTTTTCCCCTAGGCCGTTCCAGTTATTCGTTTCAAGCATCAGAACTGCGCAAATTTTGAGTTTCTCAAGCGTTTCTTACATCCAAACTGCCATATCTCGCGAACGGATTGACCAATCCGCAAAATTTCTGTTTCATCTGAAAGTAGAAACTCGCCCGATTACAACGGTATGTGTAGTTTTCCCCTAGGCCGTTCCGGTTATTCATTTCGAGCATCAGAACTGCGAAAATTTTGAGTTTCTCAAGCGATTCTTACCTCCAAACTGCCATATCTCGCGAACGGATTGATCAATCCGCAAAATTTCTGTTGCTTCTGAAAGTAGAAACTCGCCCGATTACAACGGTATGTGTACTTTTCCCCTAGGCCGTTCTAGTTATTCGTTTCGAGCATCAGAACTGCGAAAATTTTGAGTTTCTCAAGCGTTTCTTACCTCCAAACTGCCATATCTCGCGAACGGATCGACCAATCCGCAAAATTTCTGTTGCATCTGAAAGTAGAAACTCGCCCGATTACAACGGTATGCGCACTTTTCCCCTAGGCCGTTCTAGTTATTCATTTCGAGCATCAGAACTGCGAAAATTTTGAGTTTCTCAAGCGTTTCTTACCTCCAAACTGCCATATCTCGCGAACGGATTGATCAATACGCAAAATTTCTGTTGCTTCTGAAAGTAGAAACTCGCCCGATTACAACGGTATGCGCACTTTTCCCCTAGGCCGTTCTAGTTATTCGTTTCAAGCATCAGAACTGCGCAAATTTTGAGTTTCTCAAGCGTTTCTTACATCCAAACTGCCATATCTCGCGAACGGATCGACCAATCCGCAAAATTTCTGTTGCATCTGAAAGTAGAAACTCGCCCGATTACAACGGTATGTGTAGTTTTCCCCTAGGCCGTTCCAGTTATTCATTTCGAGCATCAGAACTGCGAAAATTTTGAGTTTCTCAAGCGTTTCTTACCTCCAAACTGCCATATCTCGCGAACGGATTGATCAATCCGCAAAATTTCTGTTGCATCTGAAAGTAGAAACTCGCCCGATTACAACGGTATGCGCACTTTTCCCCTAGGCCGTTCTAGTTATTCGTTTCAAGCATCAGAACTGCGCAAATTTTGAGTTTCTCCAGCGTTTCTTACATCCAAACTGCCATATCTCGCGAACGGATTGATCAATCCGCAAAATTTCTGTTGCTTCTGAAAGTAGAAACTCGCCCGATTACAACGGTATGCGCACTTTTCCCCTAGGCCGTTCTAGTCATTCGTTTCGAGCATCAGATCTGCGCAAATTTTGAGTTTCTCAAGCGTTTCTTACCTCCAAACTGCCATATCTCGCGAACGGATTGACCAATCCGCAAAATTTCTGTTGCATCTGAAAGTAGAAACTCGCCCGATTACAACGGTATGTGTAGTTTTCCCCTAGGCCGTTCCAGTTATTCGTTTCAAGCATCAGAACTGCGCAAATTTTGAGTTTCTCAAGCGTTTCTTACATCCAAACTGCCATATCTCGCGAACGGATTGACCAATCCGCAAAATTTCTGTTTCATCTGAAAGTAGAAACTCGCCCGATTACAACGGTATGTGTAGTTTTCCCCTAGGCCGTTCCGGTTATTCATTTCGAGCATCAGAACTGCGAAAATTTTGAGTTTCTCAAGCGATTCTTACCTCCAAACTGCCATATCTCGCGAAGGGATTGACCAATCCGCATGATTTCTGTTGCATCTGAAAGTAGAAACTCGCCCGATTACAACGGTATGCGCACTTTTCCCCTAGGCCGTTCTAGTTATTCGTTTCAAGCATCAGAACTGCGCAAATTTTGAGTTTCTCAAGCGTTTCTTACATCCAAACTGCCATATCTCGCGAACGGATTGATCAATCCGCAAAATTTCTGTTGCTTCTGAAAGTAGAAACTCGCCCGATTACAACGGTATGCGCACTTTTCCCCTAGGCCGTTCTAGTCATTCGTTTCGAGCATTAGAACTGCGCAAATTTTGAGTTTCTCAAGCGTTTCTTACCTCCAAACTGCCATATCTCGCGAACGGATCGACCAATCCGCAAAATTTCTGTTGCATCTGAAAGTAGAAACTCGCCCGATTACAACGGTATGTGTAGTTTTCCCCTAGGCCGTTCCAGTTATTCATTTCGAGCATCAGAACTGCGAAAATTTTGAGTTTCTCAAGCGTTTCTTACCTCCAAACTGCCATATCTCGCGAACGGATTGATCAATCCGCAAAATTTCTGTTGCATCTGAAAGTAGAAACTCGCCCGATTACAACGGTATGTGTAGTTTTCCCCTAGGCCGTTCCAGTTATTCATTTCGAGCATCAGAACTGCGAAAATTTTGAGTTTCTCAAGCGTTTCTTACCTCCAAACTGCCATATCTCGCGAACGGATTGATCAATCCACAAAATTTCTGTTGCTTCTGAAAGTAGAAACTCGCCCGATTACAACGGTATGCGCACTTTTCCCCTAGGCCGTTCTAGTTATTCGTTTCAAGCATCAGAACTGCGCAAATTTTGAGTTTCTCAAGCGTTTCTTACCTCCAAACTGCCATATCTCGCGAACGGATTGACCAATCCGCAAAATTTCTGTTGCATATGAAAATAGAAACTCGCCCGATTACAACGGTATGTGTAGTTTTCCCCTAGGCCGTTCCAGTTATTCGTTTCAAGCATCAGAACTGCGCAAATTTTGAGTTTCTCAAGCGTTTCTTACATCCAAACTGCCATATCTCTCGAACGGATTGACCAATCCGCAAAATTTCTGTTTCATCTGAAAGTAGAAACTCGCCCGATTACAACGGTATGCGCACTTTTCCCCTAGGCCGTTCTAGTTATTCGTTTCAAGCATCAGAACTGCGCAAATTTTGAGTTTCTCAAGCGTTTCTTACATCCAAACTGCCATATCTCGCGAACGGATCGACCAATCCGCAAAATTTCTGTTGCATCTGAAAGTAGAAACTCGCCCGATTACAACGGTATGTGTAGTTTTCCCCTAGGCCGTTCCAGTTATTCATTTCGAGCATCAGAACTGCGAAAATTTTGAGTTTCTCAAGCGTTTCTTACCTCCAAACTGCCATATCTCGCGAACGGATTGATCAATCCGCAAAATTTCTGTTGCATCTGAAAGTAGAAACTCGCCCGATTACAACGGTATGCGCACTTTTCCCCTAGGCCGTTCTAGTTATTCGTTTCAAGCATCAGAACTGCGCAAATTTTGAGTTTCTCAAGCGTTTCTTACATCCAAACTGCCATATCTCGCGAGCGGATTGATCAATCCGCAAAATTTCTGTTGCTTCTGAAAGTAGAAACTCGCCCGATTACAACGGTATGCGCACTTTTCCCCTAGGCTGTTCTAGTCATTCGTTTCGAGCATCAGATCTGCGCAAATTTTGAGTTTCTCAAGCGTTTCTTACCTCCAAACTGCCATATCTCGCGAACGGATTGACCAATCCGCAAAATTTCTGTTGCATCTGAAAGTAGAAACTCGCCCGATTACAACGGTATGTGTAGTTTTCCCCTAGGCCGTTCCAGTTATTCATTTCGAGCATCAGAACTGCGAAAATTTTGAGTTTCTCAAGCGTTTCTTACCTCCAAACTGCCATATCTCGCGAACGGATTGATCAATCCACAAAATTTCTGTTGCTTCTGAAAGTAGAAACCCGCCCGATTACAACGGTATGCGCACTTTTCCCCTAGGCCGTTCTAGTTATTCGTTTCAAGCATCAGAACTGCGCAAATTTTGAGTTTCTCAAGCGTTTCTTACCTCCAAACTGCCATATCTCGCGAACGGATTGACCAATCCGCAAAATTTCTGTTGCATATGAAAATAGAAACTCGCCCGATTACAACGGTATGTGTAGTTTTCCCCTAGGCCGTTCCAGTTATTCATTTCGAGCATCAGAACTGCGAAAATTTTGAGTTTCTCAAGCGTTTCTTACCTCCAAACTGCCATATCTCGCGAACGGATTGATCAATCCGCAAAATTTCTGTTGCTTCTGAAAGTAGAAACTCGCCCGATTACAACGATATGCGCACTTTTCCCCTAGGCCGTTCTAGTCATTCGTTTCGAGCATCAGAACTGCGAAAATTTTGAGCTTCTCAAGCGTTTCCTACTTCCAAACTGCCATATCTCGTGAACGGATCGACCAATCCGCAAAATTTCTGTTGCATCTGAAAGTAGAAACTCGCCCGATTACATCGGTATGCGTACTTTTCCCCTAGGCCGTTCTAGTTATTCGTTTCGAGCATCAGAACTGCGAAAATTTTGAGTTTCTCAAGTGTTTCTTACCTCCAAACTGCCACATCTCGCGAACGGATTGACCAATCCGCAAAATTTCTGTTGCATCTGAAAGTAGAAACTCGCCCGATTACAACGGTATGTGTAGTTTTCCCCTAGGCCGTTCCAGTTATTCGTTTCGAGCATCAGAACTGCGAAAATTTTGAGTTTCTCAAGCGTTTCTTACCTCCAAACTGCCATATCTCTCGAACGGATTGACCAATCCGCATGATTTCTATTGCATTTGAAAGTAGAAACTCGCCCGATTACAACGGTATGCGCACTTTTACCCTGGGCCGTTCTAGTTATTAGTTTCGAGCATCAGAACTGCGAAAATTTTGAGTTTCTAAAGCGTTTCTTATCTCCAAACTGCCATATCTCGCGAACGGATTGATCAATCCGCAAAATTTCTGTTGCATCTGAAAGTAGAAACTCGCCCGATTACAACGGTATGCGCACTTTTCCCTTAGGCCGTTCTAGTTATTCGTGTCGAGCATCAGAACTGCGAAAATTTTGAGTTTCTCAAGCGTTTCTTACCTCCAAACTGCCATATCTCGCGAACGCATTGACCAATCCGCAAAATTTCTGTTGCATCTGAAAGTAGAAACTCGCCCGATTACAACGGTATGCGTACTTCTCCCCTAGGCCGTTCTAGTCAGTCGTTTCGAGCATCAGAACTGCGAAAATTTTGAGTTTCTCAAGCGTTTCTTACCTCCAAACTGCCACATCTCGCGAACGGATTGACCAATCCGCAAAATTTCTGTTGCATCTGAAAGTAGAAACTCGCCCGATTACAACGGTATGTGTAGTTTTCCCCTAGGCCGTTCCAGTTATTCGTTTCGAGCATCAGAACTGCGAAAATTTTGAGTTTCTCAAGCGTTTCTTACCTCCAAACTGCCATATCTCGCGAACGGATTGACGAATCCGCATGATTTCTATTGCATTTGAAAGTAGAAACTCGCCCGATTACAACTGTATGCGCACTTTTCCCCTAGGCCGTTCTAGTTATTCGTTTCAAGCATCAGAACTGCGCAAATTTTGAGTTTCTCAAGCGTTTCTTACTTCCAAACTGCCATATCTCGCGAACGGATTGATCAATCCGCAAAATTTCTGTTGCTTCTGAAAGTAGAAACTCGCCCGATTACAACGGTATGCGCACTTTTCCCCTAGGCCGTTCTCGTCATTCGTTTCGAGCATCAGAACTGCGAAAATTTTGAGCTTCTCAAGCGTTTCCTACTTCCAAACTGCCATATCTCGTGAACGGATCGACCAATCCGCAAAATTTCTGTTGCATCTGAAAGTAAAAACTCGCCCGATTACATCGGTATGCGTACTTTTCCCCTAGGCCGTTCTAGTTATTCGTTTCGAGCATCAGAAATGCGAAAATTTTGAGTTTCTCAAGTGTTTCTATCCTCCAAACTGCCACATCTCGCGAACGGATTGACCAATCCGCAAAATTTCTGTTGCATCTGAAAGTAGAAACTCGCCCGATTACAACGGTATGTGTAGTTTTCCCCGAGGCCGTTCCAGTTATTCGTTTCGAGCATCAGAACTGCGAAAATTTTGAGTTTGTCAAGCGTTTCTTACCTCCAAACTGCCATATCTCGCGAACGGATTGACCAATCCGCATGATTTCTATTGCATTTGAAAGTAGAAGCTCGCCCGATTACAACGGTATGCGCACTTTTCCCCTGGGCCGTTCTAGTTATTAGTTTCGAGCATCAGAACTGCGAAAATTTTGAGTTTCTCAAGCGTTTCTTACATCCAAACGGCCATATCTCGCGAAGGGATTGACCAATCCGCATGATTTCTGTTGCATCTGAAAGTAGAAACTCGCCCGATTACAACGGTATGCGTACTTCTCCCCTAGGCCGTTCTAGTCATTCGTTTCGAGCATCAGAACTGCGAAAATTTTGAGTTTCTCAAGAGTTTCTTACCTCCAAACTGCCATATCTCGCGAACGGATCGACCAATCCGCAAAATTTCTGTTGCATCTGAAAGTAGAAACTCGCCCGATTACAACGGTATGCGCACTTTTCCCCTGGGCCGTTCTAGTTATTAGTTTCGAGCATCAGAACTGCGAAAATTTTGAGTTTCTCAAGCGTTTCTTACATCCAAACGGCCATATCTCGCGAAGGGATTGACCAATCCGCATGATTTCTGTTGCATCTGAAAGTAGAAACTCGCCCGGTTACAACGGTATGCGTACTTCTCCCCTAGGCCGTTCTAGTCATTCGTTTCGAGCATCAGAACTGCGAAAATTTTGAGTTTCTCAAGCGTTTCTTACCTCCAAACTGCCATATCTCGCGAACGGATCGACCAGTCCGCAAAATTTCTGTTGCATCTGAAGGTAGAAACTCGCCCGATTACAACGGTATGCGCACTTTTCCCCTAGGCCGTTCTAGTTATTCGTTTCAAGCATCAGAACTGCGAAAATTTTGAGTTTCTAAAGCGTTTCTTATCTCCAAACTGCCATATCTCGCGAACGGATTGATCAATCCGCAAAATTTCTGTTGCTTCTGAAAGTAGAAACTCGCCCGATTACAACGGTATGCGCACTTTTCCCCTAGGCCTTTCTAGTTATTCGTTTCAAGCATCAGAACTGCGCAAATTTTGAGTTTCTCAAGCGTTTCTTACCTCCAAACTGCCATATCTCGCGAACGGATGGACCAATCCGCAAAATTTCTGTTGCATCTGAAAGTAGAAACTCGCCCGATTACAACGGTATGTTTAGTTTTCCCCTAGGCCGTTCCAGTTATTCATTTCGGGCATCCGAACTGCGAAAATTTTGAGTTTCTCAAGCGTTTCTTACCTCCAAACTGCCATATCTCGCGAACGGATTGATCAATCCGCAAAATTTCTGTTGCTTCTGAAAGTAGAAGCTCGCCCGATTACAACGGTATGCGCACTTTTCCCCTAGGCCGTTCTAGTCATTCGTTTCGAGCATCAGAACTGCGAAAATTTTGAGCTTCTCAAGCGTTTCCTACTTCCAAACTGCCATATCTCGTGAACGGATCGACCAATCCGCAAAATTTCTGTTGCATCTGAAAGTAGAAACTCGCCCGATTACATCGGTATGCGTACTTTTCCCCTAGGCCGTTCTAGTTATTCGTTTCGAGCATCAGAACTGCGAAAATTTTGAGTTTCTCAAGTGTTTCTTACCTCCAAACTGCCACATCTCGCGAACGGATTGACCAATCCGCAAAATTTCTGTTGCATCTGAAAGTAGAAACTCGCCCGATTACAACGGTATGTGTAGTTTTCCCCTAGGCCGTTCCAGTTATTCGTTTCGAGCATCAGAACTGTGAAAATTTTGAGTTTCTCAAGCGTTTCTTACCTCCAAACTGCCACATCTCTCGAACGGATTGACCAATCCGCATGATTTCTATTGCATTTGAAAGTAGAAACTCGCCCGATTACAACGGTATGCGCACTTTTACCCTGGGCCGTTCTAGTTATTAGTTTCGAGCATCAGAACTGCGAAAATTTTGAGTTTCTAAAGCGTTTCTTATCTCCAAACTGCCATATCTCGCGAACGGATTGATCAATCCGCAAAATTTCTGTTGCATCTGAAAGTAGAAACTCGCCCGATTACAACGGTATGCGCACTTTTCCCTTAGGCCGTTCTAGTTATTCGTGTCGAGCATCAGAACTGCGAAAATTTTGAGTTTCTCAAGCGTTTCTTACCTCCAAACTGCCATATCTCGCGAACGCATTGACCAATCCGCAAAATTTCTGTTGCATCTGAAAGTAGAAACTCGCCCGATTACAACGGTATGCGTACTTCTCCCCTAGGCCGTTCTAGTCAGTCGTTTCGAGCATCAGAACTGCGAAAATTTTGAGTTTCTCAAGTGTTTCTTACCTCCAAACTGCCACATCTCGCGAACGGATTGACCAATCCGCAAAATTTCTGTTGCATCTGAAAGTAGAAACTCGCCCGATTACAACGGTATGTGTAGTTTTCCCCTAGGCCGTTCCAGTTATTCATTTCGAGCATCAGAACTGCGAAAATTTTGAGTTTCTCAAGCGTTTCTTACTTCCAAACTGCCATATCTCGCGAACGGATTGATCAATGCGCAAAATTTCTGTTGCTTCTGAAAGTAGAAACTCGCCCGATTACAACGGTATGCGCACTTTTCCCCTAGGCCGTTCTCGTCATTCGTTTCGAGCATCAGAACTGCGAAAATTTTGAGCTTCTCAAGCGTTTCCTACTTCCAAACTGCCATATCTCGTGAACGGATCGACCAATCCGCAAAATTTCTGTTGCATCTGAAAGTAGAAACTCGCCCGATTACATCGGTATGCGTACTTTTCCCCTAGGCCGTTCTAGTTATTCGTTTCGAGCATCAGAAATGCGAAAATTTTGAGTTTCTCAAGTGTTTCTTACCTCCAAACTGCCACATCTCGCGAACGGATTGACCAATCCGCAAAATTTCTGTTGCATCTGAAAGTAGAAACTCGCCCGATTACAACGGTATGTGTAGTTTTCCCCTAGGCCGTTCCAGTTATTCGTTTCGAGCATCAGAACTGCGAAAATTTTGAGTTTCTCAAGCGTTTCTTACCTCCAAACTGCCACATCTCTCGAACGGATTGACCAATCCGCATGATTTCTATTGCATTTGAAAGTAGAAACTCGCCCGATTACAACGGTATGCGCACTTTTACCCTGGGCCGTTCTAGTTATTAGTTTCGAGCATCAGAACTGCGAAAATTTTGAGTTTCTAAAGCGTTTCTTATCTCCAAACTGCCATATCTCGCGAACGGATTGATCAATCCGCAAAATTTCTGTTGCATCTGAAAGTAGAAACTCGCCCGATTACAACGGTATGCGCACTTTTCCCTTAGGCCGTTCTAGTTATTCGTGTCGAGCATCAGAACTGCGAAAATTTTGAGTTTCTCAAGCGTTTCTTACCTCCAAACTGCCATATCTCGCGAACGCATTGACCAATCCGCAAAATTTCTGTTGCATCTGAAAGTAGAAACTCGCCCGATTACAACGGTATGCGTACTTCTCCCCTAGGCCGTTCTAGTCAGTCGTTTCGAGCATCAGAACTGCGAAAATTTTGAGTTTCTCAAGTGTTTCTTACCTCCAAACTGCCACATCTCGCGAACGGATTGACCAATCCGCAAAATTTCTGTTGCATCTGAAAGTAGAAACTCGCCCGATTACAACGGTATGTGTAGTTTTCCCCTAGGCCGTTCCAGTTATTCATTTCGAGCATCAGAACTGCGAAAATTTTGAGTTTCTCAAGCGTTTCTTACTTCCAAACTGCCATATCTCGCGAACGGATTGATCAATGCGCAAAATTTCTGTTGCTTCTGAAAGTAGAAACTCGCCCGATTACAACGGTATGCGCACTTTTCCCCTAGGCCGTTCTCGTCATTCGTTTCGAGCATCAGAACTGCGAAAATTTTGAGCTTCTCAAGCGTTTCCTACTTCCAAACTGCCATATCTCGTGAACGGATCGACCAATCCGCAAAATTTCTGTTGCATCTGAAAGTAGAAACTCGCCCGATTACATCGGTATGCGTACTTTTCCCCTAGGCCGTTCTAGTTATTCGTTTCGAGCATCAGAAATGCGAAAATTTTGAGTTTCTCAAGTGTTTCTTACCTCCAAACTGCCACATCTCGCGAACGGATTGACCAATCCGCAAAATTTCTGTTGCATCTGAAAGTAGAAACTCGCCCGATTACAACGGTATGTGTAGTTTTCCCCGAGGCCGTTCCAGTTATTCGTTTCGAGCATCAGAACTGCGAAAATTTTGAGTTTGTCAAGCGTTTCTTACCTCCAAACTGCCATATCTCGCGAAAGGATTGACCAATCCGCATGATTTCTATTGCATTTGAAAGTAGAAACTCGCCCGATTACAACGGTATGCGCACTTTTCCCCTGGGCCGTTCTAGTTATTAGTTTCGAGCATCAGAACTGCGAAAATTTTGAGTTTCTCAAGCGTTTCTTACATCCAAACGGCCATATCTCGCGAAGGGATTGACCAATCCGCATGATTTCTGTTGCATCTGAAAGTAGAAACTCGCCCGATTACAACGGTATGCGTACTTCTCCCCTAGGCCGTTCTAGTCATTCGTTTCGAGCATCAGAACTGCGAAAATTTTGAGTTTCTCAAGCGTTTCTTACCTCCAAACTGCCATATCTCGCGAACGGATCGACCAATCCGCAAAATTTCTGTTGCATCTGAAAGTAGAAACTCGCCCGATTACAACGGTATGCGCACTTTTCCCCTGGGCCGTTCTAGTTATTAGTTTCGAGCATCAGAACTGCGAAAATTTTGAGTTTCTCAAGCGTTTCTTACATCCAAACGGCCATATCTCGCGAAGGGATTGACCAATCCGCATGATTTCTGTTGCATCTGAAAGTAGAAACTCGCCCGATTACAACGGTATGCGTACTTCTCCCCTAGGCCGTTCTAGTCATTCGTTTCGAGCATCAGAACTGCGAAAATTTTGAGTTTCTCAAGCGTTTCTTACCTCCAAACTGCCATATCTCGCGAACGGATCGACCAATCCGCAAAATTTCTGTTGCATCTGAAAGTAGAAACTCGCCCGATTACAACGGTATGCGCACTTTTCCCCTAGGCCGTTCTAGTTATTCGTTTCAAGCATCAGAACTGCGCAAATTTTGAGTTTCTCAAGCGTTTCTTACATCCAAACTGCCATATCTCGCGAACGGATTGATCAATCCGCAAAATTTCTGTTGCTTCTGAAAGTAGAAACTCGCCCGATAACAACGGTATGCGCACTTTTCCCCTAGGCCGTTCTAGTCATTCGTTTCGAGCATCAGAACTGCGCAAATTTTGAGTTTCTCAAGCGTTTCTTACCTCCAAACTGCCATATCTCGCGAACGGATTGACCAATCCGCAAAATTTCTGTTTCATCTGAAAGTAGAAACTCGCCCGATTACAACGGTATGTGTAGTTTTCCCCTAGGCCGTTCCGGTTATTCATTTCGAGCATCAGAACTGCGAAAATTTTGAGTTTCTCAAGCGTTTCTTACCTCCAAACTGCCATATCTCGCGAACGGATTGATCAATCCGCAAAATTGCTGTTGCATCTGAAAGTAGAAACTCGCCCGATTACAACGGTATGTGTAGTTTTCCCCTAGGCCGTTCCAGTTATTCGTTTCGAGCATCAGAACTGCGAAAATTTTGAGTTTCTCAAGCGTTTCTTACCTCCAAACTGCCATATCTCGCGAACGGATTGACCAATCCGCATGATTTCTATTGCATTTGAAAGTAGAAACTCGCCCGATTACAACGGTATGCGCACTTTTCCCCTGGGCCGTTCTAGTTATTAGTTTCGAGCATCAGAACTGCGAAAATTTTGAGTTTCTAAAGCGTTTCTTATCTCCAAACTGCCATATCTCGCGAACGGATTGATCAATCCGCAAAATTTCTGTTGCTTCTGAAAGTAGAAACTCGCCCGATTACAACGGTATGCGCACTTTTCCCCTAGGCCGTTCTAGTTATTCGTTTCAAGCATCAGAACTGCGCAAATTTTGAGTTTCTCAAGCGTTTCTTACCTCCAAACTGCCATATCTCGCGAACGGATGGACCAATCCGCAAAATTTCTGTTGCATCTGAAAGTAGAAACTCGCCCGATTACAACGGTATGTGTAGTTTTCCCCTAGGCCGTTCCAGTTATTCATTTCGAGCATCCGAACTGCGAAAATTTTGAGTTTCTCAAGCGTTTCTTACCTCCAAACTGCCATATCTCGCGAACGGATTGATCAATCCGCAAAATATCTGTTGCTTCTGAAAGTAGAAACTCGCCCGATTACAACGGTATGCGCACATTTCCCCTAGGCCGTTCTAGTCATTCGTTTCGAGCATCAGAACTGCGAAAATTTTGAGCTTCTCAAGCGTTTCCTACTTCCAAACTGCCATATCTCGTGAACGGATCGACCAATCCGCAAAATTTCTGTTGCATCTGAAAGTAGAAACTCGCCCGATTACATCGGTATGCATACTTTTCCCCTATGCCGTTCTAGTTATTCGTTTCAAGCATCAGAACTGCGCAAATTTTGAGTTTCTCAAGCGTTTCTTACCTCCAAACTGCCACATCTCGCGAACGGATTGACCAATCCGCAAAATTTCTGTTGCATCTGAAAGTAGAAACTCGCCCGATTACAACGGTATGCGCACTTTTACCCTGGGCCGTTCTAGTTATTAGTTTCAAGCATCAGAACTGCGCAAATTTTGAGTTTCTCAAGCGTTTCTTACCTCCAAACTGCCATATCTCGCGAACGGATTGACCAATCCGCAAAATTTCTGTTGCATCTGAAAGTAGAAACTCGCCCGATTACAACGGTATGCGTAGTTTTCCCCTAGGCCGTTCCAGTTATTCATTTCGAGCATCAGAACTGCGAAAATTTTGAGTTTCTCAAGCGTTTCTTACTTCCAAACTGCCATATCTCGCGAACGGATTGATCAATCCGCAAAGTTTCTGTTGCTTCTGAAAGTAGAAACTCGCCCGATTACAACGGTATGCGCACTTTTCCCCTAGGCCGTTCTCGTCATTCGTTTCGAGCATCAGAACTGCGAAAATTTTGAGCTTCTCAAGCGTTTCCTACTTCCAAACTGCCATATCTCGTGAACGGATCGACCAATCCGCAAAATTTCTGTTGCATCTGAAAGTAGAAACTCGCCCGATTACATCGGTATGCGTACTTTTCCCCTAGGCCGTTCTAGTTATTCGTTTCGAGCATCAGAAATGCGAAAATTTTGAGTTTCTCAAGTGTTTCTTACCTCCAAACTGCCACATCTCGCGAACGGATTGACCAATCCGCAAAATTTCTGTTGCATCTGAAAGTAGAAACTCGCCCGATTACAACGGTATGTGTAGTTTTCCCCGAGGCCGTTCCAGTTATTCGTTTCGAGCATCAGAACTGCGAAAATTTTGAGTTTGTCAAGCGTTTCTTACCTCCAAACTGCCATATCTCGCGAACGGATTGACCAATCCGCATGATTTCTATTGCATTTGAAAGTAGAAACTCGCCCGATTACAACGGTATGCGCACTTTTCCCCTGGGCCGTTCTAGTTATTAGTTTCGAGCATCAGAACTGCGAAAATTTTGAGTTTCTCAAGCGTTTCTTACATCCAAACGGCCATATCTCGCGAAGGGATTGACCAATCCGCATGATTTCTGTTGCATCTGAAAGTAGAAACTCGCCCGATTACAACGGTATGCGTACTTCTCCCCTAGGCCGTTCTAGTTATTCGTTTCAAGCATCAGAACTGCGCAAATTTTGAGTTTCTCAAGCGTTTCTTACATCCAAACTGCCATATCTCGCGAACGGATTGATCAATCCGCAAAATTTCTGTTGCTTCTGAAAGTAGAAACTCGCCCGATAACAACGGTATGCGCACTCTTCCCCTAGGCCGTTCTAGTCATTCGTTTCGAGCATCAGAACTGCGCAAATTTTGAGTTTCTCAAGCGTTTCTTACCTCCAAACTGCCATATCTCGCGAACGGATTGACCAATCCGCAAAATTTCTGTTTCATCTGAAAGTAGAAACTCGCCCGATTACAACGGTATGTGTAGTTTTCCCCTAGGCCGTTCCGGTTATTCAATTCGAGCATCAGAACTGCGAAAATTTTGAGTTTCTCAAGCGTTTCTTACCTCCAAACTGCCATATCTCGCGAACGGATTGATCAATCCGCAAAATTGCTGTTGCATCTGAAAGTAGAAACTCGCCCGATTACAACGGTATGTGTAGTTTTCCCCTAGGCCGTTCCAGTTATTCGTTTCGAGCATCAGAACTGCGAAAATTTTGAGTTTCTCAAGCGTTTCTTACCTCCAAACTGCCATATCTCGTGAACGGATCGACCAATCCGCAAAATTTCTGTTGCATCTGAAAGTAGAAACTCGCCCGATTACATCGGTATGCGTACTTTTCCCCTAGGCCGTTCTAGTTATTCGTTTCGAGCATCAGAAATGCGAAAATTTTGAGTTTCTCAAGTGTTTCTTACCTCCAAACTGCCACATCTCGCGAACGGATTGACCAATCCGCAAAATTTCTGTTGCATCTGAAAGTAGAAACTCGCCCGATTACAACGGTATGTGTAGTTTTCCCCGAGGCCGTTCCAGTTATTCGTTTCGAGCATCAGAACTGCGAAAATTTTGAGTTTGTCAAGCGTTTCTTACCTCCAAACTGCCATATCTCGCGAACGGATTGACCAATCCGCATGATTTCTATTGCATTTGAAAGTAGAAACTCGCCCGATTACAACGGTATGCGCACTTTTCCCCTGGGCCGTTCTAGTTATTAGTTTCGAGCATCAGAACTGCGAAAATTTTGAGTTTCTCAAGCGTTTCTTACATCCAAACGGCCATATCTCGCGAAGGGATTGACCAATCCGCATGATTTCTGTTGCATCTGAAAGTAGAAACTCGCCCGATTACAACGGTATGCGTACTTCTCCCCTAGGCCGTTCTAGTTATTCGTTTCAAGCATCAGAACTGCGCAAATTTTGAGTTTCTCAAGCGTTTCTTACATCCAAACTGCCATATCTCGCGAACGGATTGATCAATCCGCAAAATTTCTGTTGCTTCTGAAAGTAGAAACTCGCCCGATAACAACGGTATGCGCACTCTTCCCCTAGGCCGTTCTAGTCATTCGTTTCGAGCATCAGAACTGCGCAAATTTTGAGTTTCTCAAGCGTTTCTTACCTCCAAACTGCCATATCTCGCGAACGGATTGACCAATCCGCAAAATTTCTGTTTCATCTGAAAGTAGAAACTCGCCCGATTACAACGGTATGTGTAGTTTTCCCCTAGGCCGTTCCGGTTATTCAATTCGAGCATCAGAACTGCGAAAATTTTGAGTTTCTCAAGCGTTTCTTACCTCCAAACTGCCATATCTCGCGAACGGATTGATCAATCCGCAAAATTGCTGTTGCATCTGAAAGTAGAAACTCGCCCGATTACAACGGTATGTGTAGTTTTCCCCTAGGCCGTTCCAGTTATTCGTTTCGAGCATCAGAACTGCGAAAATTTTGAGTTTCTCAAGCGTTTCTTACCTCCAAACTGCCATATCTCGCGAACGGATTGACCAATCCGCATGATTTCTATTGCATTTGAAAGTAGAAACTCGCCCGATTACAACGGTATGCGCACTTTTCCCCTGGGCCGTTCTAGTTATTAGTTTCGAGCATCAGAACTGCGAAAATTTTGAGTTTCTAAAGCGTTTCTTATCTCCAAACTGCCATATCTCGCGAACGGATTGATCAATCCGCAAAATTTCTGTTGCTTCTGAAAGTAGAAACTCGCCCGATTACAACGGTATGCGCACTTTTCCCCTAGGCCGTTCTAGTTATTCGTTTCAAGCATCAGAACTGCGCAAATTTTGAGTTTCTCAAGCGTTTCTTACCTCCAAACTGCCATATCTCGCGAACGGATGGACCAATCCGCAAAATTTCTGTTGCATCTGAAAGTAGAAACTCGCCCGATTACAACGGTATGTGTAGTTTTCCCCTAGGCCGTTCCAGTTATTCATTTCGAGCATCCGAACTGCGAAAATTTTGAGTTTCTCAAGCGTTTCTTACCTCCAAACTGCCATATCTCGCGAACGGATTGATCAATCCGCAAAATTTCTGTTGCTTCTGAAAGTAGAAACTCGCCCGATTACAACGGTATGCGCACATTTCCCCTAGGCCGTTCTAGTCATTCGTTTCGAGCATCAGAACTGCGAAAATTTTGAGCTTCTCAAGCGTTTCCTACTTCCAAACTGCCATATCTCGTGAACGGATCGACCAATCCGCAAAATTTCTGTTGCATCTGAAAGTAGAAACTCGCCCGATTACATCGGTATGCGTACTTTTCCCCTAGGCCGTTCTAGTTATTCGTTTCAAGCATCAGAACTGCGCAAATTTTGAGTTTCTCAAGCGTTTCTTACCTCCAAACTGCCACATCTCGCGAACGGATTGACCAATCCGCAAAATTTCTGTTGCATCTGAAAGTAGAAACTCGCCCGATTACAACGGTATGCGCACTTTTACCCTGGGCCGTTCTAGTTATTAGTTTCAAGCATCAGAACTGCGCAAATTTTGAGTTTCTCAAGCGTTTCTTACCTCCAAACTGCCATATCTCGCGAACGGATTGACCAATCCGCAAAATTTCTGTTGCATCTGAAAGTAGAAACTCGCCCGATTACAACGGTATGCGTAGTTTTCCCCTAGGCCGTTCCAGTTATTCATTTCGAGCATCAGAACTGCGAAAATTTTGAGTTTCTCAAGCGTTTCTTACTTCCAAACTGCCATATCTCGCGAACGGATTGATCAATCCGCAAAGTTTCTGTTGCTTCTGAAAGTAGAAACTCGCCCGATTACAACGGTATGCGCACTTTTCCCCTAGGCCGTTCTCGTCATTCGTTTCGAGCATCAGAACTGCGAAAATTTTGAGCTTCTCAAGCGTTTCCTACTTCCAAACTGCCATATCTCGTGAACGGATCGACCAATCCGCAAAATTTCTGTTGCATCTGAAAGTAGAAACTCGCCCGATTACATCGGTATGCGTACTTTTCCCCTAGGCCGTTCTAGTTATTCGTTTCGAGCATCAGAAATGCGAAAATTTTGAGTTTCTCAAGTGTTTCTTACCTCCAAACTGCCACATCTCGCGAACGGATTGACCAATCCGCAAAATTTCTGTTGCATCTGAAAGTAGAAACTCGCCCGATTACAACGGTATGTGTAGTTTTCCCCGAGGCCGTTCCAGTTATTCGTTTCGAGCATCAGAACTGCGAAAATTTTGAGTTTGTCAAGCGTTTCTTACCTCCAAACTGCCATATCTCGCGAACGGATTGACCAATCCGCATGATTTCTATTGCATTTGAAAGTAGAAACTCGCCCGATTACAACGGTATGCGCACTTTTCCCCCGGGCCGTTCTAGTTATTAGTTTCGAGCATCAGAACTGCGAAAATTTTGAGTTTCTCAAGCGTTTCTTACATCCAAACGGCCATATCTCGCGAAGGGATTGACCAATCCGCATGATTTCTGTTGCATCTGAAAGTAGAAACTCGCCCGATTACAACGGTATGCGTACTTCTCCCCTAGGCCGTTCTAGTCATTCGTTTCGAGCATCAGAACTGCGAAAATTTTGAGTTTCTCAAGCGTTTCTTACCTCCAAACTGCCATATCTCGCGAACGGATCGACCAATCCGCAAAATTTCTGTTGCATCTGAAAGTAGAAACTCGCCCGATTACAACGGTATGCGCACTTTTCCCCTAGGCCGTTCTAGTTATTCGTTTCAAGCATCAGAACTGCGCAAATTTTGAGTTTCTCAAGCGTTTCTTACATCCAAACTGCCATATCTCGCGAACGGATTGATCAATCCGCAAAATTTCTGTTGCTTCTGAAAGTAGAAACTCGCCCGATAACAACGGTATGCGCACTTTTCCCCTAGGCCGTTCTAGTCATTCGTTTCGAGCATCAGAACTGCGCAAATTTTGAGTTTCTCAAGCGTTTCTTACCTCCAAACTGCCATATCTCGCGAACGGATTGACCAATCCGCAAAATTTCTGTTGCATCTGAAAGTAGAAACTCGCCCGATTACATCGGTATGCGTACTTTTCCCCTAGGCCGTTCTAGTTATTCGTTTCGAGCATCAGAAATGCGAAAATTTTGAGTTTCTCAAGTGTTTCTTACCTCCAAACTGCCACATCTCGCGAACGGATTGACCAATCCGCAAAATTTCTGTTGCATCTGAAAGTAGAAACTCGCCCGATTACAACGGTATGTGTAGTTTTCCCCGAGGCCGTTCCAGTTATTCGTTTCGAGCATCAGAACTGCGAGAATTTTGAGTTTGTCAAGCGTTTCTTACCTCCAAACTGCCATATCTCGCGAACGGATTGACCAATCCGCATGATTTCTATTGCATTTGAAAGTAGAAACTCGCCCGATTACAACGGTATGCGCACTTTTCCCCTGGGCCGTTCTAGTTATTAGTTTCGAGCATCAGAACTGCGAAAATTTTGAGTTTCTCAAGCGTTTCTTACATCCAAACGGCCATATCTCGCGAAGGGATGGACCAATCCGCAAAATTTCTGTTGCATCTGAAAGTAGAAACTCGCCCGATTACAACGGTATGTGTAGTTTTCCCCTAGGCCGTTCCAGTTATTCATTTCGAGCATCCGAACTGCGAAAATTTTGAGTTTCTCAAGCGTTTCTTACCTCCAAACTGCCATATCTCGCGAACGGATTGATCAATCCGCAAAATTTCTGTTGCTTCTGAAAGTAGAAACTCGCCCGATTACAACGGTATGCGCACATTTCCCCTAGGCCGTTCTAGTCATTCGTTTCGAGCATCAGAACTGCGAAAATTTTGAGCTTCTCAAGCGTTTCCTACTTCCAAACTGCCATATCTCGTGAACGGATAGACCAATCCGCAAAATTTCTGTTGCATCTGAAAGTAGAAACTCGCCCGATTACATCGGTATGCGTACTTTTCCCCTAGGCCGTTCTAGTTATTCGTTTCAAGCATCAGAACTGCGCAAATTTTGAGTTTCTCAAGCGTTTCTTACCTCCAAACTGCCACATCTCGCGAACGGATTGACCAATCCGCAAAATTTCTGTTGCATCTGAAAGTAGAAACTCGCCCGATTACAACGGTATGCGCACTTTTACCCTGGGCCGTTCTAGTTATTAGTTTCAAGCATCAGAACTGCGCAAATTTTGAGTTTCTCAAGCGTTTCTTACCTCCAAACTGCCATATCTCGCGAACGGATTGACCAATCCGCAAAATTTCTGTTGCATCTGAAAGTAGAAACTCGCCCGATTACAACGGTATGCGTAGTTTTCCCCTAGGCCGTTCCAGTTATTCATTTCGAGCATCAGAACTGCGAAAATTTTGAGTTTCTCAAGCGTTTCTTACTTCCAAACTGCCATATCTCGCGAACGGATTGATCAATCCGCAAAGTTTCTGTTGCTTCTGAAAGTAGAAACTCGCCCGATTACAACGGTATGCGCACTTTTCCCCTAGGCCGTTCTCGTCATTCGTTTCGAGCATCAGAACTGCGAAAATTTTGAGCTTCTCAAGCGTTTCCTACTTCCAAACTGCCATATCTCGTGAACGGATCGACCAATCCGCAAAATTTCTGTTGCATCTGAAAGTAGAAACTCGCCCGATTACATCGGTATGCGTACTTTTCCCCTAGGCCGTTCTAGTTATTCGTTTCGAGCATCAGAAATGCGAAAATTTTGAGTTTCTCAAGTGTTTCTTACCTCCAAACTGCCACATCTCGCGAACGGATTGACCAATCCGCAAAATTTCTGTTGCATCTGAAAGTAGAAACTCGCCCGATTACAACGGTATGTGTAGTTTTCCCCGAGGCCGTTCCAGTTATTCGTTTCGAGCATCAGAACTGCGAAAATTTTGAGTTTGTCAAGCGTTTCTTACCTCCAAACTGCCATATCTCGCGAACGGATTGACCAATCCGCATGATTTCTATTGCATTTGAAAGTAGAAACTCGCCCGATTACAACGGTATGCGCACTTTTCCCCTGGGCCGTTCTAGTTATTAGTTTCGAGCATCAGAACTGCGAAAATTTTGAGTTTCTCAAGCGTTTCTTACATCCAAACGGCCATATCTCGCGAAGGGATGGACCAATCCGCAAAATTTCTGTTGCATCTGAAAGTAGAAACTCGCCCGATTACAACGGTATGTGTAGTTTTCCCCTAGGCCGTTCCAGTTATTCATTTCGAGCATCCGAACTGCGAAAATTTTGAGTTTCTCAAGCGTTTCTTACCTCCAAACTGCCATATCTCGCGAACGGATTGATCAATCCGCAAAATTTCTGTTGCTTCTGAAAGTAGAAACTCGCCCGATTACAACGGTATGCGCACATTTCCCCTAGGCCGTTCTAGTCATTCGTTTCGAGCATCAGAACTGCGAAAATTTTGAGCTTCTCAAGCGTTTCCTACTTCCAAACTGCCATATCTCGTGAACGGATAGACCAATCCGCAAAATTTCTGTTGCATCTGAAAGTAGAAACTCGCCCGATTACATCGGTATGCGTACTTTTCCCCTAGGCCGTTCTAGTTATTCGTTTCAAGCATCAGAACTGCGCAAATTTTGAGTTTCTCAAGCGTTTCTTACCTCCAAACTGCCACATCTCGCGAACGGATTGACCAATCCGCAAAATTTCTGTTGCATCTGAAAGTAGAAACTCGCCCGATTACAACGGTATGCGCACTTTTACCCTGGGCCGTTCTAGTTATTAGTTTCAAGCATCAGAACTGCGCAAATTTTGAGTTTCTCAAGCGTTTCTTACCTCCAAACTGCCATATCTCGCGAACGGATTGACCAATCCGCAAAATTTCTGTTGCATCTGAAAGTAGAAACTCGCCCGATTACAACGGTATGCGTAGTTTTCCCCTAGGCCGTTCCAGTTATTCATTTCGAGCATCAGAACTGCGAAAATTTTGAGTTTCTCAAGCGTTTCTTACTTCCAAACTGCCATATCTCGCGAACGGATTGATCAATCCGCAAAGTTTCTGTTGCTTCTGAAAGTAGAAACTCGCCCGATTACAACGGTATGCGCACTTTTCCCCTAGGCCGTTCTCGTCATTCGTTTCGAGCATCAGAACTGCGAAAATTTTGAGCTTCTCAAGCGTTTCCTACTTCCAAACTGCCATATCTCGTGAACGGATCGACCAATCCGCAAAATTTCTGTTGCATCTGAAAGTAGAAACTCGCCCGATTACATCGGTATGCGTACTTTTCCCCTAGGCCGTTCTAGTTATTCGTTTCGAGCATCAGAAATGCGAAAATTTTGAGTTTCTCAAGTGTTTCTTACCTCCAAACTGCCACATCTCGCGAACGGATTGACCAATCCGCAAAATTTCTGTTGCATCTGAAAGTAGAAACTCGCCCGATTACAACGGTATGTGTAGTTTTCCCCGAGGCCGTTCCAGTTATTCGTTTCGAGCATCAGAACTGCGAAAATTTTGAGTTTGTCAAGCGTTTCTTACCTCCAAACTGCCATATCTCGCGAACGGATTGACCAATCCGCATGATTTCTATTGCATTTGAAAGTAGAAACTCGCCCGATTACAACGGTATGCGCACTTTTCCCCTGGGCCGTTCTAGTTATTAGTTTCGAGCATCAGAACTGCGAAAATTTTGAGTTTCTCAAGCGTTTCTTACATCCAAACGGCCATATCTCGCGAAGGGATGGACCAATCCGCAAAATTTCTGTTGCATCTGAAAGTAGAAACTCGCCCGATTACAACGGTATGTGTAGTTTTCCCCTAGGCCGTTCCAGTTATTCATTTCGAGCATCCGAACTGCGAAAATTTTGAGTTTCTCAAGCGTTTCTTACCTCCAAACTGCCATATCTCGCGAACGGATTGATCAATCCGCAAAATTTCTGTTGCTTCTGAAAGTAGAAACTCGCCCGATTACAACGGTATGCGCACATTTCCCCTAGGCCGTTCTAGTCATTCGTTTCGAGCATCAGAACTGCGAAAATTTTGAGCTTCTCAAGCGTTTCCTACTTCCAAACTGCCATATCTCGTGAACGGATAGACCAATCCGCAAAATTTCTGTTGCATCTGAAAGTAGAAACTCGCCCGATTACATCGGTATGCGTACTTTTCCCCTAGGCCGTTCTAGTTATTCGTTTCAAGCATCAGAACTGCGCAAATTTTGAGTTTCTCAAGCGTTTCTTACCTCCAAACTGCCACATCTCGCGAACGGATTGACCAATCCGCAAAATTTCTGTTGCATCTGAAAGTAGAAACTCGCCCGATTACAACGGTATGCGCACTTTTACCCTGGGCCGTTCTAGTTATTAGTTTCAAGCATCAGAACTGCGCAAATTTTGAGTTTCTCAAGCGTTTCTTACCTCCAAACTGCCATATCTCGCGAACGGATTGACCAATCCGCAAAATTTCTGTTGCATCTGAAAGTAGAAACTCGCCCGATTACAACGGTATGCGTAGTTTTCCCCTAGGCCGTTCCAGTTATTCATTTCGAGCATCAGAACTGCGAAAATTTTGAGTTTCTCAAGCGTTTCTTACTTCCAAACTGCCATATCTCGCGAACGGATTGATCAATCCGCAAAGTTTCTGTTGCTTCTGAAAGTAGAAACTCGCCCGATTACAACGGTATGCGCACTTTTCCCCTAGGCCGTTCTCGTCATTCGTTTCGAGCATCAGAACTGCGAAAATTTTGAGCTTCTCAAGCGTTTCCTACTTCCAAACTGCCATATCTCGTGAACGGATCGACCAATCCGCAAAATTTCTGTTGCATCTGAAAGTAGAAACTCGCCCGATTACATCGGTATGCGTACTTTTCCCCTAGGCCGTTCTAGTTATTCGTTTCGAGCATCAGAAATGCGAAAATTTTGAGTTTCTCAAGTGTTTCTTACCTCCAAACTGCCACATCTCGCGAACGGATTGACCAATCCGCAAAATTTCTGTTGCATCTGAAAGTAGAAACTCGCCCGATTACAACGGTATGTGTAGTTTTCCCCGAGGCCGTTCCAGTTATTCGTTTCGAGCATCAGAACTGCGAAAATTTTGAGTTTGTCAAGCGTTTCTTACCTCCAAACTGCCATATCTCGCGAACGGATTGACCAATCCGCATGATTTCTATTGCATTTGAAAGTAGAAACTCGCCCGATTACAACGGTATGCGCACTTTTCCCCTGGGCCGTTCTAGTTATTAGTTTCGAGCATCAGAACTGCGAAAATTTTGAGTTTCTCAAGCGTTTCTTACATCCAAACGGCCATATCTCGCGAAGGGATTGACCAATCCGCATGATTTCTGTTGCATCTGAAAGTAGAAACTCGCCCGATTACAACGGTATGCGTACTTCTCCCCTAGGCCGTTCTAGTCATTCGTTTCGAGCATCAGAACTGCGAAAATTTTGAGTTTCTCAAGCGTTTCTTACCTCCAAACTGCCATATCTCGCGAACGGATCGACCAATCCGCAAAATTTCTGTTGCATCTGAAAGTAGAAACTCGCCCGATTACAACGGTATGCGCACTTTTCCCCTAGGCCGTTCTAGTTATTCGTTTCAAGCATCAGAACTGCGCAAATTTTGAGTTTCTCAAGCGTTTCTTACATCCAAACTGCCATATCTCGCGAACGGATTGATCAATCCGCAAAATTTCTGTTGCTTCTGAAAGTAGAAACTCGCCCGATAACAACGGTATGCGCACTTTTCCCCTAGGCCGTTCTAGTCATTCGTTTCGAGCATCAGAACTGCGCAAATTTTGAGTTTCTCAAGCGTTTCTTACCTCCAAACTGCCATATCTCGCGAACGGATTGACCAATCCGCAAAATTTCTGTTGCATCTGAAAGTAGAAACTCGCCCGATTACATCGGTATGCGTACTTTTCCCCTAGGCCGTTCTAGTTATTCGTTTCGAGCATCAGAAATGCGAAAATTTTGAGTTTCTCAAGTGTTTCTTACCTCCAAACTGCCACATCTCGCGAACGGATTGACCAATCCGCAAAATTTCTGTTGCATCTGAAAGTAGCAACTCGCCCGATTACAACGGTATGTGTAGTTTTCCCCGAGGCCGTTCCAGTTATTCGTTTCGAGCATCAGAACTGCGAGAATTTTGAGTTTGTCAAGCGTTTCTTACCTCCAAACTGCCATATCTCGCGAACGGATTGACCAATCCGCATGATTTCTATTGCATTTGAAAGTAGAAACTCGCCCGATTACAACGGTATGCGCACTTTTCCCCTGGGCCGTTCTAGTTATTAGTTTCGAGCATCAGAACTGCGAAAATTTTGAGTTTCTCAAGCGTTTCTTACATCCAAACGGCCATATCTCGCGAAGGGATTGACCAATCCGCATGATTTCTGTTGCATCTGAAAGTAGAAACTCGCCCGATTACAACGGTATGCGTACTTCTCCCCTAGGCCGTTCTAGTCATTCGTTTCGAGCATCAGAACTGCGAAAATTTTGAGTTTCTCAAGCGTTTCTTACCTCCAAACTGCCATATCTCGCGAACGGATCGACCAATCCGCAAAATTTCTGTTGCATCTGAAAGTAGAAACTCGCCCGATTACAACGGTATGCGCACTTTTCCCCTAGGCCGTTCTAGTTATTCGTTTCAAGCATCAGAACTGCGCAAATTTTGAGTTTCTCAAGCGTTTCTTACATCCAAACTGCCATATCTCGCGAACGGATTGATCAATCCGCAAAATTTCTGTTGCTTCTGAAAGTAGAAACTCGCCCGATAACAACGGTATGCGCACTTTTCCCCTAGGCCGTTCTAGTCATTCGTTTCGAGCATCAGAACTGCGCAAATTTTGAGTTTCTCAAGCGTTTCTTACCTCCAAACTGCCATATCTCGCGAACGGATTGACCAATCCGCAAAATTTCTGTTTCATCTGAAAGTAGAAACTCGCCCGATTACAACGGTATGTGTAGTTTTCCCCTAGGCCGTTCCGGTTATTCATTTCGAGCATCAGAACTGCGAAAATTTTGAGTTTCTCAAGCGTTTCTTACCTCCAAACTGCCATATCTCGCGAACGGATTGATCAATCCGCAAAATTGCTGTTGCATCTGAAAGTAGAAACTCGCCCGATTACAACGGTATGTGTAGTTTTCCCCTAGGCCGTTCCAGTTATTCGTTTCGAGCATCAGAACTGCGAAAATTTTGAGTTTCTCAAGCGTTTCTTACCTCCAAACTGCCATATCTCGCGAACGGATTGACCAATCCGCATGATTTCTATTGCATTTGAAAGTAGAAACTCGCCCGATTACAACGGTATGCGCACTTTTCCCCTGGGCCGTTCTAGTTATTAGTTTCGAGCATCAGAACTGCGAAAATTTTGAGTTTCTAAAGCGTTTCTTATCTCCAAACTGCCATATCTCGCGAACGGATTGATCAATCCGCAAAATTTCTGTTGCTTCTGAAAGTAGAAACTCGCCCGATTACAACGGTATGCGCACCTTTCCCCTAGGCCGTTCTAGTTATTCGTTTCAAGCATCAGAACTGCGCAAATTTTGAGTTTCTCAAGCGTTTCTTACCTCCAAACTGCCATATCTCGCGAACGGATTGACCAATCCGCAAAATTTCTGTTGCATCTGAAAGTAGAAACTCGCCCGATTACAACGGTATGTGTAGTTTTCCCCTAGGCCGTTCCAGTTATTCATTTCGAGCATCAGAACTGCGAAAATTTTGAGTTTCTCAAGCGTTTCTTACTTCCAAACTGCCATATCTCGCGAACGGATTGATCAATCCGCAAAATTTCTGTTGCTTCTGAAAGTAGAAACTCGCCCGATTACAACGGTATGCGCACTTTTCCCCTAGGCCGTTCTCGTCATTCGTTTCGAGCATCAGAACTGCGAAAATTTTGAGCTTCTCAAGCGTTTCCTACTTCCAAACTGCCATATCTCGTGAACGGATCGACCAATCCGCAAAATTTCTGTTGCATCTGAAAGTAGAAACTCGCCCGATTACATCGGTATGCGTACTTTTCCCCTAGGCCGTTCTAGTTATTCGTTTCGAGCATCAGAACTGCGAAAATTTTGAGTTTCTCAAGTGTTTCTTACCTCCAAACTGCCACATCTCGCGAACTTATTGACCAATCCGCAAAATTTCTGTTGCATCTGAAAGTAGAAACTCGCCCGATTACAACGGTATGTGTAGTTTTCCCCTAGGCCGTTCCAGTTATTCGTTTCGAGCATCAGGACTGCGAAAATTTTGAGCTTCTCAAGCGTTTCCTACTTCCAAACTGCCACATCTCGCGAACGGATTGACCAATCCGCAAAATTTCTGTTGCATCTGAAAGTAGAAACTCGCCCGATTACAACGGTATGTGTAGTTTTCCCCTAGGCCGTTCCAGTTATTCGTTTCGAGCATCAGAACTGCGAAAATTTTGAGTTTCTCAAGCGTTTCTTACCTCCAAACTGCCATATCTCGCGAACGGATCGACCAATCCGCAAAATTTCTGTTGCATCTGAAAGTAGAAACTCGCCCGATTACAACCGTATGCGCACTTTTCCCCTAGGCCGTTCTAGTTATTCGTTTCAAGCATCAGAACTGCGCAAATTTTGAGTTTCTCAAGCGTTTGTTACATCCAAACTGCCATATCTCGCGAACGGATTGATCAATCCGCAAAATTTCTGTTGCTTTTGAAAGTAGAAACTCGCCCGATTACAACGGTATGCGCACTTTTCCCCTAGGCCGTTCCAGTTATTCGTTTCGAGCATCAGGACTGCGAAAATTTTGAGCTTCTCAAGCGTTTCCTACTTCCAAACTGCCACATCTCGCGAACGGATTGACCAATCCGCAAAATTTCTGTTGCATCTGAAAGTAGAAACTCGCCCGATTACAACGGTATGTGTAGTTTTCCCCTAGGCCGTTCCAGTTATTCGTTTCGAGCATCAGAACTGCGAAAATTTTGAGTTTCTCAAGCGTTTCTTACTTCCAAACTGCCATATCTCGCGAACGGATTGACCAATCCGCAAAATTTCTGTTGCATCTGAAAGTAGAAACTCGCCCGATTACAACGGTATGCGCACTTTTCCCCTGGGCCGTTCTAGTTATTAGTTTCGAGCATCAGAACTGCGAAAATTTTGAGTTTCTAAAGCTTTTCTTATCTCCAAACTGCCATATCTTGCGAACGGATTGACCAATCCGCATGATTTCTATTGCATTTGAAAGCAGAAACTCGCCCGATTACAACTGTATGCGCACTTTTCCCCTAGGCCGTTCTAGTTATTCGTTTCAAGCATCAGAACTGCGCAAATTTTGAGTTTCTCAAGCGTTTCTTACCTCCAAACTGCCATATCTCGCGAACGGATTGACCAATCCGCAAAATTTCTGTTGCATCTGAAAGTAGAAACTCGCCCGATTACAACGGTATGTGTAGTTTTCCCCTAGGCCGTTCCAGTTATTCATTTCGAGCATCAGAACTGCGAAAATTTTGAGTTTCTCAAGCGTTTCTTACTTCCAAACTGCCATATCTCGCGAACGGATTGATCAATCCGCAAAATTTCTGTTGCTTCTGAAAGTAGAAACTCGCCCGATTACAACGGTATGCGCACTTTTCCCCTAGGCCGTTCTCGTCATTCGTTTCGAGCATCAGAACTGCGAAAATTTTGAGCTTCTCAAGCGTTTCCTACTTCCAAACTGCCATATCTCGTGAACGGATCGACCAATCCGCAAAATTTCTGTTGCATCTGAAAGTAGAAACTCGCCCGATTACATCGGTATGCGTACTTTTCCCCTAGGCCGTTCTAGTTATTCGTTTCGAACATCAGAACTGCGAAAATTTTGAGTTTCTCAAGTGTTTCTTACCTCCAAACTGCCACATCTCGCGAACTTATTGACCAATCCGCAAAATTTCTGTTGCATCTGAAAGTAGAAACTCGCCCGATTACAACGGTATGTGTAGTTTTCCCCTAGGCAGTTCCAGTTATTCGTTTCGAGCATCAGGACTGCGAAAATTTTGAGCTTCTCAAGCGTTTCCTACTTCCAAACTGCCACATCTCGCGAACGGATTGACCAATCCGCAAAATTTCTGTTGCATCTGAAAGTAGAAACTCGCCCGATTACAACGGTATGTGTAGTTTTCCCCTAGGCCGTTCCAGTTATTCGTTTCGAGCATCAGAACTGCGAAAATTTTGAGTTTCTCAAGCGTTTCTTACCTCCAAACTGCCATATCTCGCGAACGGATCGACCAATCCGCAAAATTTCTGTTGCATCTGAAAGTAGAAACTCGCCCGATTACAACGGTATGCGCACTTTTCCCCTAGGCCGTTCTAGTTATTCGTTTCAAGCATCAGAACTGCGCAAATTTTGAGTTTCTCAAGCGTTTGTTACATCCAAACTGCCATATCTCGCGAACGGATTGATCAATCCGCAAAATTTCTGTTGCTTCTGAAAGTAGAAACTCGCCCGATTACAACGGTATGCGCACTTTTCCCCTAGGCCGTTCCAGTTATTCGTTTCGAGCATCAGGACTGCGAAAATTTTGAGCTTCTCAAGCGTTTCCTACTTCCAAACTGCCACATCTCGCGAACGGATTGACCAATCCGCAAAATTTCTGTTGCATCTGAAAGTAGAAACTCGCCCGATTACAACGGTATGTGTAGTTTTCCCCTAGGCCGTTCCAGTTATTCGTTTCGAGCATCAGAACTGCGAAAATTTTGAGTTTCTCAAGCGTTTCTTACTTCCAAACTGCCATATCTCGCGAACGGATTGACCAATCCGCAAAATTTCTGTTGCATCTGAAAGTAGAAACTCGCCCGATTACAACGGTATGCGCACTTTTCCCCTGGGCCGTTCTAGTTATTAGTTTCGAGCATCAGAACTGCGAAAATTTTGAGTTTCTAAAGCGTTTCTTATCTCCAAACTGCCATATCTTGCGAACGGATTGACCAATCCGCATGATTTCTATTGCATTTGAAAGCAGAAACTCGCCCGATTACAACTGTATGCGCACTTTTCCCCTAGGCCGTTCTAGTTATTCGTTTCAAGCATCAGAACTGCGCAAATTTTGAGTTTCTCAAGCGTTTCTTACCTCCAAACTGCCATATCTCGCGAACGGATTGACCAATCCGCAAAATTTCTGTTGCATCTGAAAGTAGAAACTCGCCCGATTACAACGGTATGTGTAGTTTTCCCCTAGGCCGTTCCAGTTATTCATTTCGAGCATCAGAACTGCGAAAATTTTGAGTTTCTCAAGCGTTTCTTACTTCCAAACTGCCATATCTCGCGAACGGATTGATCAATCCGCAAAATTTCTGTTGCTTCTGAAAGTAGAAACTCGCCCGATTACAACGGTATGCGCACTTTTCCCCTAGGCCGTTCTCGTCATTCGTTTCGAGCATCAGAACTGCGAAAATTTTGAGCTTCTCAAGCGTTTCCTACTTCCAAACTGCCATATCTCGTGAACGGATCGACCAATCCGCAAAATTTCTGTTGCATCTGAAAGTAGAAACTCGCCCGATTACATCGGTATGCGTACTTTTCCCCTAGGCCGTTCTAGTTATTCGTTTCGAACATCAGAACTGCGAAAATTTTGAGTTTCTCAAGTGTTTCTTACCTCCAAACTGCCACATCTCGCGAACTTATTGACCAATCCGCAAAATTTCTGTTGCATCTGAAAGTAGAAACTCGCCCGATTACAACGGTATGTGTAGTTTTCCCCTAGGCAGTTCCAGTTATTCGTTTCGAGCATCAGGACTGCGAAAATTTTGAGCTTCTCAAGCGTTTCCTACTTCCAAACTGCCACATCTCGCGAACGGATTGACCAATCCGCAAAATTTCTGTTGCATCTGAAAGTAGAAACTCGCCCGATTACAACGGTATGTGTAGTTTTCCCCTAGGCCGTTCCAGTTATTCGTTTCGAGCATCAGAACTGCGAAAATTTTGAGTTTCTCAAGCGTTTCTTACCTCCAAACTGCCATATCTCGCGAACGGATCGACCAATCCGCAAAATTTCTGTTGCATCTGAAAGTAGAAACTCGCCCGATTACAACGGTATGCGCACTTTTCCCCTAGGCCGTTCTAGTTATTCGTTTCAAGCATCAGAACTGCGCAAATTTTGAGTTTCTCAAGCGTTTGTTACATCCAAACTGCCATATCTCGCGAACGGATTGATCAATCCGCAAAATTTCTGTTGCTTCTGAAAGTAGAAACTCGCCCGATTACAACGGTATGCGCACTTTTCCCCTAGGCCGTTCCAGTTATTCGTTTCGAGCATCAGGACTGCGAAAATTTTGAGCTTCTCAAGCGTTTCCTACTTCCAAACTGCCACATCTCGCGAACGGATTGACCAATCCGCAAAATTTCTGTTGCATCTGAAAGTAGAAACTCGCCCGATTACAACGGTATGTGTAGTTTTCCCCTAGGCCGTTCCAGTTATTCGTTTCGAGCATCAGAACTGCGAAAATTTTGAGTTTCTCAAGCGTTTCTTACTTCCAAACTGCCATATCTCGCGAACGGATTGACCAATCCGCAAAATTTCTGTTGCATCTGAAAGTAGAAACTCGCCCGATTACAACGGTATGCGCACTTTTCCCCTGGGCCGTTCTAGTTATTAGTTTCGAGCATCAGAACTGCGAAAATTTTGAGTTTCTAAAGCGTTTCTTATCTCCAAACTGCCATATCTTGCGAACGGATTGACCAATCCGCATGATTTCTATTGCATTTGAAAGCAGAAACTCGCCCGATTACAACTGTATGCGCACTTTTCCCCTAGGCCGTTCTAGTTATTCGTTTCAAGCATCAGAACTGCGCAAATTTTGAGTTTCTCAAGCGTTTCTTACCTCCAAACTGCCATATCTCGCGAACGGATTGACCAATCCGCAAAATTTCTGTTGCATCTGAAAGTAGAAACTCGCCCGATTACAACGGTATGTGTAGTTTTCCCCTAGGCCGTTCCAGTTATTCATTTCGAGCATCAGAACTGCGAAAATTTTGAGTTTCTCAAGCGTTTCTTACTTCCAAACTGCCATATCTCGCGAACGGATTGATCAATCCGCAAAATTTCTGTTGCTTCTGAAAGTAGAAACTCGCCCGATTACAACGGTATACGCACTTTTCCCCTAGGCCGTTCTCGTCATTCGTTTCGAGCATCAGAACTGCGAAAATTTTGAGCTTCTCAAGCGTTTCCTACTTCCAAACTGCCATATCTCGTGAACGGATCGACCAATCCGCAAAATTTCTGTTGCATCTGAAAGTAGAAACTCGCCCGATTACATCGGTATGCGTACTTTTCCCCTAGGCCGTTCTAGTTATTCGTTTCGAGCATCAGAACTGCGAAAATTTTGAGTTTCTCAAGTGTTTCTTACCTCCAAACTGCCACATCTCGCGAACTTATTGACCAATCCGCAAAATTTCTGTTGCATCTGAAAGTAGAAACTCGCCCGATTACAACGGTATGTGTAGTTTTCCCCTAGGCAGTTCCAGTTATTCGTTTCGAGCATCAGGACTGCGAAAATTTTGAGCTTCTCAAGCGTTTCCTTCTTCCAAACTGCCACATCTCGCGAACGGATTGACCAATCCGCAAAATTTCTGTTGCATCTGAAAGTAGAAACTCGCCCGATTACAACGGTATGTGTAGTTTTCCCCTAGGCCGTTCCAGTTATTCGTTTCGAGAATCAGAACTGCGAAAATTTTGAGTTTCTCAAGCGTTTCTTACCTCCAAACTGCCATATCTCGCGAACGGATCGACCAATCCGCAAAATTTCTGTTGCATCTGAAAGTAGAAACTCGCCCGATTACAACGGTATGCGCACTTTTCCCCTAGGCCGTTCTAGTTATTCGTTTCAAGCATCAGAACTGCGCAAATTTTGAGTTTCTCAAGCGTTTGTTACATCCAAACTGCCATATCTCGCGAACGGATTGATCAATCCGCAAAATTTCTGTTGCTTCTGAAAGTAGAAACTCGCCCGATTACAACGGTATGCGCACTTTTCCCCTAGGCCGTTCTAGTCATTCGTTTCGAGCATCAGATCTGCGCAAATTTTGAGTTTCTCAAGCGTTTCTTACCTCCAAACTGCCATATCTCGCGAACGGATTGACCCATCCGCAAAATTTCTGTTGCATCTGAAAGTAGAAACTCGCCCGATTACAACGGTATGTGTAGTTTTCCCCTAGGCCGTTCCAGTTATTCATTTCGAGCATCAGAACTGCGAAAATTTTGAGTTTCTCAAGCGTATCTTACCTCCAAACTGCCATATCTCGCGAACAGATTGATCAATCCGCAAAATTTCTGTTGCTTCTGAAAGTAGAAACTCGCCCGATTACAACGGTATGCGCACTTTTCCCTAGGCCGTTCTAGTTATTCGTTTCAAGCATCAGAACTGCGCAAATTTTGAGTTTCTCAAGCGTTTCTTACCTCCAAACTGCCATATCTCGCGAACGGATTGACCAATCCGCAAAATTTCTGTTGCATCTGAAAGTAGAAACTCGCCCGATTACAACGGTATGTGTAGTTTTCCCCTAGGCCGTTCCAGTTATTCATTTCGAGCATCAGAACTGCGAAAATTTTGAGTTTCTCAAGCGTTTCTTACCTCCAAACTGCCATATCTCGCGAACGGATTGATCAATCCGCAAAATTTCTGTTGCTTTTGAAAGTAGAAACTCGCCCGATTACAACGGTATGCGCACTTTTCCCCTAGGCCGTTCCAGTTATTCGTTTCGAGCATCAGAACTGCGAAAATTTTGAGTTTCTCAAGCGTTTCTTACCTCCAAACTGCCATATCTCGCGAACGGATTGATCAATCCGCAAAATTTCTGTTGCATCTGAAAGTAGAAACTCGCCCGATTACAACGGTATGCGCACTTTTCCCCTGGGCCGTTCTAGTTATTAGTTTCGAGCATCAGAACTGCGAAAATTTTGAGTTTCTAAAGCGTTTCTTATCTCCAAACTGCCATATCTCGCGAACGGATTGATCAATCCGCAAAATTTCTGTTGCATCTGAAAGTAGAAACTCGCCCGATTACAACGGTATGTGTAGTTTTCCCCTAGGCCGTTCCAGTTATTCGTTTCGAGCATCAGAACTGCGAAAATTTTGAGTTTCTCAAGCGTTTCTTACTTCCAAACTGCCATATCTCGCGAACGGATTGACCAATCCGCAAAATTTCTGTTGCATCTGAAAGTAGAAACTCGCCCGATTACAACGGTATGCGCACTTTTCCCCTGGGCCGTTCTAGTTATTAGTTTCGAGCATCAGAACTGCGAAAATTTTGAGTTTCTAAAGCGTTTCTTATCTCCAAACTGCCATATCTTGCGAACGGATTGACCAATCCGCATGATTTCTATTGCATTTGAAAGCAGAAACTCGCCCGATTACAACTGTATGCGCACTTTTCCCCTAGGCCGTTCTAGTTATTCGTTTCAAGCATCAGAACTGCGCAAATTTTGAGTTTCTCAAGCGTTTCTTACCTCCAAACTGCCATATCTCGCGAACGGATTGACCAATCCGCAAAATTTCTGTTGCATCTGAAAGTAGAAACTCGCCCGATTACAACGGTATGTGTAGTTTTCCCCTAGGCCGTTCCAGTTATTCATTTCGAGCATCAGAACTGCGAAAATTTTGAGTTTCTCAAGCGTTTCTTACTTCCAAACTGCCATATCTCGCGAACGGATTGATCAATCCGCAAAATTTCTGTTGCTTCTGAAAGTAGAAACTCGCCCGATTACAACGGTATGCGCACTTTTCCCCTAGGCCGTTCTCGTCATTCGTTTCGAGCATCAGAACTGCGAAAATTTTGAGCTTCTCAAGCGTTTCCTACTTCCAAACTGCCATATCTCGTGAACGGATCGACCAATCCGCAAAATTTCTGTTGCATCTGAAAGTAGAAACTCGCCCGATTACATCGGTATGCGTACTTTTCCCCTAGGCCGTTCTAGTTATTCGTTTCGAGCATCAGAACTGCGAAAATTTTGAGTTTCTCATGCGTTTCTTACCTCCAAACTGCCATATCTCGCGAACGGATTGATCAATCCGCAAAATTTCTGTTGCATCTGAAAGTAGAAACTCGCCCGATTACAACGGTATGTGTAGTTTTCCCCTAGGCAGTTCCAGTTATTCGTTTCGAGCATCAGGACTGCGAAAATTTTGAGCTTCTCAAGCGTTTCCTACTTCCAAACTGCCACATCTCGCGAACGGATTGACCAATCCGCAAAATTTCTGTTGCATCTGAAAGTAGAAACTCGCCCGATTACAACGGTATGCGCACTTTTCCCCTAGGCCGTTCTAGTTATTCGTTTCAAGCATCAGAACTGCGCAAATTTTGAGTTTCTCAAGCGTTTCTTACCTCCAAACTGCCATATCTCGCGAACGGATTGACCAATCCGCAAAATTTCTGTTGCATCTGAAAGTAGAAACTCGCCCGATTACAACGGTATGTGTAGTTTTCCCCTAGGCCGTTCCAGTTATTCATTTCGAGCATCAGAACTGCGAAAATTTTGAGTTTCTCATGCGTTTCTTACCTCCAAACTGCCATATCTCGCGAACGGATTGATCAATCCGCAAAATTTCTGTTGCTTTTGAAAGTAGAAACTCGCCCGATTACAACGGTATGCGCACTTTTCCCCTAGGCCGTTCCAGTTATTCGTTTCGAGCATCAGGACTGCGAAAATTTTGAGCTTCTCAAGCGTTTCCTACTTCCAAACTGCCACATCTCGCGAACGGATTGACCAATCCGCAAAATTTCTGTTGCATCTGAAAGTAGAAACTCGCCCGATTACAACGGGATGTGTAGTTTTCCCCTAGGCCGTTCCAGTTATTCGTTTCGAGCATCAGAACTGCGAAAATTTTGAGTTTCTCAAGCGTTTCTTACTTCCAAACTGCCATATCTCGCGAACGGATTGACCAATCCGCAAAATTTCTGTTGCATCTGAAAGTAGAAACTCGCCCGATTACAACGGTATGCGCACTTTTCCCCTGGGCCGTTCTAGTTATTAGTTTCGAGCATCAGAACTGCGAAAATTTTGAGTTTCTAAAGCGTTTCTTATCTCCAAACTGCCATATCTTGCGAACGGATTGACCAATCCGCATGATTTCTATTGCATTTGAAAGCAGAAACTCGCCCGATTACAACTGTATGCGCACTTTTCCCCTAGGCCGTTCTAGTTATTCGTTTCAAGCATCAGAACTGCGCAAATTTTGAGTTTCTCAAGCGTTTCTTACCTCCAAACTGCCATATCTCGCGAACGGATTGACCAATCCGCAAAATTTCTGTTGCATCTGAAAGTAGAAACTCGCCCGATTACAACGGTATGTGTAGTTTTCCCCTAGGCCGTTCCAGTTATTCATTTCGAGCATCAGAACTGCGAAAATTTTGAGTTTCTCAAGCGTTTCTTACTTCCAAACTGCCATATCTCGCGAACGGATTGATCAATCCGCAAAATTTCTGTTGCTTCTGAAAGTAGAAACTCGCCCGATTACAACGGTATGCGCACTTTTCCCCTAGGCCGTTCTCGTCATTCGTTTCGAGCATCAGAACTGCGAAAATTTTGAGCTTCTCAAGCGTTTCCTACTTCCAAACTGCCATATCTCGTGAACGGATCGACCAATCCGCAAAATTTCTGTTGCATCTGAAAGTAGAAACTCGCCCGATTACATCGGTATGCGTACTTTTCCCCTAGGCCGTTCTAGTTATTCGTTTCGAGCATCAGAACTGCGAAAATTTTGAGTTTCTCAAGTGTTTCTTACCTCCAAACTGCCACATCTCGCGAACTTATTGACCAATCCGCAAAATTTCTGTTGCATCTGAAAGTAGAAACTCGCCCGATTACAACGGTATGTGTAGTTTTCCCCTAGGCAGTTCCAGTTATTCGTTTCGAGCATCAGGACTGCGAAAATTTTGAGCTTCTCAAGCGTTTCCTACTTCCAAACTGCCACATCTCGCGAACGGATTGACCAATCCGCAAAATTTCTGTTGCATCTGAAAGTAGAAACTCGCCCGATTACAACGGTATGTGTAGTTTTCCCCTAGGCCGTTCCAGTTATTCGTTTCGAGCATCAGAACTGCGAAAATTTTGAGTTTCTCAAGCGTTTCTTACCTCCAAACTGCCATATCTCGCGAACGGATCGACCAATCCGCAAAATTTCTGTTGCATCTGAAAGTAGAAACTCGCCCGATTACAACGGTGTGCGCACTTTTCCCCTAGGCCGTTCTAGTTATTCGTTTCAAGCATCAGAACTGCGCAAATTTTGAGTTTCTCAAGCGTTTGTTACATCCAAACTGCCATATCTCGCGAACGGATTGATCAATCCGCAAAATTTCTGTTGCTTCTGAAAGTAGAATCTCGCCCGATTACAACGGTATGCGCACTTTTCCCCTAGGCCGTTCTAGTCATTCGTTTCGAGCATCAGAACTGCGAAAATTTTGAGTTTCTCAAGCGTATCTTACCTCCAAACTGCCATATCTCGCGAACAGATTGATCAATCCGCAAAATTTCTGTTGCTTCTGAAAGTAGAAACTCGCCCGATTACAACGGTATGCGCACTTTTCCCTAGGCCGTTCTAGTTATTCGTTTCAAGCATCAGAACTGCGCAAATTTTGAGTTTCTCAAGCGTTTCTTACCTCCAAACTGCCATATCTCGCGAACGGATTGACCAATCCGCAAAATTTCTGTTGCATCTGAAAGTAGAAACTCGCCCGATTACAACGGTATGTGTAGTTTTCCCCTAGGCCGTTCCAGTTATTCATTTCGAGCATCAGAACTGCGAAAATTTTGAGTTTCTCAAGCGTTTCTTACCTCCAAACTGCCATATCTCGCGAACGGATTGATCAATCCGCAAAATTTCTGTTGCTTTTGAAAGTAGAAACTCGCCCGATTACAACGGTATGCGCACTTTTCCCCTAGGCCGTTCCAGTTATTCGTTTCGAGCATCAGGACTGCGAAAATTTTGAGCTTCTCAAGCGTTTCCTACTTCCAAACTGCCACATCTCGCGAACGGATTGACCAATCCGCAAAATTTCTGTTGCATCTGAAAGTAGAAACTCGCCCGATTACAACGGTATGTGTAGTTTTCCCCTAGGCCGTTCCAGTTATTCGTTTCGAGCATCAGAACTGCGAAAATTTTGAGTTTCTCAAGCGTTTCTTACCTCCAAACTGCCATATCTCGCGAACGGATCGACCAATCCGCAAAATTTCTGTTGCATCTGAAAGTAGAAACTCGCCCGATTACAACGGTATGCGCACTTTTCCCCTAGGCCGTTCTAGTTATTCGTTTCAAGCATCAGAACTGCGCAAATTTTGAGTTTCTCAAGCGTTTGTTACATCCAAACTGCCATATCTCGCGAACGGATTGATCAATCCGCAAAATTTCTGTTGCTTCTGAAAGTAGAAACTCGCCCGATTACAACGGTATGCGCACTTTTCCCCTAGGCCGTTCTAGTCATTCGTTTCGAGCATCAGATCTGCGCAAATTTTGAGTTTCTCAAGCGTTTCTTACCTCCAAACTGCCATATCTCGCGAACGGATTGACCCATCCGCAAAATTTCTGTTGCATCTGAAAGTAGAAACTCGCCCGATTACAACGGTATGTGTAGTTTTCCCCTAGGCCGTTCCAGTTATTCATTTCGAGCATCAGAACTGCGAAAATTTTGAGTTTCTCAAGCGTATCTTACCTCCAAACTACCATATCTCGCGAACAGATTGATCAATCCGCAAAATTTCTGTTGCTTCTGAAAGTAGAAACTCGCCCGATTACAACGGTATGCGCACTTTTCCCTAGGCCGTTCTAGTTATTCGTTTCAAGCATCAGAACTGCGCAAATTTTGAGTTTCTCAAGCGTTTCTTACCTCCAAACTGCCATATCTCGCGAACGGATTGACCAATCCGCAAAATTTCTGTTGCATCTGAAAGTAGAAACTCGCCCGATTACAACGGTATGTGTAGTTTTCCCCTAGGCCGTTCCAGTTATTCATTTCGAGCATCAGAACTGCGAAAATTTTGAGTTTCTCAAGCGTTTCTTACCTCCAAACTGCCATATCTCGCGAACGGATTGATCAATCCGCAAAATTTCTGTTGCTTTTGAAAGTAGAAACTCGCCCGATTACAACGGTATGCGCACTTTTCCCCTAGGCCGTTCCAGTTATTCGTTTCGAGCATCAGGACTGCGAAAATTTTGAGCTTCTCAAGCGTTTCCTACTTCCAAACTGCCACATCTCGCGAACGGATTGACCAATCCGCAAAATTTCTGTTGCATCTGAAAGTAGAAACTCGCCCGATTACAACGGTATGTGTAGTTTTCCCCTAGGCCGTTCCAGTTATTCGTTTCGAGCATCAGAACTGCGAAAATTTTGAGTTTCTCAAGCGTTTCTTACCTCCAAACTGCCATATCTCGCGAACGGATCGACCAATCCGCAAAATTTCTGTTGCATCTGAAAGTAGAAACTCGCCCGATTACAACGGTATGCGCACTTTTCCCCTAGGCCGTTCTAGTTATTCGTTTCAAGCATCAGAACTGCGCAAATTTTGAGTTTCTCAAGCGTTTGTTACATCCAAACTGCCATATCTCGCGAACGGATTGATCAATCCGAAAAATTTCTGTTGCTTCTGAAAGTAGAAACTCGCCCGATTACAACGGTATGCGCACTTTTCCCCTAGGCCGTTCTAGTCATTCGTTTCGAGCATCAGGACTGCGAAAATTTTGAGCTTCTCAAGCGTTTCCTACTTCCAAACTGCCACATCTCGCGAACGGATTGACCAATCCGCAAAATTTCAGTTGCATCTGAAAGTAGAAACTCGCCCGATTACAACGGTATGTGTAGTTATCCCCTAGGCCGTTCCAGTTATTCGTTTCGAGCATCAGAACTGCGAAAATTTTGAGTTTCTCAAGCGTTTCTTACCTCCAAACTGCCATATCTCGCGAACGGATCGACCAATCCGCAAAATTTCTGTTGCATCTGAAAGTAGAAACTCGCCCGATTACAACGGTATGCGCACTTTTCCCCTAGGCCGTTCTAGTTATTCGTTTCAAGCATCAGAACTGCGCAAATTTTGCGTTTCTCAAGCGTTTGTTACATCCAAACTGCCATATCTCGCGAACGGATTGATCAATCCGCAAAATTTCTGTTGCTTCTGAAAGTAGAAACTCGCCCGATTACAACGGTATGCGCACTTTTCCCCTAGGCCGTTCTAGTCATTCGTTTCGAGCATCAGATCTGCGCAAATTTTGAGTTTCTCAAGCGTTTCTTACCTCCAAACTGCCATATCTCGCGAACGGATTGACCCATCCGCAAAATTTCTGTTGCATCTGAAAGTAGAAACTCGCCCGATTACAACGGTATGTGTAGTTTTCCCCTAGGCCGTTCCAGTTATTCATTTCGAGCATCAGAACTGCGAAAATTTTGAGTTTCTCAAGCGTTTCTTACCTCCAAACTGCCATATCTCGCGAACAGATTGATCAATCCGCAAAATTTCTGTTGCTTCTGAAAGTAGAAACTCGCCCGATTACAACGGTATGCGCACTTTTCCCCTAGGCCGTTCTAGTTATTCGTTTCAAGCATCAGAACTGCGCAAATTTTGAGTTTCTCAAGCGTTTCTTACCTCCAAACTGCCATATCTCGCGAACGGATTGACCAATCCGCAAAATTTCTGTTGCATCTGAAAGTAGAAACTCGCCCGATTACAACGGTATGTGTAGTTTTCCCCTAGGCCGTTCGAGTTATTCATTTCGAGCATCAGAACTGCGAAAATTTTGAGTTTCTCAAGCGTTTCTTACCTCCAAACTGCCATATCTCGCGAACGGATTGATCAATCCGCAAAATTTCTGTTGCTTCTGAAAGTAGAAACTCGCCCGATTACAACGGTATGCGCACTTTTCCCCTAGGCCGTTCTAGTCATTCGTTTCGAGCATCAGAACTGCGAAAGTTTTGAGCTTCTCAAGCGTTTCCTACTTCCAAACTGCCATATCTCGTGAACGGATCGACCAATCCGCAATATTTCTGTTGCATCTGAAAGTAGAAACTCGCCCGATTACATCGGTGTGCGTACTTTTCCCCTAGGCCGTTCTAGTTATTCGTTTCGAGCATCAGAACTGCGAAAATTTTGAGTTTCTCAAGCGTTTCTTACATCCAAACTGCCATATCTCGCGAACGGATTGATCAATACGCAAAATTTCTGTTGCTTCTGAAAGTAGAAACTCGCCCGATTACAACGGTATGCGCACTTTTCCCCTAGGCCGTTCTAGTCATTCGTTTCGAGCATCAGAACTGCGAAAATTTTGAGTTTCTCAAGCGTTTCTTATCTCCAAACTGCCATATCTCGCGAACGGATTGACCGATCCGCAAAATTTCTGTTGCATCTGAAAGTAGAAACTCGCCCGATTACAACGGTATGCGCACTTTTCCCCTAGGCCGTTCTAGTTACTCGTGTCGAGCATCAGAACTGCGAAAATTTTGAGTTTCTCAAGCGTTTCTTATCTCCAAACTGCCATATCTCGCGAACGGATCGACCAATCCGCAAAATTTCTGTTGCATCTGCAAGTAGAAACTCGCCCGATTACAACGGTATGCGTACTTTTCCCCTAGGCCGTTCTAGTTATTCGTTTCGAGCATCAGAACTGCGAAAATTTTGAGTTTCTCAAGCGTTTCTTACCTCCAAACTGCCATATCTCGCGAACGGATTAACCAATCCGCAAAATTTCTGTTTCATCTGAAAGTAGAATCTCGCCCGATTACAACGGTATGTTTAGTTTTCCCCTAGGCCGTTCCGGTTATTCATTTCGAGCATCAGAACTGCGAAAATTTTGAGTTTCTCAAGCGTTTCTTACCTCCAAACTGCCATATCTCGCGAACGGATTGATCAATCCGCAAAATTTCTGTTGCTTCTGAAAGTAGAAACTCGCCCGATTACATCGGTATGCGTACTTCTCCCCTAGGCCGTTCTAGTCATTCGTTTCGAGCATCAGAACTGCGAAAATTTTGAGTTTCTCAAGCGTTTCTTATCTCCAAACTGCCATATCTCGCGAACGGATTGACCAATCCGCAAAATTTCTGTTGCATCTGAAAGTAGAAACTCGCCCGATTACATCGGTATGCGTACTTTTCCCCTAGGCCGTTCTAGTTATTCGTTTCAAGCATCAGAACTGCGCAAATTTTGAGTTTCTCAAGCGTTTCTTATATCCAAACTGCCATATCTCGCGAACGGATTGATCAATCCGCAAAATTTCTGTTGCTTCTGAAAGTAGAAACTCGCCCGATTACAACGGTATGCGCACTTTTCCCCTAGGCCGTTCTAGTCATTCGTTTCGAGCATCAGAACTGCGCAAATTTTGAGTTTCTCAAGCGTTTCTTATCTCCAAACTGCCATATCTCGCGAACGGATTGACCAATCCGCAAAATTTCTGTTGCATCTGAAAGTAGAAACTCGCCCGATTACATCGGTATGCGTACTTTTCCCCTAGGCCGTTCTAGTTATTCGTTTCAAGCATCAGAACTGCGCAAATTTTGAGTTTCTCAAGCGTTTCTTACATCCGAACTGCCATATCTCGCGAACGGATTGATCAATCCGCAAAATTTCTGTTGCTTCTGAAAGTAGAAACTCGCCCGATTACAACGGTATGCGCACTTTTCCCCTAGGCCGTTCTAGTCATTCGTTTCGAGCATCAGAACTGCGCAAATTTTGAGTTTCTCAAGCGTTTCTTACCTCCAAACTGCCATATCTCGCGAACGGATTGACCAATCCGCAAAATTTCTGTTTCATCTGAAAGTAGAAACTCGCCCGATTACAACGGTATGTTTAGTTTTCCCCTAGGCCGTTCCGGTTATTCATTTCGAGCATCAGAACTGCGAAAATTTTGAGTTTCTCAAGCGTTTCTTACCTCCAAACTGCCAAATCTCGCGAACGGATTGATCAATCCGCAAAATTTCTGTTGCTTCTGAAAGTAGAAACTCGCCCGATTACAACGGTATGCGTACTTTTCCCCTAGGCCGTTCTAGTTATTCGTTTCGAGCATCAGAACTGCGAAAATTTTGAGTTTCTCAAGCGTTTCTTACCTCCAAACTGCCATATCTCGCGAACGGATCGACCAATCCGCAAAATTTCTGTTGCATCTGAAAGTAGAAACTCGCCCGATTACAACGGTATGCGCACTTTTCCCCTAGGCCGTTCTAGTTATTCATTTCGAGCATCAGAACTGCGAAAATTTTGAGTTTCTCAAGCGTTTCTTACTTCCAAACTGCCATATCTCGCGAACGGATTGATCAATCCGCAAAATTTCTGTTGCTTTTGAAAGTAGAAACTCGCCCGATTACAACGGTATGCGCACTTTTCCCCTAGGCCGTTCCAGTTATTCGTTTCGAGCATCAGGACTGCGAAAATTTTGAGCTTCTCAAGCGTTTCCTACTTCCAAACTGCCACATCTCGCGAACGGATTGACCAATCCGCAAAATTTCTGTTGCATCTGAAAGTAGAAACTCGCCCGATTACAACGGTATGTGTAGTTTTCCCCTAGGCCGTTCCAGTTATTCGTTTCGAGCATCAGAACTGCGAAAATTTTGAGTTTCTCAAGCGTTTCTTACCTCCAAACTGCCATATCTCGCGAACGGATCGACCAATCCGCAAAATTTCTGTTGCATCTGAAAGTAGAAACTCGCCCGATTACAACGGTATGCGCACTTTTCCCCTAGGCCGTTCTAGTTATTCGTTTCGAGCATCAGAACTGCGAAAATTTTGAGTTTCTCAAGCGTTTCTTACCTCCAAACTGCCATATCTCGCGAACGGATCGACCAATCCGCAAAATTTCTGTTGCATCTGAAAGTAGAAACTCGCCCGATTACAACGGTATGCGCACTTTTCCCCTAGGCCGTTCTAGTTATTCGTTTCAAGCATCAGAACTGCGCAAATTTTGAGTTTCTCAAGCGTTTGTTACATCCAAACTGCCATATCTCGCGAACGGATTGATCAATCCGCAAAATTTCTGTTGCTTCTGAAAGTAGAAACTCGTCCGATTACAACGGTATGCGCACTTTTCCCCTAGGCCGTTCTAGTCATTCGTTTCGAGCATCAGATCTGCGCAAATTTTGAGTTTCTCAAGCGTTTCTTACCTCCAAACTGCCATATCTCGCGAACGGATTGACCCATCCGCAAAATTTCTGTTGCATCTGAAAGTAGAAACTCGCCCGATTACAACGGTATGTGTAGTTTTCCCCTAGGCCGTTCCAGTTATTCATTTCGAGCATCAGAACTGCGAAAATTTTGAGTTTCTCAAGCGTTTCTTACCTCCAAACTGCCATATCTCGCGAACAGATTGATCAATCCGCAAAATTTCTGTTGCTTCTGAAAGTAGAAACTCGCCCGATTACAACGGTATGCGCACTTTTCCCCTAGGCCGTTCTAGTTATTCGTTTCAAGCATCAGAACTGCGCAAATTTTGAGTTTCTCAAGCGTTTCTTACCTCCAAACTGCCATATCTCGCGAACGGATTGACCAATCCGCAAAATTTCTGTTGCATCTGAAAGTAGAAACTCGCCCGATTACAACGGTATGTGTAGTTTTCCCCTAGGCCGTTCCAGTCATTCGTTTCGAGCATCAGAACTGCGAAAATTTTGAGCTTCTCAAGCGTTTCCTACTTCCAAACTGCCATATCTCGTGAACGGATCGACCAATCCGCAAAATTTCTGTTGCATCTGAAAGTAGAAACTCGCCCGATTACAACGGTATGCGCACTTTTCCCCTAGGCCGTTCTAGTTATCCGTTTCGAGCATCAGAACTGCGAAAATTTTGAGTTTCTCAAGCGTTTCTTACATCCAAACGGCCATATCTCGCGAAGGGATTGACCAATCCGCAAAATTTCTGTTGCATCTGCAAGTAGAAACTCGCCCGATTACAACGGTATGCGTACTTTTCCCCTAGGCCGTTCTAGTTATTCGTTTCGAGCATCAGAACTGCGAAAATTTTGAGTTTCTCAAGCGTTTCTTACCTCCAAAATGCCATATCTCGCGAACGGATCGACCGATCCGCAAAATTTCTGTTGCATCTGAAAGTAGAAACTCGCCCGATTACAACGGTATGCGAACTTTTCCCCTAGGCCGTTCTAGACATTCGTTTCGAGCATCAGATCTGCGCAAATTTTGAGTTTCTCAAGCGTTTCTTACCTCCAAACTGCCATATCTCGCGAACGGATTGACCAATCCGCAAAATTTCTGTTGCATCTGAAAGTAGAAACTCGCCCGATTACAACGGTATGTGTAGTTTTCCCCTAGGCCGTTCCAGTTATTCATTTCGAGCATCAGAACTGCGAAAATTTTGAGTTTCTCAAGCGTTTCTTACATCCAAACTGCCATATCTCGCGAACGGATTGATCAATCCGCAAAATTTCTGTTGCTTCTGAAAGTAGAAACTCGCCCGATTACAACGGTATGCGCACTTTTCCCCTAGGCCGTTCCAGTTATTCGTTTCAAGCATCAGAACTGCGCAAATTTTGAGTTTCTCAAGCGTTTCTTACCTCCAAACTGCCATATCTCGCGAACGGATTGACCAATCCGCAAAATTTCTGTTGCATCTGAAAGTAGAAACTCGCCCGATTACAACGGTATGTGTAGTTTTCCCCTAGGCCGTTCCAGTTATTCATTTCGAGCATCAGAACTGCGAAAATTTTGAGTTTCTCAAGCGTTTCTTACATCCAAACTGCCATATCTCGCGAACGGATTGACCAATCCGCAAAATTTCTGTTGCATCTGCAAGTAGAAACTCGCCCGATTACAACGGTATGCGTACTTTTCCCCTAGGCCGTTCTAGTTATTCGTTTCGAGCATCAGAACTGCGAAAATTTTGAGTTTCTCAAGCGTTTCTTACCTCCAAAATGCCATATCTCGCGAACGGATCGACCGATCCGCAAAATTTCTGTTGCATCTGAAAGTAGAAACTCGCCCGATTACAACGGTATGCGAACTTTTCCCCTAGGCCGTTCTAGACATTCGTTTCGAGCATCAGATCTGCGCAAATTTTGAGTTTCTCAAGCGTTTCTTACCTCCAAACTGCCATATCTCGCGAACGGATTGACCAATCCGCAAAATTTCTGTTGCATCTGAAAGTAGAAACTCGCCCGATTACAACGGTATGTGTAGTTTTCCCCTAGGCCGTTCCAGTTATTCATTTCGAGCATCAGAACTGCGAAAATTTTGAGTTTCTCAAGCGTTTCTTACATCCAAACTGCCATATCTCGCGAACGGATTGATCAATCCGCAAAATTTCTGTTGCTTCTGAAAGTAGAAACTCGCCCGATTACAACGGTATGCGCACTTTTCCCCTAGGCCGTTCCAGTTATTCGTTTCAAGCATCAGAACTGCGCAAATTTTGAGTTTCTCAAGCGTTTCTTACCTCCAAACTGCCATATCTCGCGAACGGATTGACCAATCCGCAAAATTTCTGTTGCATCTGAAAGTAGAAACTCGCCCGATTACAACGGTATGTGTACTTTTCCCCTAGGCCGTTCCAGTTATTCATTTCGAGCATCAGAACTGCGAAAATTTTGAGTTTCTCAAGCGTTTCTTACATCCAAACTGCCATATCTCGCGAACGGATTGATCAATACGCAAAATTTCTGTTGCTTCTGAAAGTAGAAACTCGCCCGATTACAACGGTATGCGCACTTTTCCCCTAGGCCGTTCTAGTCATTCGTTTCGAGCATCAGAACTGCGAAAATTTTGAGTTTCTCAAGCGTTTCTTACATCCAAACGGCCATATCTCGCGAAGGGATTGACCAATCCGCAAAATTTCTGTTGCATCTGCAAGTAGAAACTCGCCCGATTACAACGGTATGCGTACTTTTCCCCTAGGCCGTTCTAGTTATTCGTTTCGAGCATCAGAACTGCGAAAATTTTGAGTTTCTCAAGCGTTTCTTACCTCCAAACTGCCATATCTCGCGAACGGATCGACCGATCCGCAAAATTTCTGTTGCATCTGAAAGTAGAAACTCGCCCGATTACAACGGTATGCGAACTTTTCCCCTAGGCCGTTCTAGACATTCGTTTCGAGCATCAGATCTGCGCAAATTTTGAGTTTCTCAAGCGTTTCTTACCTCCAAACTGCCATATCTCGCGAACGGATTGACCAATCCGCAAAATTTCTGTTGCATCTGAAAGTAGAAACTCGCCCGATTACAACGGTATGTGTAGTTTTCCCCTAGGCCGTTCCAGTTATTCATTTCGAGCATCAGAACTGCGAAAATTTTGAGTTTCTCAAGCGTTTCTTACATCCAAACTGCCATATCTCGCGAACGGATTGATCAATCCGCAAAATTTCTGTTGCTTCTGAAAGTAGAAACTCGCCCGATTACAACGGTATGCGCACTTTTCCCCTAGGCCGTATCAGTTATTCGTTTCAAGCATCAGAACTGCGCAAATTTTGAGTTTCTCAAGCGTTTCTTACCTCCAAACTGCCATATCTCGCGAACGGATTGACCAATCCGCAAAATTTCTGTTGCATCTGAAAGTAGAAACTCGCCCGATTACAACGGTATGTGTAGTTTTCCCCTAGGCCGTTCCAGTTATTCATTTCGAGCATCAGAACTGCGAAAATTTTGAGTTTCTCAAGCGTTTCTTACATTCAAACTGCCATATCTCGCGAACGGATTGATCAATACGCAAAATTTCTGTTGCTTCTGAAAGTAGAAACTCGCCCGATTACAACGGTATGCGCACTTTTCCCCTAGGCCGTTCTAGTCATTCGTTTCGAGCATCAGAACTGCGAAAATTTTGAGTTTCTCAAGCGTTTCTTATCTCCAAACTGCCATATCTCGCGAACGGATTGACCGATCCGCAAAATTTCTGTTGCATCTGAAAGTAGAAACTCGCCCGATTACAACGGTATGCGCACTTTTCCCCTAGGCCGTTCTAGTTACTCGTGTCGAGCATCAGAACTGCGAAAATTTTGAGTTTCTCAAGCGTTTCTTATCTCCAAACTGCCATATCTCGCGAACGGATCGACCAATCCGCAAAATTTCTGTTGCATCTGCAAGTAGAAACTCGCCCGATTACAACGGTATGCGTACTTTTCCCCTAGGCCGTTCTAGTTATTCGTTTCGAGCATCAGAACTGCGAAAATTTTGAGTTTCTCAAGCGTTTCTTACCTCCAAACTGCCATATCTCGCGAACGGATTAACCAATCCGCAAAATTTCTGTTTCATCTGAAAGTAGAATCTCGCCCGATTACAACGGTATGTTTAGTTTTCCCCTAGGCCGTTCCGGTTATTCATTTCGAGCATCAGAACTGCGAAAATTTTGAGTTTCTCAAGCGTTTCTTACCTCCAAACTGCCATATCTCGCGAACGGATTGATCAATCCGCAAAATTTCTGTTGCTTCTGAAAGTAGAAACTCGCCCGATTACATCGGTATGCGTACTTCTCCCCTAGGCCGTTCTAGTCATTCGTTTCGAGCATCAGAACTGCGAAAATTTTGAGTTTCTCAAGCGTTTCTTATCTCCAAACTGCCATATCTCGCGAACGGATTGACCAATCCGCAAAATTTCTGTTGCATCTGAAAGTAGAAACTCGCCCGATTACATCGGTATGCGTACTTTTCCCCTAGGCCGTTCTAGTTATTCGTTTCAAGCATCAGAACTGCGCAAATTTTGAGTTTCTCAAGCGTTTCTTACATCCAAACTGCCATATCTCGCGAACGGATTGATCAATCCGCAAAATTTCTGTTGCTTCTGAAAGTAGAAACTCGCCCGATTACAACGGTATGCGCACTTTTCCCCTAGGCCGTTCTAGTCATTCGTTTCGAGCATCAGAACTGCGCAAATTTTGAGTTTCTCAAGCGTTTCTTATCTCCAAACTGCCATATCTCGCGAACGGATTGACCAATCCGCAAAATTTCTGTTGCATCTGAAAGTAGAAACTCGCCCGATTACATCGGTATGCGTACTTTTCCCCTAGGCCGTTCTAGTTATTCGTTTCAAGCATCAGAACTGCGCAAATTTTGAGTTTCTCAAGCGTTTCTTACATCCAAACTGCCATATCTCGCGAACGGATTGATCAATCCACAAAATTTCTGTTGCTTCTGAAAGTAGAAACTCGCCCGATTACAACGGTATGCGCACTTTTCCCCTAGGCCGTTCTAGTCATTCGTTTCGAGCATCAGAGCTGCGCAAATTTTGAGTTTCTCAAGCGTTTCTTACCTCCAAACTGCCATATCTCGCGAACGGATTGACCAATCCGCAAAATTTCTGTTTCATCTGAAAGTAGAAACTCGCCCGATTACAACGGTATGTTTAGTTTTCCCCTAGGCCGTTCCGGTTATTCATTTCGAGCATCAGAACTGCGAAAATTTTGAGTTTCTCAAGCGTTTCTTACCTCCAAACTGCCAAATCTCGCGAACGGATTGATCAATCCGCAAAATTTCTGTTGCTTCTGAAAGTAGAAACTCGCCCGATTACAACGGTATGCGCACTTTTCCCCTAGGCCGTTCTAGTTATTCATTTCGAGCATCAGAACTGCGAAAATTTTGAGTTTCTCAAGCGTTTCTTACTTCCAAACTGCCATATCTCGCGAACGGATTGATCAATCCGCAAAATTTCTGTTGCTTCTGAAAGTAGAAACTCGCCCGATTACAACGGTATGCGCACTTTTCCCCTAGGCCGTTCTAGTCATTCGTTTCGAGCATCATAACTGCGAAAATTTTGAGCTTCTCAAGCGTTTCCTACTTCCAAACTGCCATATCTCGTGAACGGATCGACCAATCTGCAAAATTTCTGTTGCATCTGAAAGTAGAAGCTCGCCCGATTACAACGGTATGCGTTCTTTTCCCCTAGGCCGTTCTAGTTATTCGTTTCGAGCATCAGAACTGCGAAAATTTTGAGTTTCTCAAGCGTTTCTTACCTCCAAACTGCCACATCTCGCGAACGGATTGACCAATCCGCAAAATTTCTGTTGCATCTGAAAGTAGAAACTCGCCCGATTACAACGGTATGTGTAGTTTTCCCCTAGGCCGTTCCAGTTATTCATTTCGAGCATCAGAACTACGAAAATTTTGAGTTTCTCAAGCGTTTCTTACCTCCAAACTGCCATATCTCGCGAACGGATTGATCAATACGCAAAATTTCTGTTGCTTCTGAAAGTAGAAACTCGCCCGATTACAACGGTATGCGCACTTTTCCCCTAGGCCGTTCTAGTTATTCGTTTCAAGCATCAGAACTGCGCAAATTTTGAGTTTTTCAAGCGTTTCTTACCTCCAAACTGCCATATCTCGCGAACGGATTGACCAATCCGCAAAATTTCTGTTGCATCTGAAAGTAGAAACTCGCCCGATTACAACGGCATGCGCACTTTTCCCCTAGGCCGTTCTAGTTACTCGTGTCGGGCATCAGAACTGCGAAAATTTTGAGTTTCTCAAGCGTTTCTTATCTCCAAACTGCCATATCTCGCGAACGGATTGACCGATCCGCAAAATTTCTGTTGCATCTGAAAGTAGAAACTCGCCCGATTACAACGGTATGCGCACTTTTCCCCTAGGCCGTTCTAGTTACTCGTGTCGAGCATCAGAACTGCGAAAATTTTGAGTTTCTCAAGCGTTTCTTATCTCCAAACTGCCATATCTCGCGAACGGATCGACCAATCCGCAAAATTTCTGTTGCATCTGCAAGTAGAAACTCGCCCGATTACAACGGTATGCGTACTTTTCCCCTAGGCCGTTCTAGTTATTCGTTTCGAGCATCAGAACTGCGAAAATTTTGAGTTTCTCAAGCGTTTCTTACCTCCAAACTGCCATATCTCGCGAACGGATTGACCAATCCGCAAAATTTCTGTTTCATCTGAAAGTAGAAACTCGCCCGATTACAACGGTATGTTTAGTTTTCCCCTAGGCCGTTCCGGTTATTCATTTCGAGCATCAGAACTACGAAAATTTTGAGTTTCTCAAGCGTTTCTTACCTCCAAACTGCCATATCTCGCGAACGGATTGATCAATACGCAAAATTTCTGTTGCTTCTGAAAGTAGAAACTCGCCCGATTACAACGGTATGCGCACTTTTCCCCTAGGCCGTTCTAGTTATTCGTTTCAAGCATCAGAACTGCGCAAATTTTGAGTTTTTCAAGCGTTTCTTACCTCCTAACTGCCATATCTCGCGAACGGATTGACCAATCCGCAAAATTTCTGTTGCATCTGAAAGTAGAAACTCGCCCGATTACAACGGCATTCGCACTTTTCCCCTAGGCCGTTCTAGTTACTCGTGTCGAGCATCAGAACTGCGAAAATTTTGAGTTTCTCAAGCGTTTCTTATCTCCAAACTGCCATATCTCGCGAACGGATTGACCGATCCGCAAAATTTCTGTTGCATCTGAAAGTAGAAACTCGCCCGATTACAACGGTATGCGCACTTTTCCCCTAGGCCGTTCTAGTTACTCGTGTCGAGCATCAGAACTGCGAAAATTTTGAGTTTCTCAAGCGTTTCTTATCTCCAAACTGCCATATCTCGCGAACGGATCGACCAATCCGCAAAATTTCTGTTGCATCTGCAAGTAGAAACTCGCCCGATTACAACGGTATGCGTACTTTTCCCCTAGGCCGTTCTAGTTATTCGTTTCGAGCATCAGAACTGCGAAAATTTTGAGTTTCTCAAGCGTTTCTTACCTCCAAACTGCCATATCTCGCGAACGGATTGACCAATCCGCAAAATTTCTGTTTCATCTGAAAGTAGAAACTCGCCCGATTACAACGGTATGTTTAGTTTTCCCCTAGGCCGTTCCGGTTATTCATTTCGAGCATCAGAACTGCGAAAATTTTGAGTTTCTCAAGCGTTTCTTACCTCCAAACTGCCATATCTCGCGAACGGATTGATCAATCCGCAAAATTTCTGTTGCTTCTGAAAGTAGAAACTCGCCCGATTACATCGGTATGCGTACTTCTCCCCTAGGCCGTTCTAGTCATTCGTTTCGAGCATCAGAACTGCGAAAATTTTGAGTTTCTCAAGCGTTTCTTATCTCCAAACTGCCATATCTCGCGAACGGATTGACCAATCCGCAAAATTTCTGTTGCATCTGAAAGTAGAAACTCGCCCGATTACATCGGTATGCGTACTTTTCCCCTAGGCCGTTCTAGTTATTCGTTTCAAGCATCAGAACTGCGCAAATTTTGAGTTTCTCAAGCGTTTCTTACATCCAAACTGCCATATCTCGCGAACGGATTGATCAATCCGCAAAATTTCTGTTGCTTCTGAAAGTAGAAACTCGCCCGATTACAACGGTATGCGCACTTTTCCCCTAGGCCGTTCTAGTCATTCGTTTCGAGCATCAGAACTGCGCAAATTTTGAGTTTCTCAAGCGTTTCTTACCTCCAAACTGCCATATCTCGCGAACGGATTGACCAATCCGCAAAATTTCTGTTTCATCTGAAAGTAGAAACTCGCCCGATTACAACGGTATGTTTAGTTTTCCCCTAGGCCGTTCCGGTTATTCATTTCGAGCATCAGAACTGCGAAAATTTTAGTTTCTCAAGCGTTTCTTACCTCCAAACTGCCATATCTCGCGAACGGATTGATCAATCCGCAAAATTTCTGTTGCTCCTGAAAGTAGAAACTCGCCCGATTACATCGGTATGCGTACTTTTCCCCTAGGCCGTTCTAGTTATTCGTTTCGAGCATCAGAACTGCGAAAATTTTGAGTTTCTCAAGCGTTTCTTACATCCAAACTGCCATATCTCGCGAACGGATTGACCGATCCGCAAAATTTCTGTTGCATCTGAAAGTAGAAACTCGCCCGATTACAACGGTATGCGCACTTTTCCCCTAGGCCGTTCTGGTTACTCGTGTCGAGCATCAGAACTGCGAAAATTTTGAGTTTCTCAAGCGTTTCTTATCTCCAAACTGCCATATCTCGCGAACGGATCGACCAATCCGCAAAATTTCTGTTGCATCTGCAAGTAGAAACTCGCCCGATTACAACGGTATGCGTACTTTTCCCCTAGGCCGTTCTAGTTATTCGTTTCGAGCATCAGAACTGCGAAAATTTTGAGTTTCTCAAGCGTTTCTTACCTCCAAACTGCCATATCTCGCGAACGGATCGACCAATCCGCAAAATTTCTGTTGCTTCTGAAAGTAGAAACTCGCCCGATTACAACGGTATGCGCACTTTTCCCCTAGGCCGTTCTAGTTATTCATTTCGAGCATCAGAACTGCGAAAATTTTGAGTTTCTCAAGCGTTTCTTACTTCCAAACTGCCATATCTCGCGAACGGATTGATCAATCCGCAAAATTTCTGTTGCTTCTGAAAGTAGAAACTCGCCCGATTACAACGGTATGCGCACTTTTCCCCTAGGCCGTTCTAGTCATTCGTTTCGAGCATCATAACTGCGAAAATTTTGAGCTTCTCAAGCGTTTCCTACTTCCAAACTGCCATATCTCGTGAACGGATCGACCAATCTGCAAAATTTCTGTTGCATCTGAAAGTAGAAGCTCGCCCGATTACAACGGTATGCGTACTTTTCCCCTAGGCCGTTCTAGTTATTCGTTTCGAGCATCAGAACTGCGAAAATTTTGAGTTTCTCAAGCGTTTCTTACCTCCAAACTGCCACATCTCGCGTACGGATTGACCAATCCGCAAAATTTCTGTTGCATCTGAAAGTAGAAACTCGCCCGATTACCACGGCATGCGCACTTTTCCCCTAGGCCGTTCTAGTTACTCGTGTCGAGCATCAGAACTGCGAAAATTTTGAGTTTCTCAAGCGTTTCTTATCTCCAAACTGCCATATCTCGCGAACGGATTGACCGATCCGCAAAATTTCTGTTGCATCTGAAAGTAGAAACTCGCCCGATTACAACGGTATGCGCACTTTTCCCCTAGGCCGTTCTAGTTACTCGTGTCGAGCATCAGAACTGCGAAAATTTTGAGTTTCTCAAGCGTTTCTTATCTCCAAACTGCCATATCTCGCGAACGGATCGACCAATCCGCAAAATTTCTGTTGCATCTGCAAGTAGAAACTCGCCCGATTACAACGGTATGCGTACTTTTCCCCTAGGCCGTTCTAGTTATTCGTTTCGAGCATCAGAACTGCGAAAATTTTGAGTTTCTCAAGCGTTTCTTACCTCCAAACTGCCATATCTCGCGAACGGATCGACCAATCCGCAAAATTTCTGTTGCTTCTGAAAGTAGAAACTCGCCCGATTGCAACGGTATACGCACTTTTCCCCTAGGCCGTTCTAGTCATTCGTTTCGAGCATCAGAACTGCGAAAATTTTGAGCTTCTCAAGCGTTTTCTACTTCCAAACTGCCATATCTCGTGAACGGATCGACCAATCCGCAAAATTTCTGTTGCATCTGAAAGTAGATACTCGCCCGATTACATCGGTATGCGTACTTTTCCCCTAGGCCGTTCTAGTTATTCGTTTCGAGCATCAGAACTGCGAAAATTTTGAGTTTCTCAAGCGTTTCTTACATCCAAACTGCCATATCTCGCGAACGGATTGACCGATCCGCAAAATTTCTGTTGCATCTGAAAGTAGAAACTCGCCCGATTACAACGGTATGCGCACTTTTCCCCTAGGCCGTTCTAGTTACTCGTGTCGAGCATCAGAACTGCGAAAATTTTGAGTTTCTCAAGCGTTTTTTATCTCCAAACTGCCATATCTCGCGAACGGATCGACCAATCCGCAAAATTTCTGTTGCATCTGCAAGTAGAAACTCGCCCGATTACAACGGTATGCGTACTTTTCCCCTAGGCCGTTCTAGTTATTCGTTTCGAGCATCAGAACTGCGAAAATTTTGAGTTTCTCAAGCGTTTCTTACCTCCAAACTGCCATATCTCGCGAACGGATCGACCAATCCGCAAAATTTCTGTTGCATCTGAAAGTAGAAACTCGCCCGATTACAACGGTATGCGCACTTTTCCCCTAGGCCGTTCTAGTTATTCGTTTCAAGCATCAGAACTGCGCAAATTTTGAGTTTCTCAAGCGTTTCTTACATCCAAACTGCCATATCTCCCGAACGGATTGATCAATCCGCAAAATTTCTGTTGCTTCTGAAAGTAGAAACTCGCCCGATTACAACGGTAGGCGCACGTTTCCCCTAGGACGTTCTAGTCATTCGTTTCGAGCATCAGAACTGCGCAAATTTTGAGTTTCTCAAGCGTTTCTTACCTCCAAACTGCCATATCTCGCGAACGGATTGACCAATCCGCAAAATTTCTGTTGCATCTGAAAGTAGAAACTCGCCCGATTACAACGGTATGTGTAGTTTTCCCCTAGGCCGTTCCAGTTATTCATTTCGAGCATCAGAACTGCGAAAATTTTGAGTTTCTCAAGCGTTTCTTACCTCCAAACTGCCATATCTCGCGAACGGATTGATCAATCCGCAAAATTTCTGTTGCTTCTGAAAGTAGAAACTCGCCCGATTACAACGGTATGCGCACTTTTCCCCTAGGCCGTTCTAGTCATTCGTTTCGATCATCAGAACTGCGAAAATTTTGAGCTTCTCAAGCGTTTCCTACTTCCAAACTGCCATATCTCGTGAACGGATCGACCAATCCGCAAAATTTCTGTTGCATCTGAAAGTAGAAACTCGCCCGATTACATCGGTATGCGTACTTTTCCCCTAGGCCGTTCTAGTTATTCGTTTCGAGCATCAGAACTGCGAAAATTTTGAGTTTCTCAAGCGTTACTTACATCCAAACTGCCACATCTCGCGAACGGATTGACCAATCCGCAAAATTTCTGTTGCATCTGAAAGTAGAAACTCGCCCGATTAAAACGGTATGTGTAGTTTTCCCCTAGGCCGTTCCAGTTATTCGTTTCGAGCATCAGAACTGCGAAAATTTTGAGTTTCTCAAGCGTTTCTTACCTCCAAACTGCCATATCTCGCGAACGGATTGATAAATCCGCAAAATTTCTGTTGCTTCTGAAAGTAGAAACTCGCCCGATTACAACGGTATGCGCACTTTTCCCCTAGGCCGTTCTAGTTATTCGTTTCAAGCATCAGAACTGCGCAAATTTTGAGTTTCTCAAGCGTTTCTTACCTCCAAACTGCCATATCTCGCGAACGGATTGACCAATCCGCAAAATTTCTGTTGCATCTGAAAGTAGAAACTCGCCCGATTACAACGGTATGTGTAGTTTTCCCCTAGGCCGTTCCAGTTATTCATTTCGAGCATCAGAACTGCGAAAATTTTGAGTTTCTCAAGCGTTTCTTACCTCCAAACTGCCATATCTCGCGAACGGATTGATCAATCCGCAAAATTTCTGTTGCATCTGAAAGTAGAAACTTGCCCGATTACAACGGTATGTGTACTTCTCCCCTAGGCCGTTCTTGTCATTCGTTTCGAGCATCAGAACTGCGAAAATTTTGAGCTTCTCAAGCGTTTCTGATCTCCAAACGGCCATCTCTCGCGAACGGATTGACCAATCCGCATAATTTCTGTTGCATCTGAAAGTAGAAACTCGCCCGATTACAACGGTATGCGTACCTCTTCCCTAGGCCGTTCTAGTTATTCGTTTCGAGCATCAGAACTGCGAAAATTTTGAGTTTCTCAGTCGTTTCTTACCTCCAAACTGCCACATCTCGCGAACGGATTGACCAATCCGCAAAATTTCTGTGGCATCTGAAAGTAGAAACTCGCCCGATTACAACGGTATGTGTAGTTTTCCCCTACGCCGTTCCAGTTATTCATTTCGAGCATCAGAACTGCGAAAATTTTGAGTTTCTCAAACGTTTCTTACCTCCAAACTGCCATATCTCGCGAACGGATTGACCAATCCGCAAAATTTCTGTTGCATCTGAAAGTAGAAACTTGCCCGATTACAACGGTATGTGTAGTTTTCCCCTAGGCCGATCCAGTTATTCGTTTCGAGCATCAGAACTGCGAAAATTTTGAGTTTCTCAAGCGTTTCTTACATCCAAACGGCCATATCTCGCGAAGGGATTGACCAATCCGCATGATTTCTGTTGCATCTGAATGTAGAAATTCTCCCGATTACAACGGTATGCGTACTTCTCCCCTAGGCCGTCCTAGTCATTCGTTTCGAGCATCAGAACTGCGAAAATTTTGAATTTCTCAAGCGTTTCTTACTTCCAAACTGCCATATCTCGCGAACGGATCGACCAATCCGCAAAATTTCTGTTGCATCTGAAAGTAGAAACTCGCCCGATTACAACGGTAAGTGTAGTTTTCCCCTAGGCCGTTCTAGTCATTCGTTTCGAGCATCAGAACTGCGAAAATTTTGAGCTTCTCAAGCGTTTCCTACTTCCAAACTGCCATATCTCGTGAACGGATCGACCAATCCGCAAAATTTCAGTTGCATCTGAAAGTAGAAACTCGCCCGATTACATCGGTATGCGTACTTTTCCCCTAGGCCGTTCTAGTTATTCGTTTCGAGCATCAGAACTGCGAAAATTTTGAGTTTCTCAAGCGTTTCTTACCTCCAAACTGCCACATCTCGCGAACGGATTGACCAATCCGCAAAATTTCTGTTGCATCTGAAAGTAGAAACTCGCCCGATTACAACGCTATGTGTAGTTTTCCCCTAGGCCGTTCCAGTTATTCGTTTCGAGCATCAGAACTGCGCAAATTTTGAGTTTCTCAAGCGTTTCTTACCTCCAAACTGCAATATCTCGCGAACGGATTGACCAATCCGCAAAATTTCTGTTGCATCTGAAAGTAGAAACTCGCCCGATTACAACGGTATGTGTAGTTTTCCCCTAGGCCGTTCCTGTTATTCATTTCGAGCATCAGAACTGCGAAAATTTCGAGTTTCTCAAGCGTTTCTTACCTCCAAACTGCCATATCTCGCGAACGGATTGATCAATCCGCAAAATTTCTGTTGCTTCTGAAAGTAGAAACTCGCCCGATTACAACGGTATGCGCACTTTTCCCCTAGGCCGTTCTAGTCATTCGTTTCGATCATCAGAACTGCGAAAATTTTGAGCTTCTCAAGCGTTTCCTACTTCCAAACTGCCATATCTCGTGAACGGATCGACCAATCCGCAAAATTTCTGTTGCATCTGAAAGTAGAAACTCGCCCGATTACATCGGTATGCGTACTTTTCCCCTAGGCCGTTCTAGTTATTCGTTTCGAGCATCAGAACTGCGAAAATTTTGAGTTTCTCAAGCGTTACTTACATCCAAACTGCCACATCTCGCGAACGGATTGACCAATCCGCAAAATTTCTGTTGCATCTGAAAGTAGAAACTCGCCCGATTAAAACGGTATGTGTAGTTTTCCCCTAGGCCGTTCCAGTTATTCGTTTCGAGCATCAGAACTGCGAAAATTTTGAGTTTCTCAAGCGTTTCTTACCTCCAAACTGCCATATCTCGCGAACGGATTGATAAATCCGCAAAATTTCTGTTGCTTCTGAAAGTAGAAACTCGCCCGATTTCAACGGTATGCGCACTTTTCCCCTAGGCCGTTCTAGTTATTCGTTTCAAGCATCAGAACTGCGCAAATTTTGAGTTTCTCAAGCGTTTCTTACCTCCAAACTGCCATATCTCGCGAACGGATTGACCAATCCGCAAAATTTCTGTTGCATCTGAAAGTAGAAACTCGCCCGATTACAACGGTATGTGTAGTTTTCCCCTAGGCCGTTCCAGTTATTCATTTCGAGCATCAGAACTGCGAAAATTTTGAGTTTCTCAAGCGTTTCTTACCTCCAAACTGCCATATCTCGCGAACGGATCGATCAATCCGCAAAATTTCTGTTGCTTCTGAAAGCAGAAACTCGCCCGATTACAACGGTATGCGCACTTTTCCCCTAGGCCGTTCTAGTCATTCGTTTCGAGCATCAGAACTGCGAAAATTTTGAGCTTCTCAAGCGTTTCCTACTTCCAAACTGCCATATCTCGTGAACGGATCGACCAATCCGCAAAATATCAGTTGCATCTGAAAGTAGAAACTCGCCCGATTACATCGGTATGCGTACTTTTCCCCTAGGCCGTTCTAGTTATTCGTTTCGAGCATCAGAACTGCGAAAATTTTGTTTTTCTCAAGCGTTTCTTACCTCCAAACTGCCACATCTCGCGAACGGATTGACCAATCCGCAAAATTTCTGTTGCATCTGAAAGTAGAAACTCGCCCGATTACAACGCTATGTGTAGTTTTCCCCTAGGCTGTTCCAGTTATTCGTTTCGAGCATGAGAACTGCGCAAATTTTGAGTTTCTCAAGCGTTTCTTACCTCCAAACTGCAATATCTCGCGAACGGATTGACCAATCCGCAAAATTTCTGTTGCATCTGAAAGTAGAAACTCGCCCGATTACAACGGTATGTGTAGTTTTCCCCTAGGCCGTTCCAGTTATTCATTTCGAGCATCAGAACTGCGAAAATTTTGAGCTTCTCAAGCGTTTCCTACTTCCAAACTGCCATATCTCGTGAACGGATCGACCAATCCGCAAAATTTCAGTTGCATCTGAAAGTAGAAACTCGCCCGATTACATCGGTATGCGTACTTTTCCCCTAGGCCGTTCTTAATTCGTTTCGAGCATCAGAACTGTGAAAATTTTGAGTTTCTCAAGCGTTTCTTACCTCCAAACTGCCACATCTCGCGAACGGATTGACCAATCCGCAAAATTTCTGTTGCATCTGAAAGTAGAAACTCGCCCGATTACAACGGTATGTGTAGTTTTCCCCTAGGCCGTTCCAGTTATTCGTTTCGAGCATCAGAACTGCGAAAATTCGAGTTTCTCAAGCGTTTCTTACCTCCAAACTGCCATATCTCGCGAACGGATTGACCAATCCGCATGATTTCTATTGCATTTGAAAGTAGAAACTCGCCCGATTACAACGGTATGCGCACTTTTCCCCTGGGCCGTTCTAGTTATTCGTTTCGAGCATCAGAACTGCGAAAATTTTGAGTTTCTCAAGCGTTTCTTACATCCAAACGGCCATATCTCGCGAACGGATTGAGCAATCCGCAAAATTTCTATTGCATTTGAAAGTAGAAACTCGCCCGATTACAACGGTATGCGTACTTCTCCCCTAGGCCGTTCTTGTCATTCGTTTCGAGCATCAGAACTGCGAAAATTTTGAGTTTCTCAAGCGTTTCTGGTCTCCAAACGGCCATCTCTCGCGAACGGATTGACCAATCCGCATAATTTCTGTTGCATCTGAAAGTAGAAACTCGCCCGATTACAACGGTATGCGTACTTCTCCCCTAGGCCGTTCTAGTTATTCGTTTCGAGCATCAGAACTGCGAAAATTTTGAGTTTCTCAAGCGTTTCTTACCTCCAAACTGCCAAATCTCGCGAACGGATTGACCAATCCGCAAAATTTCTGTTGCATCTGAAAGTAGAAACTCGCCCGATTACAACGGTATGTGTAGTTTTCCCCTAGGCCGTTCCAGTTATTCATTTCGAGCATCAGAACTGCGAAAATTTTGAGCTTCTCAAGCGTTTCCTACTTCCAAACTGCCATATCTCGTGAACGGATCGACCAATCCGCAAAATTTCTGTTGCATCTGAAAGTAGAAACTCGCCCGATTACAACGGTATGTGTAGTTTTCCCCTAGGCCGTTCCAGTTATTCGTTTCGAGCATCAGCACTGCGAAAATTTTGAGTTTCTCAAGCGTTTCTTACCACCAAACTGCCATATCTCGCGAACGGATTGACAAATCCGCATGATTTCTATTGCATTTGAAAGTAGAAACTCGCCCGATTACAACGGTATGCGCACTTTTCCCCTGAGCCGTTCTAGTTATTCGTTTCGAGCATCAGAACTGCGAAAATTTTGAGTTTCTCAAGCGTTTCTTACATCCAAACGGCCATATCTCGCGAACGGATTGACCAATCCGCAAAATTTCTATTGCATTTGAAAGTAGAAACTCGCCCGATTACAACGGTATGCGTACTTCTCCCCTAGGCCGTTCTTGTCATTCGTTTCGAGCATCAGAACTGCGAAAATTTTGAGTTTCTCAAGCGTTTCTGATCTCCAAACGGCCATCTCTCGCGAACGGATTGACCAATCCGCATAATTTCTGTTGCATCTGAAAGTAGAAACTCGCCCGATTACAACGATATGCGTACCTCTCCCCTAGGCCGTTCTAGTTATTCGTTTCGAGCATCAGAACTGCGAAAATTTTGAGTTTCTCAAGCGTTTCTTACATCCAAACGGCCATATCTCGCGAACGGATTGACCAATCCGCAAAATTTCTATTGCATTTGAAAGTAGAAACTCGCCCGATTACAACGGTATGCGTACTTCTCCCCTAGGCCGTTCTTGTCATTCGTTTCGAGCATCAGAACTGCGAAAATTTTGAGTTTCTCAAGCGTTTCTGATCTCCAAACGGCCATCTCTCGCGAACGGATTGACCAATCCGCATAATTTCTGTTGCATCTGAAAGTAGAAACTCGCCCGATTACAACGATATGCGTACCTCTCCCCTAGGCCGTTCTAGTTATTCGTTTCGAGCATCAGAACTGCGAAAATTTTGAGTTTCTCAAGCGTTTCTTACATCCAAACGGCCATATCTCGCGAACGGATTGACCAATCCGCAAAATTTCTATTGCATTTGAAAGTAGAAACTCGCCCGATTACAACGGTATGCGTACTTCTCCCCTAGGCCGTTCTTGTCATTCGTTTCGAGCATCAGAACTGCGAAAATTTTGAGTTTCTCAATCGTTTCTGATCTCCAAACGGCCATCTCTCGCGAACGGATTGACCAATCCGCATAATTTCTGTTGCATCTGAAAGTAGAAACTCGCCCGATTACAACGATATGCGTACCTCTCCCCTAGGCCGTTCTAGTTATTCGTTTCGAGCATCAGAACTGCGAAAATTTTGAGTTTCTCAAGCGTTTCTTACCTCCAAACTGCCATATCTCGCGAACGGATTGATCAATCCGCAAAATTTCTGTTGCATCTGAAAGTAGAAACTTGCCCGATTACAACGGTATGTGTAGTTTTCCCCTAGGCCGTTCCAGTTATTCGTTTCGAGCATCAGAACTGCGAAAATTTTGAGTTTCTCAAGCGTTTCTTACATCCAAACGGCAATATCTCGCGAAGGGATTGACCAATCCGCATGATTTCTGTTGCATCTGAATGTAGAAACACGCCCGATTACAACGGTATGCGTACTTCTCCCCTAGGCCGTTCTAGTCATTCGTTTCGAGCATCAGAACTGCGAAAATTTTGAATTTCTCAAGCGTTTCTTACTTCCAAACTGCCATATCTCGCGAACGGATCGACCAATCCGCAAAATTTCTGTTGCATCTGAAAGTAGAAACTCGCCCGATTACAACGGTATGTGTAGTTTTCCCCTAGGCCGTTCTAGTCATTCGTTTCGAGCATCAGAACTGCGAAAATTTTGAGCTTCTCAAGCGTTTCCTACTTCCAAACTGCCATATCTCGTGAACGGATCGACCAATCCGCAAAATTTCAGTTGCATCTGAAAGTAGAAACTCGCCTGATTACATCGGTATGCGTACTTTTCCCCTAGGCCGTTCTAGTTATTCGTTTCGAGCATCAGAACTGCGAAAATTTTGAGTTTCTCAAGCGTTTCTTACCTCCAAACTGCCACATCTCGCGAACGGATTGACAAATCCGCAAAATTTCTGTTGCATCTGAAAGTAGAAACTCGCCCGATTACAACGGTATGTGTAGTTTTCCCCTAGGCCGTTCCAGTTATTCATTTCGACCATCAGAACTGCGAAAATTTCGAGTTTCTCAAGCGTTTCTTACCTCCAAACTGCCATATCTCGTGAACGGATCGACCAATCCGCAAAATTTCAGTTGCATCTGAAAGTAGAAACTCGCCCGATTACATCGGTATGCGTACTTTTCCCCTAGGCCGTTCTAGTTATTCGTTTCGAGCATCAGAACTGCGAAAATTTTGAGTTTCTCAAGCGTTTCTTACCTCCAAACTGCCACATCTCGCGAACGGATTGACCAATCCGCAAAATTTCTGTTGCATCTGAAAGTAGAAACTCGCCCGATTACAACGCTATGTGTAGTTTTCCCCTAGGCCGTTCCAGTTATTCGTTTCGAGCATCAGAACTGCGCAAATTTTGAGTTTCTCAAGCGTTTCTTACCTCCAAACTGCAATATCTCGCGAACGGATTGACCAATCCGCAAAATTTCTGTTGCATCTGAAAGTAGAAACTCGCCCGATTAAAACGGTATGTGTAGTTTTCCCCTAGGCCGTTCCAGTTATTCATTTCGAGCATCAGAACTGCGAAAATTTTGAGCTTCTCAAGCGTTTCCTACTTCCAAACTGCCATATCTCGTGAACGGATCGACCAATCCGCAAAATTTCTGTTGCATCTGAAAGTAGAAACTCGCCCGATTACAACGGTATGTGTAGTTTTCCCCTAGGCCGTTCCAGTTATTCGTTTCGAGCATCAGAACTGCGAAAATTTTGAGTTTCTCAAGCGTTTCTTACCACCAAACTGCCATATCTCGCGAACGGATTGACCAATCCGCATGATTTCTATTGCATTTGAAAGTAGAAACTCGCCCGATTACAACGGTATGCGTACTTCTCCCCTAGGCCGTTCTAGTCATTCGTTTCGAGCATCAGAACTGCGAAAATTTTGAATTTCTCAAGCGTTTCTTACTTCCAAACTGCCATATCTCGCGAACGGATCGACCAATCCGCAAAATTTCTGTTGCATCTGAAAGTAGAAACTCGCCCGATTACAACGGTATGTGTAGTTTTCCCCTAGGCCGTTCCAGTTATTCATTTAGAGCATCAGAACTGCGAAAATTTTGAGTTTCTCAAGCGTTTCTTACATCCAAACTGCCATATCTCGCGAACGGATTGATCAATCCGCAAAATTTCTGTTGCTTCTGAAAGTAGAAACTCGCCCGATTACAACGGTATGCGGACTTTTCCCCTAGGCCGTTCCAGTTATTCGTTTCGAGCATCAGAACTGCGAAAATTTTGAGTTTCTCAAGCGTTTCTTACCTCCAAACTGCCACATCTCGCGAACGGATTGACCAATCCGCAAAATTTCTGTTCATCTGAAAGTAGAAACTCGCCCGATTACAACGCTATGTGTAGTTTTCCCCTAGGCCGTTCCAGTTATTCGTTTCGAGCATCAGAACTGCGCAAATTTTGAGTTTCTCAAGCGTTTCTTACCTCCAAACTGCAATATCTCGCGAACGGATTGACCAATCCGCAAAATTTCTGTTGCATCTGAAAGTAGAAACTCGCCCGATTACAACGGTATGTGTAGTTTTCCCCTAGGCCGTTCCAGTTATTCGTTTCGAGCATCAGAACTGCGAAAATTTTGAGTTTCTCAAGCGTTTCTTACCACCAAACTGCCATATCTCGCGAACGGATTGACCAATCCGCATGATTTCTATTGCATTTGAAAGTAGAAACTCGCCCGATTACAACGGTATGCGCACTTTTCCCCTGAGCCGTTCTAGTTATTCGTTTCGAGCATCAGAACTGCGAAAATTTTGAGTTTCTCAAGCGTTTCTTACATCCAAACGGCCATATCTCGCGAACGGATTGACCAATCCGCAAAATTTCTATTCCATTTGAAAGTAGAAACTCGCCCGATTACAACGGTATGTGTAGTTTTCCCCTAGGCCGTTCCAGTTATTCATTTAGAGCATCAGAACTGCGAATATTTTGAGTTTCTCAAGCGTTTCTTACATCCAAACTGCCATATCTCGCGAACGGATTGATCAATCCGCAAAATTTCTGTTGCTTCTGAAAGTAGAAACTCGCCCGATTACAACGGTATGCGGACTTTTCCCCTAGGCCGTTCTAGTCATTCGTTTCGAGCATCAGAACTGCGAAAATTTGGAGTTTCTCAAGCGTTTCTTACCTCCAAACTGCCACATCTCGCAAACGGATTGACCAATCCGCAAAATTTCTGTTGTATCTGAAAGTACAAACTCGCCCGATTACATCGGTATGTGTAGTTTTCCCCTAGGCCGTTCCAGTTATTCATTTCGAGCATCAGAACTGCGAAAATTTTGAGTTTCTCAAGCGTTTCTTACCTCCAAACTGCCATATCTCGCGAACGGATTGATCAACCCGCAAAATTTCTGTTGCTTCTGAAAGTAGAAACTCGCCCGATTACAACGGTATGCGCACTTTTCCCCTAGGCCGTTCTAGTTATTCGTTTCAAGCATCAGAACTGCGCAAATTTTGAGTTTCTCAAGCGTTTCTTACCTCCAAACTGCCATATCTCGCGAACGGATTGACCAATCCGCAAAATTTCAGTTGCATCTGAAAGTAGAAACTCGCCCGATTACATCGGTATGCGTACCTTTCCCCTAGGCCGTTCTAGTTATTCGTTTCGAGCATCAGAACTGCGAAAATTTTGAGTTTCTCAAGCGTTTCTTACCTCCAAACTGCCACATCTCGCGAACGGATTGACCAATCCGCAAAATTTCTGTTGCATCTGAAAGTAGAAACTCGCCCGATTACATCGGTATGCGTACTTTTCCCCTAGGCCGTTCTAGTTATTCGTTTCGAGCATCAGAACTGCGAAAATTTTGAGATTCTCAAGCGTTTCTTACCTCCAAACTGCCACATCTCGCGAACGGATTGACCAATCCGCAAAATTTCTGTTGCATCTGAAAGTAGAAACTCGCCCGATTACAACGCTATGTGTAGTTTTCCCCTAGGCCGTTCCATTTATTCGTTTCGAGCATCAGAACTGCGAAAATTTTGAGTTTCTCAAGCGTTTCTTACCACCAAACTGCCATATCTCGCGAACGGATTGACCAATCCGCACGATTTCTATTGCATTTGAAAGTAGAAACTCGCCCGATTACAACGGTATGCGCACTTTTCCCCTGAGCCGTTCTAGTTATTCGTTTCGAGCATCAGAACTGCGAAAATTTTGAGTTTCTCAAGCGTTTCTTACATCCAAACGGCCATATCTCGCGAACGGATTGACCAATCCGCATAATTTCTATTGCATTTGAAAGTAGAAACTCGCCCGATTACAACGGTATGCGTACTTCTCCCCTAGGCCGTTCTTGTCATTCGTTTCGAGCATCAGAACTGCGTAAATTTTGAGTTTCTCAAGCGTTTCTGATCTCCAAACGGCCATCTCTCGCGAACGGATTGACCAATCCGCATAATTTCTGTTGCATCTGAAAGTAGAAACTCGCCCGATTACAACGGTATGCGTACCTCTCCCCTAGGCCGTTCTAGTTATTCGTTTCGAGCATCAGAACTGCGAAAATTTTGAGTTTCTCAAGCGTTTCTTACCTCCAAACTGCAATATCTCGCGAACGGATTGATCAATCCGCAAAATTTCTGTTGCATCTGAAAGTAGAAACTCGCCCGATTACATCGGTATGCGCACTTTTCCCCTAGGCCGTTCTAGTCATTCGTTTCGAGCATCAGAACTGCGAAAATTTTGAGCTTCTCAAGCGTTTCCTACTTCCAAACTGCCATATCTCGTGAACGGATCGACCAATCCGCAAAATTTCAGTTGCATCTGAAAGTAGAAACTCGCCCGATTACATCGGTATGCGTACTTTTCCCCTAGGCCGTTCTAGTTATTCGTTTCGAGCATCAGAACTGCGAAAATTTTGAGTTTCTCAAGCGTTTCTTACCTCCAAACTGCCACATCTCGCGAACGGATTGACCAATCCGCAAAATTTCTGTTGCATCTGAAAGTAGAAACTCGCCCGATTACAACGGTATGCGTACTTCTCCCCTAGGCCGTTCTTGTCATTCGTTTCGAGCATCAGAACTGCGAAAATTTTGAGTTTCTCAAGCGTTTCTTACATCCAAACGGCCATATCTCGCGAACGGATTGACCAATCCGCATAATTTCTATTGCATTTGAAAGTAGAAACTCGCCCGATTACAACGGTATGCGTACTTCTCCCCTAGGCCGTTCTTGTCATTCGTTTCGAGCATCAGAACTGCGAAAATTTTGAGTTTCTCAAGCGTTTCTGATCTCCAAACGGCCATCTCTCGCGAACGGATTGACCAATCCGCATAATTTCTGTTGCATCTGAAAGTAGAAACTCGCCCGATTACAACGGTATGCGTACCTCTCCCCTAGGCCGTTCTAGTTATTCGTTTCGAGCATCAGAACTGCGAAAATTTTGAGTTTCTCAAGCGTTTCTTACCTCCAAACTGCCACATCTCGCGAACGGATTGACCAATCCGCAAAATTTCTGTTGCATCTGAAAGTAGAAACTCGCCCGATTACAACGGTATGTGTAGTTTTCCCCTAGGCCGTTCCAGTTATTCATTTCGAGCATCAGAACTGCGAAAATTTTGAGTTTCTCAAACGTTTCTTACCTCCAAACTGCCATATCTCGCGAACGGATTGATCAATCCGCAAAATTTCTGTTGCATCTGAAAGTAGAAACTTGCCCGATTACAACGGTATGTGTAGTTTTCCCCTAGGCCGTTCCAGTTATTCGTTTCGAGCATTAGAACTGCGAAAATTTTGAGTTTCTCAAGCGTTTCTTACATCCAAACGGCCATATCTCGCGAAGGGATTGACCAATCCGCATGATTTCTGTTGCATCTGAATGTAGAAACTCGCCCGATTACAACGGTATGCGTACTTCTCCCCTAGGCCGTTCTAGTCATTCGTTTCGAGCATCAGAACTGCGAAAATTTGGAGTTTCTCAAGCGTTTCTTACCTCCAAACTGCAATATCTCGCGAACGGATTGACCAATCCGCAAAATTTCTGTTGCATCTGAAAGTAGAAACTCGCCCGATTACAACGGTATGTGTAGTTTTCCCCTAGGCCGTTCCAGTTATTCATTTCGAGCATCAGAACTGCGAAAATTTTGAGCTTCTCAAGCGTTTCCTACTTCCAAACTGCCATATCTCGTGAACGGATCGACCAATCCGCAAAATTTCTGTTGCATCTGAAAGTAGAAACTCGCCCGATTACAACGGTATGTGTAGTTTTCCCCTAGGCCGTTCCAGTTATTCGTTTCGAGCATCAGAACTGCGAAAATTTTGAGTTTCTCAAGCGTTTCTTACCACCAAACTGCCATATCTCGCGAACGGATTGACCAATCCGCATGATTTCTATTGCATTTGAAAGTAGAAACTCGCCCGATTACAACGGTATGCGCACTTTTCCCCTGAGCCGTTCTAGTTATTCGTTTCGAGCATCAGAACTGCGAAAATTTTGAGTTTCTCAAGCGTTTCTTACATCCAAACGGCCATATCTCGCGAACGGATTGACCAATCCGCAAAATTTCTATTCCATTTGAAAGTAGAAACTCGCCCGATTACAACGGTATGTGTAGTTTTCCCCTAGGCCGTTCCAGTTATTCATTTAGAGCATCAGAACTGCGAATATTTTGAGTTTCTCAAGCGTTTCTTACATCCAAACTGCCATATCTCGCGAACGGATTGATCAATCCGCAAAATTTCTGTTGCTTCTGAAAGTAGAAACTCGCCCGATTACAACGGTATGCGGACTTTTCCCCTAGGCCGTTCTAGTCATTCGTTTCGAGCATCAGAACTGCGAAAATTTGGAGTTTCTCAAGCGTTTCTTACCTCCAAACTGCCACATCTCGCAAACGGATTGACCAATCCGCAAAATTTCTGTTGTATCTGAAAGTACAAACTCGCCCGATTACATCGGTATGTGTAGTTTTCCCCTAGGCCGTTCCAGTTATTCATTTAGAGCATCAGAACTGCGAAAATTTTGAGTTTCTCAAGCGTTTCTTACATCCAAACTGCCATATCCCGCGAACGGATTGATCAATCCGCAAAATTTCTGTTGCTTCTGAAAGTAGAAACTCGCCCGATTACAACGGTATGCGGACTTTTCCCCTAGGCCGTTCTAGTCATTCGTTTCGAGCATCAGAACTGCGAAAATTTTGAATTTCTCAAGCGTTTCTTACTTCCAAACTGCCATATCTCGCGAACGGATCGACCAATCCGCAAAATTTCTGTTGCATCTGAAAGTAGAAACTCGCCCGATTACAACGGTATGTGTAGTTTTCCCCTAGGCCGTTCCAGTTATTCATTTAGAGCATCAGAACTGCGAAAATTTTGAGTTTCTCAAGCGTTTCTTACATCCAAACTGCCATATCTCGCGAACGGATTGATCAATCCGCAAAATTTCTGTTGCTTCTGAAATTAGAAACTCGCCCGATTACAACGGTATGCGGACTTTTCCCCTAGGCCGTTCCAGTTATTCGTTTCGAGCATCAGAACTGCGAAAATTTTGAGTTTCTCAAGCGTTTCTTACCTCCAAACTGCCACATCTCGCGAACGGATTGACCAATCCGCAAAATTTCTGTTGCATCTGAAAGTAGAAACTCGCCCGATTACAACGCTATGTGTAGTTTTCCCCTAGGCCGTTCCAGTTATTCGTTTCGAGCATCAGAACTGCGCAAATTTTGAGTTTCTCAAGCGTTTCTTACCTCCAAACTGCAATATCTCGCGAACGGATTGACCAATCCGCAAAATTTCTGTTGCATCTGAAAGTAGAAACTCGCCCGATTACAACGGTATGTGTAGTTTTCCCCTAGGCCGTTCCAGTTATTCATTTCGAGCATCAGAACTGCGAAAATTTTGAGCTTCTCAAGCGTTTCCTACTTCCAAACTGCCATATCTCGTGAACGGATCGACCAATCCGCAAAATTTCTGTTGCATCTGAAAGTAGAAACTCGCCCGATTACAACGGTATGTGTAGTTTTCCCCTAGGCCGTTCCAGTTATTCGTTTCGAGCATCAGAACTGCGAAAATTTTGAGTTTCTCAAGCGTTTCTTACCACCAAACTGCCATATCTCGCGAACGGATTGACCAATCCGCATGATTTCTATTGCATTTGAAAGTAGAAACTCGCCCGATTACAACGGTATGCGCACTTTTCCCCTGAGCCGTTCTTGTTATTCGTTTCGAGCATCAGAACTGCGAAAATTTTGAGTTTCTCAAGCGTTTCTTACATCCAAACGGCCATATCTCGCGAACGGATTGACCAATCCGCAAAATTTCTATTCCATTTGAAAGTAGAAACTCGCCCGATTACAACGGTATGTGTAGTTTTCCCCTAGGCCGTTCCAGTTATTCATTTAGAGCATCAGAACTGCGAATATTTTGAGTTTCTCAAGCGTTTCTTACATCCAAACTGCCATATCTCGCGAACGGATTGATCAATCCGCAAAACTTCTGTTGCTTCTGAAAGTAGAAACTCGCCCGATTACAACGGTATGCGGACTTTTCCCCTAGGCCGTTCTAGTCATTCGTTTCGAGCATCAGAACTGCGAAAATTTGGAGTTTCTCAAGCGTTTCTTACCTCCAAACTGCCACATCTCGCAAACGGATTGACCAATCCGCAAAATTTCTGTTGTATCTGAAAGTACAAACTCGCCCGATTACATCGGTATGTGTAGTTTTCCCCTAGGCCGTTCCAGTTATTCATTTCGAGCATCAGAACTGCGAAAATTTTGAGTTTCTCAAGCGTTTCTTACCTCCAAACTGCCATATCTCGCGAACGGATTGATCAACCCGCAAAATTTCTGTTGCTTCTGAAAGTAGAAACTCGCCCGATTACAACGGTATGCGCACTTTTCCCCTAGGCCGTTCTAGTTATTCGTTTCAAGCATCAGAACTGCGCAAATTTTGAGTTTCTCAAGCGTTTCTTACCTCCAAACTGCCATATCTCGCGAACGGATTGACCAATCCGCAAAATTTCAGTTGCATCTGAAAGTAGAAACTCGCCCGATTACATCGGTATGCGTACCTTTCCCCTAGGCCGTTCTAGTTATTCGTTTCGAGCATCAGAACTGCGAAAATTTTGAGTTTCTCAAGCGTTTCTTACCTCCAAACTGCCACATCTCGCGAACGGATTGACCAATCCGCAAAATTTCTGTTGCATCTGAAAGTAGAAACTCGCCCGATTACATCGGTATGCGTACTTTTCCCCTAGGCCGTTCTAGTTATTCGTTTCGAGCATCAGAACTGCGAAAATTTTGAGATTCTCAAGCGTTTCTTACCTCCAAACTGCCACATCTCGCGAACGGATTGACCAATCCGCAAAATTTCTGTTGCATCTGAAAGTAGAAACTCGCCCGATTACAACGCTATGTGTAGTTTTCCCCTAGGCCGTTCCAGTTATTCGTTTCGAGCATCAGAACTGCGAAAATTTTGAGTTTCTCAAGCGTTTCTTACCACCAAACTGCCATATCTCGCGAACGGATTGACCAATCCGCACGATTTCTATTGCATTTGAAAGTAGAAACTCGCCCGATTACAACGGTATGCGCACTTTTCCCCTGAGCCGTTCTAGTTATTCGTTTCGAGCATCAGAACTGCGAAAATTTTGAGTTTCTCAAGCGTTTCTTACATCCAAACGGCCATATCTCGCGAACGGATTGACCAATCCGCATAATTTCTATTGCATTTGAAAGTAGAAACTCGCCCGATTACAACGGTATGCGTACTTCTCCCCTAGGCCGTTCTTGTCATTCGTTTCGAGCATCAGAACTGCGTAAATTTTGAGTTTCTCAAGCGTTTCTGATCTCCAAACGGCCATCTCTCGCGAACGGATTGACCAATCCGCATAATTTCTGTTGCATCTGAAAGTAGAAACTCGCCCGATTACAACGGTATGCGTACCTCTCCCCTAGGCCGTTCTAGTTATTCGTTTCGAGCATCAGAACTGCGAAAATTTTGAGTTTCTCAAGCGTTTCTTACCTCCAAACTGCAATATCTCGCGAACGGATTGATCAATCCGCAAAATTTCTGTTGCATCTGAAAGTAGAAACTCGCCCGATTACATCGGTATGCGCACTTTTCCCCTAGGCCGTTCTAGTCATTCGTTTCGAGCATCAGAACTGCGAAAATTTTGAGCTTCTCAAGCGTTTCCTACTTCCAAACTGCCATATCTCGTGAACGGATCGACCAATCCGCAAAATTTCAGTTGCATCTGAAAGTAGAAACTCGCCCGATTACATCGGTATGCGTACTTTTCCCCTAGGCCGTTCTAGTTATTCGTTTCGAGCATCAGAACTGCGAAAATTTTGAGTTTCTCAAGCGTTTCTTACCTCCAAACTGCCACATCTCGCGAACGGATTGACCAATCCGCAAAATTTCTGTTGCATCTGAAAGTAGAAACTCGCCCGATTACAACGGTATGCGTACTTCTCCCCTAGGCCGTTCTTGTCATTCGTTTCGAGCATCAGAACTGCGAAAATTTTGAGTTTCTCAAGCGTTTCTTACATCCAAACGGCCATATCTCGCGAACGGATTGACCAATCCGCATAATTTCTATTGCATTTGAAAGTAGAAACTCGCCCGATTACAACGGTATGCGTACTTCTCCCCTAGGCCGTTCTTGTCATTCGTTTCGAGCATCAGAACTGCGAAAATTTTGAGTTTCTCAAGCGTTTCTGATCTCCAAACGGCCATCTCTCGCGAACGGATTGACCAATCCGCATAATTTCTGTTGCATCTGAAAGTAGAAACTCGCCCGATTACAACGGTATGCGTACCTCTCCCCTAGGCCGTTCTAGTTATTCGTTTCGAGCATCAGAACTGCGAAAATTTTGAGTTTCTCAAGCGTTTCTTACCTCCAAACTGCCACATCTCGCGAACGGATTGACCAATCCGCAAAATTTCTGTTGCATCTGAAAGTAGAAACTCGCCCGATTACAACGGTATGTGTAGTTTTCCCCTAGGCCGTTCCAGTTATTCATTTCGAGCATCAGAACTGCGAAAATTTTGAGTTTCTCAAACGTTTCTTACCTCCAAACTGCCATATCTCGCGAACGGATTGATCAATCCGCAAAATTTCTGTTGCATCTGAAAGTAGAAACTTGCCCGATTACAACGGTATGTGTAGTTTTCCCCTAGGGCGTTCCAGTTATTCGTTTCGAGCATTAGAACTGCGAAAATTTTGAGTTTCTCAAGCGTTTCTTACATCCAAACGGCCATATCTCGCGAAGGGATTGACCAATCCGCATGATTTCTGTTGCATCTGAATGTAGAAACTCGCCCGATTACAACGGTATGCGTACTTCTCCCCTAGGCCGTTCTAGTCATTCGTTTCGAGCATCAGAACTGCGAAAATTTGGAGTTTCTCAAGCGTTTCTTACCTCCAAACTGCCACATCTCGCAAACGGATTGACCAATCCGCAAAATTTCTGTTGTATCTGAAAGTACAAACTCGCCCGATTACATCGGTATGTGTAGTTTTCCCCTAGGCCGTTCCAGTTATTCATTTCGAGCATCAGAACTGCGAAAATTTTGAGTTTCTCAAGCGTTTCTTACATCTAAACTGCCATATCTCGCG